>NC_057797.1:577062904-577424770 GCF_018294505.1 Triticum aestivum
GCCCGAGCCGAGCCAAGGTAGCCACCGTACCGCCCCGATTTTCTAAAGAAAAACCGTTCGGTTTTTTTTAGAAACCCTAGTTTTCGTTTTCTTTCTTCTAAATAGATCGGTTTATCTCTGGTTTATTTATTTAGCGAGCGTTTGCTCGTTCATTCGTTTTAACGAACGCGTTCTTCGTTTAGACCCAGATAACGAATGTTCATTCGTTAATCTGTTCGTTGTTTTTCTTTTTCTTGGTTTTATTCCGCGATTTTTTTATCGCGATTTCGGATCCGATCTTAATTTCTGTTTTTCTTCTCGCTCGTTTATCGGAATCAGGCGATTCAAGCGCCTGGAGTTTTGTCTCGAAACCCTCTTTCCGTTTAATCAACTCAAACAAGTTTTTGTTACTGTAAAATTTGGCCTAGTTTCAGATTAGTAAACGAAGCTTCTTTCTTTCGCCGTTTGACTTTCGTTGCTTCGTTTGATTTGATTCTTTTTGCGTACCAGAGTTCTTAAATTGAACTTTCTGGTCAACCTCTCTTATTTGAGTTTTGTTTGTGCATCGTTGCTTGCTACTTATGTATGTTATTGTTTGCTTGCGATAGAATTCCCGGAGTGCGAAGCGTGTTACTACGAGTCTCTAGGATTCGCAGATCGTCAGCAAGGCAAGTAACACTTTGATCATATCCCATTATTACCCAGTTTTTATGCATTAGATCCAATCCTCAAACATTGCATGATTAGGATGTCATTAACTTGTGGGTTGGGAAGTAGTTGCTAAGGTAGAACCTATTGCCCTGTTATATTCAAACCCTTGGGAGTTACTTCTACGTATTGCTTATATTGCTATGCTATGCTCATAGACGTGGTTTGGGTTTGAGTGAAATTCATGACAGATGTGAGATTATTAATTAATGGTTCAACTTAAGGTGGCAACTTAGTCAAACAACTGGGTGGATTGAGGCACCTAGGGAACCCAGTGTTGTCTGTATTTTTTTGAAAATCCCGGGGTACCCGTGTGATCTTCCTATGGAGCACCACCCAGGCTCAAAGGGAACTGGGATGATTCATGCTAGAAACTTTCGTGTGCAGCCACAAGCTATTATGGGCTCTAACATAGTTGAGTAAGTTACGTGAAGCTCTTGAAGAGGTAGATCAGCAGGTAGTGGGTTTTTGGTAGGTTTGGTATGGTCTACCCGGAGTAGAGAGTTAACGTTTTTGAAAGACTGTGTCTCGGTCATCCGTTTCTCAAACACCATGTAGTGGGAGAAATCCAACGGAGGCGATCGAGTCTTGTGGGGAAAAGTGCACAAACCTCTGCAGAGTGTACAATCTAATCATGGTTAGCCGTGTCCCCGGTTATGGACAATTCTTGAGTATCTAGTACTTGGGTTATCACATGTATCTCACCATGTTTAATTAATACTGTTGGGTTGTTAATCACTTTAATTGGGATTGAGTTGGGGTTACCTTCTCAATGATGTTTCAACCACCATGATAGTTAAATTAAAATATATTCCTTTGTTGTAGGGAAAAATTGGCTTTTCACAAAAACTTTAACCCTAGAGCTTTCCACCAGCCATATATGCATGTAATGATAGCATTATTCTATTTCTGCTCTACTATGTTATATTGCCAGCATATTCCATGTGCTGACCCGTTTTCGGGCTGCAACGTATTATGTTGCAGACTTTTCAAACGAGGAGATAGGTTCGTTAGGTCGTTTCCGTGCAGCTCAGCTATGCCGTTGGAGTTGATGGACTCACTTTATCTTCCAAGCCTTCCACTGTTATTGCATTAGATGGCCTTAAGCCATATTCGTGTAATAAGTTCTCTTCGGAGACATTCGATGTAATAAGTGTGTGATTGCTACTCTGTTATAAATCCTTCGAGTACTGTGTGTGTCAGCATTACCGATCCAGGGATGACAGTGAAGCACAGAGACTTGACCATCTGAGGTCGGGTCGCTACAAGATGGTATCAGAGCACACGCTGAGTGTAGGACACGAGCACTAAGATAAACCCTAGGTCACACTTCTCTCATTTCTAACTCCTCTCCATTTTCTACTCTTTAGGATAACGAAGATGAAGAACAAGTTTACACAACCGGATGAAGACACACCTTTTGGACGCCACTTGAAGGAAGTTACTAGGTACTTGAACATTGGAATACCAAGCTTCACCGGGACGTACAACGCCACTTTACCTGAAGAGGAGCGCTGGATGATTCAAGTACAAGTTCCAGGAAGGACGTTCTCGCCAACCTCTAAACCCATAGAATTTTCCTTCGATGCACCAACCTGGAGTTTAGGAAAGAGTATGGCAGCCCACATCACCATGGGATGCATTGGAGAAGTTTACAACAGGGAGCTTAAGGACACTATTTACCAAATATGTGGGCGCCGAAACGACCAATGGGAAGTAATCAGCACTAAGAAAGATAGATCCATTGCAGCTTTCATCCAGGAGTTAAACCAGCACATTCGACGTCAGGAGAACCAGATGTGTGCAGACATGATGGATTTGAAGAAGGCGACGACTAGGATCATCGAGCTAGAGGAAGAACTCAAGTTTACTCATCGAGCTGGAGAAATCAAGACCCTACTGGAGAAGAATGACGACCTAGTCAAGAAGATTGGAGTATTCATGGGAGGACCAGCACCAATAGAAGAAGAAGAACCCAAGGAAATACGCCCCGAGGACTACATCATCATCGACGACACCGATTCGGATCCTAGTGATGATGACTTTGAAGACGAAGCTGGAGCAGACATCATGGAGTCTTCCACCGATCAAAATTTCTAGATGACCACCAACTATTAGTAGTATTTCCCCCATGTATATAGTAGTAGTGAGCACTTTCGCGATAGTTCTAGACCGTTTGTATGCCCTTGCTTGATTGATTGAGAGAAATGATTGTGTTTGTCTCATGTGCATATGGGTAGTGCCTTCTCATTAGACCCCTTTCTATTCTAAATCTCTTCCATCTAAACCCATCAGATGCCTCCGAGACGTGACACTGGTTTTGCCTTCTCGCCGGAGCTCACCCAGTAGATCCAGCAGAAGAATGCCTTGATGCAATTGCTAGTTCAGAACCAGGGCAACAACAACAACAACAACCCACCGCCAGTGGACAACCTAGCCCGTTTCCTAAGGTTACAACCGCCGATATTTTCCAGTAGCACCGAGCCTATAGTTGCTGATGATTGGCTACGCTGTATTGGAAGGGAGTTGACCACCGCAGGTTGCATAGATGTTGAGAGGGTGCGCTTTGCTGCACATCAATTGGATGGACCAGCAGCCTCATGGTGGGAGAATTACACAGCCACTTTTCCTGTAGCCAATGTCACTTGGGACCAGTTTCAGCAAGCTTTCCGCACCGCCCTTGTCTCAACTGGAGCTATGCAGATGAAGAAGCGGGAGTTTCGCAACCTACGCCAGGGGAACCATACTGTGGCTTAGTACGTGGATGAGTTTAGCAAGTTATCATGCTATGCCCTTGATGATGTGGCCACAGATGCCGCGAAGCAGCAGAAGTATATGGAAGGGCTGAATGATGAGATGAGCATGCAGTTGATGGTAGCAACCTTCAACAACTACTAGGAGTTGGTAGATAAGGCTCTTATGATTGAAGGGAAATAGCAGCAGATTGAGAGCCACAAGAGAAAGTATGGACAAGGGAAGTATAACTCAGGAGCTCAGCAGAAGCCTCGCCTAACCCCGAACTCGGGAGGACTTCTTCATAACCATGGAGGTCACAACAACACTGGAGGAGGATCACATAACCACAGTGGTGCTAAGAATGGGAATGGGAACGGAGCTAACAACAATCAGAACAGCTCCAACCCGTCCACTCCCGCAAAAATAGACTTAAGTCAGGTTACCTGTTTTAAGTGCGGGAAGACAGGGCACTATGCCAATGATTACCCTGAAGGAAAGAATGGAAACGGAAATGGAAGCGCTGGGAAGAAGCCCAATCCATTCAACAAAGGACAAGTGAACCACGTTAACGTGGAGGAGGTTGAATAGCAGTCGGACGCAGTAATAGGTAAGTTTTTGGTTAAGTCATTTACTGTTCTTGTTCTTTTTGATACTGATGCATCGCATTCATACATATCAAGGGGATTCGTGGATAAGTTTAAACTACCAACCCAAACCCTTAGGACCCCTCTTTTAGTGAGTTCACTCGGAGCAGAATATATGGCTAGCCGATGGTGTGACCAGATACCCTTAACCATTGGCACACATGTGTTTCCGTCCGACCTAATTATCTTGGAGTCGCAAGGATTGGATGTGATATTGGGTATGGACTGGATGTCAAAGTATGGATGAAGCATTGAATGTGCGAGTAAGTCGATTTATCTCACCACCCCGGAGGGAAAAAGGATTAAGTATGTGTCTAGGCATGTGCCAAAAAGGAGCCAAGTGAATTCCCTTACGGGAGTTGTTCAGGAGGAAGTGCCGGTAGTAAAGGATTACCCAGGTGTTTTCCCAGAGGAGTTACCAGGCATGCCGCTGGATAGAGACATTGAGTTTTTGATAGAGCTGTTGCCAGTACAAGACCAATATCCAAGAGACCCTATCGGATGCCCGCAAATGATCTGGAAGAAATTAAGAAATAGATCAAGGAGTTATTGGAGAAAGGATACATCCGAAGAAGTTCATCACCTTGGGGAGCCCCAGTACTTTTGGTTGAGAAGAAAGATAAATCCCTAAGGATGGTTGTTAATTATCGAGCCTTGAATGAAGTGACGATAAAGAACAAGTACCCACTGCCGATGATCAACGATCTGTTTGATCAGTTGCGAGGAGCTAAAGTCTTCTCAAAGATCGATTTACGATCAGGGTATCATTAGTTGAAGATACGAGAGAAGGACATACCAAAGACGACATTCACAATGCGATATGGATTATACAAGTACACGGTCATGTCGTTTGGACTGACTAACACCCCTGCCTATTTCATGAGCATGATGAACAAGGTGTTCATGGAATATTTGGACAAGTTTGTTGTGGTGGTTATTGATGATATCATGGTATACTCGAAGAACGAGGAGGAGCACAAGGAGCATTTGCGTTTAGTTCTCGAGAAGCTCAGGGAACACCAGTTGTATGCTAAGTTTAGCAAATGCGAGTTTTGGCTGAAGGAAGTCGGATTCCTTGGACATATCATATCAGGAGAAGGTATAGAAGTAGACCCCAGCAAGGTTCAGTCAGTCACTGAATGGTTGGCACCCACCTCAGTTAGCGAGATCCGCAGTTTTCTTGGACTCGCAGAATACTACCGGAGATTCATTGAGAATTTTTCCAAGATTGCGAAACCAATGACTGAACTGTTGAAGAAGGATACCAAGTTTAAATGGACATAAGATTGTGAAGCAAGTTTCCAGGAGTTGAAGAAACGTTTGACTACAACCCCAGTGCTAGTACTGCTAGATATACATAAGGAGTTCCAAGTGTATTGCGACGCCTCTCGCTTAGGACTTGGATGTGTGCTTATGCAGGACGAAAGAGTTGTTTCATATGCCTCACGACAACTAAAACCTCATGAGTCTCCATCTATTTACTTTTATGCAATTATTTTATTTTATTGAGTCTCCATCTTCTCTTATAAAACACCAACTAGGGAGCACTATGATCATACTTGAGCATTGGATGTAGCTAATATTCGAGTGTGTTTCGTGAATGGATCAATGATTGAGCATGATGGGATAGGGATAACTTTCTTTAGTGTTGATATTTTGAAAGACATGGTTGCTTGTTGATATGCTTGAGTATTGAAGTCTTCATGTCAAAACTAGACTATTTCTTTGAATCATCTAAAAGTCCAAATGTCCATGCTACAAAAGAAAAGAATATGTGATGAACACGTTAGGCAACATTCCACATCAAAAATTATGTTTTTATCATTTACCTACTCAAGGATGAGCATGAATTAAGCTTGGGGATGTTGATACGTCTCTAATGTATCTATAATTTTTTATTGTTTCATGCTATTATATTACCATTCTTGGATGTTTTACAATCATTTTATAGCAACTTTATATTTTTTTGGGACTAACCTATTGACATAGTGCCTAGTGCCCGTTGCTGTTTTTTTGCTTGTTTTTTACTTTGCGGAATATCAGTACCAAACGGAGTCCAAACGCAGCAAAAATTTGGAGATTTATTTTGGACCAGAAGATAACTTGGGAGCCAAGGAAGCACCTGGGGGTAGGCCTATGGGGCCCATGATACACTAGGGCGCGCTAGAGGCCCCTGGCGCGCCCTGATGTATAATGGGGCCCATAGAGCTCTTCTCCACCGCCTCTCATCTCTATAAATATCCAAATATTCCTGAAACCCTAGAGGAGTTGAGGAAACACAATTTGAGCCGTCGTAAGTTCCAGAACCAAGAGATCTAATCTAAGACCATCAAAAGGGTTTCATCATCCTCATTGGTGCCTCTCCGATGATGCGTGAGTGGTCCACCATAGACCTACTGGTCTGTAGGCAGTAGCTAGATGGCTTCTTCTCTCTTTTTGATTCTCAATACAATGGTCTATTGGAGATTTATTTGATGTAATGACTTTTTGCGGTGTGTTTGTTTGGATCCGATGAAGTTCGAGTTTGTGATCAGATCTATATCCATGAATATTATTTGAGTCTTCTTTGATCTCTTATATGCATGATTATTTATAGCCTTGTATTTCTTCTTCGAATCTTTGGTTTAGTTAGGCCAACTAGATTGATTTTTCTTGCCATGGGACAAGGTGCTTTGTGATGGGTTCGATCTTACGGTGTCCTCGCCCAGTGATAGAAGGGGTAGCGAGGCACGTATGTATCGTTGCTATTAAGGATAATGAGATGGGATCTATTCCTAAATGAATAGATCTTGTCTACATCATGTCATCGTTCTTATTGCATTACTCTGTTTGTCCATGAACTTAATACACTAGATGAAAGCTGGATAGCAGTCTATGTGTGGAGTAATAGTAGTATATGCAGAATCATTTTGGTCTACTAATCTTGGACGTGATGCCTATATATTGATCATTGCCTTGGATATCATCATAATTATTTGTTCTTCTATCAATTTCCCAACAATAATTTGTTTACCCACCGTGTGCTATTTTCTCGAGAGAGAAGCCACTAGTAAAATCTAAGGCCGCCGGGTCTATCTTAGAAAGATTCTATTTTCTATTTGTTTACCCAACGTGTGCTATGTTTGTTCAGATCATTAGAGACTGTTCTATTTTAGACAGATTCTATTTTCTATTGCATAGTTCGCTTGTTTTAATGATGCAATCGATTATATATGCGGGTATAAGTCATGGAGAAGTTAGAATATAGTAGGTATTATGCAAGAATAAAATATTAATGGTTTATAGCAATACCTAAAGTTTATGATTTGTCTATTATACTAATGGATCTAACAGGGTTCCTATTGAGTTTTGTGAGTTGAAGTTTTCAAGTTTTGGGTGAGATCATGGTGGATGAAGGAATAAGGAGCAGCAAGACCCTAAGCTTGGGGTTACCCAAGGAACCCAAGGTAATATTCAAGG
Organism: Triticum aestivum; assembly: GCF_018294505.1. Classification (NCBI taxonomy): domain Eukaryota; kingdom Viridiplantae; phylum Streptophyta; class Magnoliopsida; order Poales; family Poaceae; genus Triticum; species Triticum aestivum. The sequence goes on from NC_057797.1 coordinate 577,070,431, forward strand.
AAGACCCAAGCATCTAAGCTTGGGGATGTCCCGGATGGCATCCACTCTTTCGTCTACAATCCATCGGTATGTTACTTTGAGCTACATTTTTATTCATCACACGATATGAGTTTTGATTGGAGCATCTTGTGACATGTTAGTTTTTGCTTTGTTTGCTTTTTAGTTTGCCACAATCATCATTTGCTAGACACACCTTTTGAGAGGGACACACATTTATTCATGATTTGTTAGAATACTCTATGTGCTTTACATATATCTTTTGAGCTAGGCAGTTGCTCTAGTGCTTCACTTATATCTTTTAGAGCATGGCGGTGGTTAAATTTTAAAGAAATAGTTGCACTCTAATGCTTCACTTAAATCTTTTTGAGAGTCTAATAAATATGAAGTGGTAATGTGCACTGGTTATGACACTAATCCATAAAGGATAGGTATTCAAGGGGGTATAATAAAAACTTTCATGTAGATCACTAAATATGAAATGCATGGTTTAATAATATTGATGTCATAATATTAAAGGATATTGGTTCATGATCATTGGTTAGTACAAATATCAGTATTAAAGCTTGTTATTGAAGGAAATATGCCCTAGAGGCAATAATAAAGTTGTTATTTTATATTTCCTTATTCATGGTAAAGTTTTATTATTCATGCTAGAATTATATTGATCGGAAACCTAAATACATGTGTGAATACATAAACAAACATTGTGTCCCTAGTGAGCCTCTACTTGACTAGCTCGTTAATCAAACATGGTAAGGTTTCCTAACCATGGACATGAGTTGTCATTTGATAACGGGATCACATCATTAGGAGAATGTTGTGATGGAAAAGACCCATCTGTTAGCTTAGCATAATGATCATTCAGTTTTGTTGTTATTTGTTTCTTCATGTCAAATACATATTCCTTCAACTATGAGATTAGGCAACTCCCGGATATCGGAGGAATGCCTTGTGTGCTATCAAATATCACAACGTAACTGGGTGATTATAAAGATGATCTATAGGTATCTCTAAAGGTTTTTCTTGGGTTGGCATAGATCAAGATTAGGATTAGTCACTCCGAGTATCGGAGAGGTATCTCTGGGCCCTCTCGGTAATACACATCATAAGCTGGCAAGCAAACGACTAACTAGTTAGTCACGAGGTGATGTATTACGGAACGAGTGAAGAGACTTGCCGGTAACGAGATTGAACTAGGTATGAAGATACCAACGATCGAATCTCGGGCAAGTAACATACCGATGGACAAAGGGAACAACGTATGTTGGCAAGTAATACACATCAGAAGTATTCGAAATATCCAGATTGCTACAAACTGTTTTGTTTTTGACAGATTCTGTTTTCTATGTGTTGTTTGCTTATTTTGATGAATCTATGGGTAGTATCGGGGGGTATGAACCATGGGAAAGTCAGAATACAATAGATATTACACTAATATAAATAAAGAATGAGTTCACAACAGTACCAAAAGTGGTGATTTTTTTCTTATACTAACGGAGCTTATGAGATTTTCTGTTGATGAGTTTTGTGTTGTGAAGTTTTCAAGTTTTGGGTAAGGATTTGATGGATTATGGAATAAGGAGTGGCAAGAGCCTAAGCTTGGAGATGCCCAAGGCACCCCAAGGTAATATTCAAGGACAACCAAGAGCCTAAGCTTGGGGATGCCCCGGAAGGCATCCCCTCTTTCGTCTTCGTCTATCGGTAACTTTACTTGAAGCTATATTTTTATTCACCACATGATATGTGTTTTGCTTGGAGCGTCTTGTATGATTTGAGTCTTTTCTTTTTAGTTTTCCACAATCATCCTTTCTGTACAAACCTTTTGAGAGAGACACGCATGAATCGTGATTTATTAGAATACTCTATGTGCTTCACTTATATCTTTTGAGCTAGGCAATTTTGCTCTAGTACTTCACTTATATCTTTTTAGAGAACGGCGGTGGTTTTATTTTATAGAAATTGATGAACTCTCATGCTTCACTTATATTATTTTGAGAGTCTTTAAACAGCATGGTAATTTTCTTTGGTTATAAATTTAGTCCTAATATGATAGGCATCCAAGAGAGGGATATAATAAAAACTTTCATATAAAGTGCATTGAATACTATGAGAAGTTTGATTCATTATGATTGTTTTGAGATATGAAGATGGTGATATTAGTGTCATGCTAGTGAGTAGTTGTGAATTTGAGAAATACTTGTGTTGAGGTTTGTGAGTCCCATAGCAAGCACGTATGGTGAACCGTTATGTAACGAAGTTGGAGCATGAGATATTTTTTTATTGTCTTCCTTATGAGTGGCGGTCGGGGATGAGTAATGGTACTTTCCTACCAATCTATCCCCCTAGGAGCATGCGCGTAGTACTTTGTTTCGATGAATAATAGATTTTTTTCAATAAGTATGTGAGTCCTTTATGACTAATGTTGAGTCCATGGATTATACGCACTCTCACCCTTCCACCATTGCTAGCCTCTCTAGTACCGCACAACTTTCACCGGTACCATAAACCCACCATATACCTTCATCAAAACAGCCACCATACATACCTAATATGGCATTTCCATAGCCATTCCAACATATATTGCCATGCAACTTTCCGCCATTCTGTTTATTATGACACATGTCATCATTGTCATATTGCGTTGCATGATCATGTAGTTGACATCGTATTTGTGGCAAAGCCACCATTCATCATTTTTTATACATGTCACTCTTGAGTCATTGCACATCCCGGTACACCGCCGGAGGTATTCATATAGATTCATATTTTGTTCTAGTAGCGAGTTGTAATTTTTGAGTTGTAAGTAAATAAAAGTGTGATGATCTTCATTATTAGAGCATTGTCCCATGTGAGGAAATTAAAAAAAGAGAGAAAAGGCCAAAAAAAGAAGGCCCAAAAAAGGGAGAGAGAGAAAAAAAGAGAGAGAAAAAGAGAGAGAAAAAGAGAGAAGCGGCAATGTTACTATCCTTTTACCACACTTGTGCTTCAAAGTAGCACCATGACCTTCATGATAGAGAGTCTCCTATTTTGTCACTTTCATATACTAGTGGGAATTTTTCATTATAGAACTTGGCTTGTATATTCCAATGATGGGCTTCCTCAAATTGCCCTAGGTATTCATGAGCAAGCAAGTTGGATGCTGATGTCGCTTGAAGCTACGTCAGTTTTTCCCCAAAGAGGAAGGGATGATGTAGCACATCTGCGGTAGGTATTTCCCTCAGATATGAAACCAAGGTTATCGAACCAGTAGGAGAACCAAGCAACACAACGTAAACAACCTTTGCACACAAATAACAACACCTCGCAACTCGATGTGTTAAAGGGGTTGTCAATCCCTTTCGGGTAACGGCGCCAGAAACATTGTGTGACGGGAGATAAAGTTGTAAATATTGATAGGTCGAACGCCAAATAAAATGAATTGCAGCAAGGTATTTTTGTATTTTTGGTTTAATAGATCTGAAAATAAAAGAAAATAAAAAAAGGTAGATCGCAAAGGCAAATACATGAGAAAGAAGACCCGGGGGCCGTAGGTTTCACTAATGGCTTCTCTCGAGAAAAATAGCAAAGCGGTGGGTGAACAAATTACTGTTGGGTAATTGATAGAACCTCAAATAATTATGACGATATCCAGACAATGATCATTACATAGGCATCACGTACAAGATTAGTAGACCGACTCCTGCCTGCATCTACTACTATTACTCCACACATCGACTGCTATCCAACATGCATCTAGTGTATTAAGTTCATGGAAAACGGAGTAATGCAATAAGAACGATGACATAATGTAGATATGATCCATTTATCTATACGGCGGTAGATATAGATCTCGTCTTTTTATCCTTAGTGGCAATGATACATACGTGTCGGTTCCCTTTCTGTCACTGGGATCAAGCACCGTATGATCGAACCCACTACCGGGCACCTCTTCCCATTGCAAGATAAATAGATCAAGTTGGCCAGACAAAACCCAAATATCGGAGAAGAAATACGAGGCTATAAGAGACCATGCATAAAAGAGATCAAAGAAACTCAAATACTTTCATGGATATAAAAAGATAGATCTGATCATAAACTCAAAGTTCATCGATCCCAACAAACACATCGCAAAAGAGTTACATCATATGGATCTCCAAAAGACCATTGTATTGAGAATCAAGAGAGAGAGATGAAGCCATCTAGCTACTAACTACGGACCCGAAGGTCTACAAAGAACTACTCACGCATCATCAGAGAGGCACCAATGGAAGTGGTGAACCCCTCTATGATGGTGTCTAGATTGGATCTGGTGGTTCTAGACTCTGCGGTGGCTGGATGAATATTTTGTTGACTCTCCTAGGGTTCTGGGATTTTTGGGGTATTTATACAGCAAAGAGGCGGACCGGGGGGCACCCGAGGTGGGCAGAACCCACCAGGGCGCGCCTGGGCCTCCTGGCGCGCCCTGGTAGGTTGTGCCTCCCTCGAGGCCCCCCCAGGCGTAGCCAGGGCCCGTTATGTTCCTTCTGGCCCATAAAAATTCTCTGTAAAGTTTTGTGGCATTTGGAATCCGTTTGATATTGATTTTCTGCGATGTAAAAACATGGAAAAAATAGCAATTGGCACTTGGCACTATGTCAATAGGTTAGTACCAAAAAATGATATAAAATGACTATAAAATGATTAAAAAACATCCAAGATTGATAATAAAACAGCATGGAACAATAAAAAATTATAGATACGTTGGAGATGTATCAGCATCCCCTAGCTTAACTCCTACTCGTCCTTGAGTAGGTAAGTGATAAAAACAGAATTTTTGATGCGGAGTGATGTTCATCATGTCATATCATATTCTTTTCTTTATAGCATGGACATTTGTACTTTTATGTGATTCAAAACAATAGTCTAGTTTTAACATAATAATTTAGATACTCAAGCATATCAACAAGCAACCATGTCTTTCAAAATATATCAACGCTAAAATATGTTATCCCTAGCCCATCATGCTCAAACATTGATCTATTCATGAAACACACTCGAATATTAACTACACCCAATACTTAAACACAATCATATTGCCTCCTAGTTGGTGCTTTTTATAAGAGAAGATGGAGACTCAAAAATAAAAATTGCATAAAGTAAAGTAAAGGATAGGCCCTTCGCAGAGGGAAGTAGGGATTTGTAGAGGAGCCAGAGCTCAAAGCGAAAAATTCGAGATAAAAAAATTTTCGGAGGTGTATCCATCCCACCAACGAAAATGACTTAGAGTTCCCAATACTTTCCATGCATAGATATATCATAGGAGATTCCCAAACAGAAAATAAAGTATATTCCTTTTTCCACCATAACTTTCACTTTCCATGGCTAACCATATCCACGGGTGCCCTCCATACCAACACTTTCCAAGGAATTTATTATTTGACAACATAAAGTAAATTCATTTATTTTTGCATTTCAGGACTAGGCATCCCTAATACCTTTGCCTTACTCTCGTGCAATGACAAGTGAATAAACACTCATCTTGAGAATAACACATCTAGCAAGGAAAATTTTAGCCACCCCTCACCGCTCCGCGAGCGAAACAAACACACAAAAGAGAAGTTTATTTCTAAAATTAGAGATGGCACATGCAAATTTGCTTAGAACGGCAAAAGAATACCGCATATAGGTAGATATAGTGGACTCATGTGGCAAAACTGGTTTAAAGGATTTTGGATGCACAAGTAGAGGTCATACTTAGTGCAAAATGAAGGCTAGCAAAAAGATTGAGAAGCAACCAACCAAGAAACGAACAATCTCATAAGCAAGCATTAAGCATAATTAACACCGAATAATGCACCATAGGTAGGATGTAATTTCATTGCATGATTATTGACTTTCGTGTGTGCATAGGAAAATCACAAACCTTAACACCAATATTCCTACTAAGCCATAATTACTTATCAAGATGACTCACATATCACATCATCATATCTCAAAACTATTACTAAGAATCAAATTTATTTTGTCCAATGATCTTCATGACATTTTTTTCTTTATCCTTTTTGGATATCTAACACTTTGGGACTAATTTTCATGTGTTGCTTTTCATAAGCTCAAACAAATATAAGTGAAGATCATGAGCATAAAAAAATTTCTTTCTCTCAAAATAATTTAAGTGAAGCAAGAGAGAATTTCTTAAAAAATTTACTAACTCTCAAATAAATCTAAGAAAAGCAAGAGAGCATTTATTTAAAAATAACAAAGCACACCGTGCTCAAAAAGATATAAGTGAATCACTAGAGCAAGTCCTAGCTCATAAAAGATTTAAGTGAAGCATAGAGAGCAATTCTAAGAAGTCATGACATAATTTTGGCTCTCTCAAATAGGTGTGTCCAGCAAGGATTGATGACTTAAAGCACAAAATAAAACAAGCAAAGACACATATCATACAAGACGCTCCAAGCAAAACACATATCATGTAATGAATAAAAATATAGTCTCGAGTAAAATACCGATAGTTGTTGGAGGAAAGCGGGGATGCCACTTGGGGGCATCCCCAAGCTTAGTTGGTTTATCATTCTTGGATAGTAGCATGGGATGCCGGGGAATCCCCTATCTTAGGCTCTTACATCCTTCCTTCATCCATCGTAAGATAACCCAAAACTTGAAAACTTCAATCACACAAAGCTCAACAAAGCCTTCGTGAGATCCGTTAGTATAAGAATAATAAATCACTACTACAAGTGTTGTATCAAACCAATTCATATTTTTTTTTTGTATATCTACTCTATTACAACTTTTCTATGGCAAAAACTCATCAAAGAAACGCCATAGAGCCATCAAAATAAGCACACAACACAAAGAAAACAGAATCTGCCAAAACAGAACAGTCTGTAGCAATCCGACTATTTTGAATACTTATGTAACTCAAAAAACTCTGAAAAGTTAGGACGGCCTGAGAAATTTGTATTCTAATCTACTGGAATTGGAATGGATATTTTATCGCTCTATAGTAAAAAAATTAAAAATAATTTCATGGGCGTAAAAGTTTCTCTTTTTTCAGCAAGATCAAACAACTATTGCCCAGGAAGATCCTAAAGGCTTTACTTGACACAAACACTAATTAAAACACAAAAAACACAATCATAATAGTTGCATAATTTTCCTAACACTCAAAAACAGGAACCAAAAAGCAAAAATAAATTTTATTCACTGGGTTGCCTCCCAACAAGCGCTATAGTTTTATGCCCTTAGCTAGGCATAAGGCAAGGATCTAAGTTTTGTCATCCTTGTTCTTGACTTTCTTAGAGGTATTTTCATCATGAGGCTTTGCAAACACAACATAAAACATGTTATCCATAGGGGCCTTTGCAATCCTAAGTTGGTTTTCATCATAGCCCTTTTGATTTCCCGCAACAATCCAAGAGTAATGTTGATTAACATTATTGAAGACTTGTTGGATTATATCTAGTACTGGGACTTCCTTCTTAAGATTCTCATCAAATATTTTATTGTCCCCAAGCAAATGTCTTCAAGCATAATCAAAATTGTAAAGAATTTCATCTATCACAGGTTTTTCATGATTCACACCATAAAAGTCAAAGATTTCCCTAGCTTCCCGTATTATGTAGTCAAACTCATTCATAAGAACGAGAGTGGCCAACTTTTTAGCTCTAGGATTCTTTATAATGGGGAGCTCAAAAACAATCTTTGCAAGGTAGGATGGGTACGAATAAATTTACTTTCAAGTTTCAGAACTAGTGCTGAATAGCATCCGCATAAGATATAGTAGTTTTAAATATAGGAGCATCATCAATACTAAGCTTCCCAACACAATTGAAAAATTCTTGGATACGTTCTTTTCCTATAATGTTCCCTTGCCCCAAGATAAAAGTTTTAGCATCCAGATTGCCCATACGTCCTATCTTAGGAGTAAGGCCATCATCTATTGGTGTCGTACCGAAATCACTCATGATTGCAAGCAAAGGATGGATCTGGCGAGAAAACAGAGAACGAAAAAGAGAGGCGAATAAAATGACAAATTTTTGTGAAGTGGGGGAGAGGAAAACGAGATGCAAATGGAAAATAATGTAAATTGCAAGGAGATGAGATTTGTGATTAGGAACCTGGTTATGATGAAGATCCTCCCCGGCAACGGCGCCAGAAATTCCTTTTGATGTCGCTTGAAGCTACGTCGGGTTTTTCCCCAAAGAGGAAGGGATGATGCAGCACGGCGGCAGTAGGTATATCCCTTAGATATGAAACCAAGATTACAAAAAAAGACACATCCGTGACATTTTGGGCCGAACGAATTTTTTTCAGTCATACATATGACACTTTTATGATGATAATTGTGACAAAACCCGGTATCATCATAGATGTGGTGGGCTCCTACTTCTATGACAAAAATCATGACAGAAAATGGGCTTTTTGTCCTGGGCGGGCCGGAGACGCAGCTGCATGACATTCTTTGGGCCGTCCATGACGGAAAAAACCGTGGTAGAAGGAAGGGTGAGGAAAATTTCAGGGAGTTCCCGGTTACGGTGGGAGGTCGGGGGCCGAGGATGTGCGTTTCTCTCGTACACGTACGCGCGTGTGCGAGGCGTTGGCTCTAACTAAACCCGAGGGAGGCGTTGGGCTCTAACTGAACCCGAGTGATTGCACTGCAGGCTACACATTACTGAACCCGAGCGATCGATCGATGGCTGTTAACTGAACCCGATCGAGCGATTCCTTCGCTACTGCTGCTAACTGAAGCTGATCGATGCTGCCTCTGGGATGAATAGTGAGTGTTGCGGGGGGTTTGGATGAACAGTGAGCGGTGGTGTTGCCTCTGGATGAACAGGACCCTGTGGTGTGGTGGAGGGCTGGATGAACAGTAGACGGTGGAGGGGTGCCTGTGGAGGGGTGGTTGAACAGGACCCCGTGGTGTGGAGGGCTGGATGAACAGTAGACGGTGGAGGGGTTCCCGTGGAGGGGTAGTTGAACAGTAGCCGGTGGAGTAGCGCGCGGTGGAGGCTGGATGAACAAGAGCCCGTGGAGGCTGGAGGAGGCCGACGGTAGCCCGTGGAGGCTGGAGGAGGTCGTCGATGGAGATGAATAGTATCCCGTGGAGTCCCATTTTGCGGTACGCCAGACCCCTCCCAATGAACAGGACCCCCATTTCGACCGTAGCGCTCCAACACAAGTCCGTTTCGTCCATTTTGCGGTACGCCACACCCCTCCCGATGAACAGGAGGACCCCCATTTCGACCTTAGGAGGTCCGTTTCGTCCGTTTTGCGGTACACCACACCCCTCCCGATCAACAGGACCCCCGTTTCGACCGTAGGAGGTCCGTTTCCTCCGTTTTGTGGTACGCCAGACCCCTCCTGATCAACAGGACCTTGTTCCGAACATAGGAGGTCTGTTTCCTCCGTTTTGCGGTACGCCAGGCCTCGTTTCCATCGCCTGTTCCGTCCAAGCCCTCCCGATGAACACGACCACGCATTCCGTTCCGACCCAGCCGGTTGGCTCCCACGCGTTCCGTTGCCTCCCGATGAACACGAAGCATTCCATTACCTCCCCATGAACACGACGCATTTCATTGCCTCCCCGTGAACACGACGATGATGTTGTTTCTCCGTTCCGACCCAGCCATGTACACGACCCCTGGCCGTACGTATGCGCGAGTAGGCATTCGAGACCCCGCCCATATGTAAACATACGTGGCCGTATTTTCTTTCTTGCACCCTGGCCGCTGTACGTACATGTACATGCTACGTGCCTGCCTCTACTACGACACGTACGCGCCTCTACTATGACACGTGCGCGCCTCTACATCCACCAGTATATATGTACGTACACGTTCGCGACTAGAATGACAACGCTACGTACGCTTCGACCAGGTGGGTCCCGACTGTCAGGCACTTCCTTGCGTGTGAAGATGTAGCTGGTGGGTCCCAGCAGTCAGGGGGGAACATTTTTTCGTGAAATGCGGTGGCCCGTCCGGTGGGTCCCCGCTGTCAGGTGGAGGAATAATTATTTTGCATGTAATAAGGAGGCACACTTCCTTGCTGCGGCCGTGGACCCAGCTGTCAGCCTCTCCACGTACAGTCCACGTCCGATGGAAGCCGTTCCTTGACCACGTTGACCACGCCACGCCGAGAGCACCAGGGCGGTGGACGACGGCGAGGCCTAGGAAGGGGACGACGCGGAGCCGGGGAAGACGCGGCAGTGGATGCCCGTGCATAGAGGAGTACGAGTGTTCACTGGTTAGCTGCGGTGTGAGGTTGCCGTCGCCACAGAATAACAGGGGGTGTGGGTGAGTAGAGGGATGGCCTTGCCAACGGTGGGAGTAGTAGGGGGCGGTGAGGCCTCCGTCGCATTGCAGCCGGCCACGGGAGGCAGGAGCACGAGGCACGACCGGCGCTGGTTTGGGTGGCTGGAGCAAGAAGACCAGAGGTTGAAGAAGCACTACGACCGTTGGATGGACATCGTATGGTCACTGTAGCGAGAATCGTGCATATTGACTAAGTTGACAAAGCCCTCCATCCCCGTCAACTTAGTAGGCCCACGAGTCAGCCTGCCACTACACTGGGTCCTAGCTAACAGGGGGAGTATTCATTTTTTTTGTGCGTAATAAGAAGGCACTTCCTTGCGTGCGAAGATATAGCTGGTGGGTCCGAGCTGTCAGCAGCGTTAATGCTTTTGCACGAAATACAGAGGCCCTTTTGGTGGGTCCCTGATGTTAGGAGAAGGAATCATTATTTTGCACGTAATAAGGAGGCATTTCCTTGCGTGCAGCCATGGACCCAGCTGCCGGCCTCTCCACATACAGTCCACTTCAGATGCATGTCGGTCGTTGACCACATTGACCAGGCCGCGCCGAGAGCACCAGGGCGGTGGACGCGACAAGGCATAGGAAGGGAACGACACGGAGGCAGGGAAGACTCGGCAGTTGTTTCCCACGCGGAGGGGGGTACGACTGTACGAGGGTTTACTGGTTCGTCTGCCATCACCGGAGAATAACAATAGGTGTGGGTGAGTAGACGGATGGTTAGGCCAGCGATGGAAGTACGGTGGGGTGGTGAGGCCTGCGCGACAGCAGAGCCGGCCGTGGGGAGGAGGGAGCAGGCAGTCCCACCGGTGCTTGTTTGAGCGGCTGGAGCAGGAAGAGCAGAGATTGAAGAAGCACGACGGCCGTTGGATGGCCATCCAACAATCACTGCTTGTGCGTCAAACTTTTTTTAGGAAACCCTCAAATCTGTGGAAAACAACATACAGCCCATCTGCCATTATTTCTAATAATTTACAGCCCATTTGCTAATTATTAAGGTTTTTTTGGAGCCCATATTTTTTTGTTAGCATTACAGCCCATATTGTGGCCACGGTTAAAAAATTATATTAAATTTTGCATATTTCTATGCGGTCCGAACTGTTTTTAATCCCAAAATTTTGACTCACATTCAAACTAATTTTAAAAATAAATGTATATCAGTATAAAATCCAACAAACTCTCCATGCATAAAAATTAATGTAATTTAAAATCTCGAAATGAAAAAAAGATATTTGAAACTAATTGCCGGTTTGATGTGTTTTAAAATGTACAACCCATTTCTCATTACCTATGGGCCATTTTCTTGGCCAACCGAATGAAAGCTCTCCTCGTCTTGAAAGATTTGCAGCCCAACAAGCCTGACAAAGCGACTTACTTGGCAAATCACAAAAAAAACTGGGTTGTGGCCGTGGACCCAGCTGTCAGCCTCTCCACGTACAGTACTCTTCCGATGGAATGTCGTTGACCACGTTGACCACGCCGCGCTGAGAGCACCAAGGCGGTGGACGATGGAGAGGCCTAGGAAGGGGACGACGCGGAGCCAGGGAAGACGCGGCAGTGGATGCCCACGCAGAGAGGAGTACGAGGGTTCACTGGTTCGGCTGCAGTGTGAGGCTGCCGTCGCCGCAGGGCCTGGCTAGCGGTGGGAGTAGTAGGGGTGATGAGGCCTCAACGGCAGCACAACTGACCACTGGAGGCAGGAGCGGGCGGTCTCCCCGGTGCTGGTTTGGGCGGCTGGTGCAAGAAGAGCAGCGATTGAAGAAGCAGCAGGACTGTTTGATTCAAATCCAATGGTTACTGCTGCTAGAATAGTTTGTTGACTAAGTTGACAAGCCCTGTGTACGCGTCAACTTAGTAGGTCCACAGGTCAGCCTCCCAACTGGTGCGCCCCAGATGTCAGTGGGAGGAATCATTTTTTCGCATAATAAGGAGGCAGACAATTGCGTGCGGCCAGGCCAGCAGAGGGAGTAGGGTGGGCCGGGGAAGCATGCGCGGCATCACAGCGGGCCACAAGAGGAGGGAGCAGGCAGTCCCGCCAGTGCTAGTTTAGGTGGCTGTAGCAGGAAGATCAGAGATTGAAGAAGCACGTCGGCCGTTGGATGGACATCCAACAGTCACTGCTGCTAGAATCATGTGTTCACTGACAAAGCCTTGCGTAAACAAGTCAGCCTCGAAAATTGTGGCATGTACAGCCCATTTGCTATTATTTTTATAATTTTTACTCATTTTCTAATTCATATGGAATTTATTGCAGCCCATTTTCCATTTTTAGAATTGCTGGCCATTTTCTGGTCAGCACCAGGGTCAAAAAATTAACTAAATATATGGGAAATTCTGAAAATTCGCAATTTTTTTGGGGAACGAAATATTCTTAATCCAAAAATTAATAGCCATACTAAAACAAATTTAAAAATAAATTAGTACTATGTCATGTTAAATCCAATGAAATACGTATAAGATATCAGTGAAGAACAAAATCAAAAAGAGAAATTTATATCCCATTTGCTATAATTTTTTTGGAATTTTCAACCCCTTTTGATATTACTTTTAACAGACATTGACCATACTCTTAAGCCAGGCCGGAATGCATCCCTCCTCGTCTTGAAAGATTTGCAGCCCAATAATTCGGAGAAAACAAATAGGCCTAGCTTGGGTATTCTTCAAAAAGAAATACTGGGCTACCTATTTTCCCAAAGAACTGGTGCATGAGCATTTAGCTTTATTTATTTCTTTACTTATTTATGTTTAGGGACCATGAGCATGTACCTGGGCCGGATTCATGTGAGGGCCTCCCTTCCAGTTAATTATGGGCTTCTCTATTGGGCCTTCATCAGTGGGCTACATGTTATCAACAAGTGGAAAATGTGTTCCGTACGAAAAATAGTATGCGCTACGTACGGTACAGGGCACTAAAGGATCGAACCGTGCAACGACTTCCAAAACATTGTGTTTGTCATTCTAACAACACATTTATTCAACCAACAAACGAAATATACTACTGATTGTACATTGAAAACAGTAGCAGCAACAACCTGGGCTGGGGGTGCAACAGAAGCAGTAAGCAGGCCAGAAGAGTGAAGACGCAGCTCTCTCTTCCAAACCAAACATTAGCCATCATTACAAAAGGGCTACCAAAAAAGAACAAGTGTATGCATCAAACTAAATAAAGATCCTACTACACCAAGTGTACGCATCTAACTAACTGGCTCAGTTAGACGTTATTATTTATTAAGTTGTGGAGATTGGCAGACGGCTTGAACCAGATGGGTGCCTGATAGGGGAAACTCCAGCCAGCAGGTCGAAGTCTGATACTTGCGACCCTCTCTCCTACTTTGGGCTGCAGAGCGTGGCGGCACATATCAGGGTATGGTGCATGCAGAGACGCATGGTACGTTGTGTACACACAGTTTTGCCTGATGAACGAAACCGCGCTGCCATCATGATCCTTGACGTCGGTTATCTCCTGGTTAATCAGATAATTCAGTCCGACAAACAGAGAGCACGTACCAAGGCTACTTACCAGCCTCCAGTCAAAAATTCCTGAAGGCCCAGAGAAGCTGGGATCCTGCTCAAATACCTTGCAGTGACTGTGATTGTATTCCGCGAAACAACACGTCTGGTACGTGCGAACGGTCATCAATCTTTCATCATCATCTAATCGAGCCAGGAACCACCTGCAACTGCCATGTCGCTTTTCTTTGAAAGGTTCTGGGATTAGGAATGGTAGGGACACTAGGCGGCCTACAACATCATATCAAATTGGAGTCAAATAAAAAGGGCTCTTGATTTAGTCAATCTTAAGAACATCATGTTATGAGCATGAATATTTTTTTCAGCAAATGTTGACAGTAATATAAGCAAGCCATCATGATATCATAGGAAAGTAACATACTGTTGTAACTGCCGTTTGTAGCGATGACTGGAGTAGGCCAGCAATACGTCCAGCCATATAACGAGTCGACAGCGTAAATGAAGCCCTTATGTTCAATGGCATCAGAGAACCATGGAGGATGTATGATCCTGCGATGGACGTGCAGATTTATCCACTTACCGCAGTGACCTGTCAGATAGGAGAGACCGCGGTTGAAGAACGTAATTAGCCTGAGGTCTTTATAATTCACAGATCTTGTGGGCACTTGGCAGATTACAACCTTGAGCAAATCATACTTCGTATCATGTTGGCTACTATAAGATTCCGAGTATTCTGGGCCACGGTGCCAAAGCAGTGCAGTGTTAATCGAAGGAAGGGGGATCAATCACCGGGTGTAGACTTCCACAAGCATCCAGCTGCCGCGACCGTCGACGAGCACCATCCAAGACGTGTTCATGCCGACCCAGTACATACCGTTAATGTAGTTGAGGCTGACGGGGATCGGATCGCAGTCAAGGGGGTTGATGCTCGCCACCCTACGATCGTTATGCTATGTGACACGCCATTTCTGAAGATCAGGCGGCATCAGCAAGCAAGGAGCTGGCTTAAAAAGCTCCGGCTTGAGGGCTTTGAGTAAACGGTACAGCCCCGACGAGCACACGGTGTCGTGGATTTGTCACGGCAGATGTCCTAGCGAAAGGACTTAGTCGTGGAGCCATCGCTACGAGTTTACTTGAAGGGGTTAAAGAGGACACAAAGACACGAGGGGTTTATACTAGTTCTGCCCCTTCGATGAAGGTAAAAGCCTACATCTAGTTGTGATGGAATTGATGTGGTCTCGATGGCTAGGGAGCAAACAAGCTTCGCCTAGACTCGAGTTGTTGTCGTTGTCCCCCTTGAACCGCCGCCGGGTCGTCCCCTTATATACACGGGTGACGCCCGTCGGTCCATAGAGTCCCAACCGGTTCATATTCGTATCCCGGTTGGTATCTCTCTATTCCTAACTTACAATACAAGTTATACATCAGGTCGGTTTACGGCTACAGATTCTAAACCGACTATAGGCCTTGGGCCTTCACCTGCTTATACCATTATGAAGTTAACCCGGCCCAAGTAGGCCGGTTTACGCCTAGCAGCAATATCCCCAACATTAGGCCCCAGATTGATTTGAACTGGTTCATGTCAATCCTTCACAAAATCTTGTATCTTGGACATCTTCTAGTAATTTGTAAACCGGCATGACGTCATCATTTCTGGTTGTTGTAAACCGGCATGACGTCATCATGAAATTTGTCATTTATAACGCCCTCTTTTAACGGCAGCTCCTGGATCCGCGCGCTTGACCTAACTTTGTTGCCTTTATAAATAAGACCGAAGGGTCATTTCTTTCCTTTCTCCTTCGTCTCTTCCTCTTCTTCTTCCTCACGTCGCCGGCTCTGGAGCTCCGTCACCGCTGTCGACCTCTGCCTCGCCTCAGGCCGCTGCATCAACCTGAACGTACCAGAGTATTGCGGCATCTTCCTGCATCTTCTCCGTTCCCGGTAAGCTTTCTCCTCTTCTTAACCTAGATCCGTTCTTAGGGTTCCGTGTTCGTGCTATGTTCATCACGCGCTCATATCTATTCTCTGATCTTGAATGAATCCGCGAACTCTTGCCGTGTTCAGTAGCGATCCCTAAGCATCCGCTTGCAACTTCTCATCTAATCCCATAGATCTCCCGCACATATCCGCTCAATGGTTCACTTCTGTTTCCGCCTTATTCTTCGAAATATTTCCTGTTTTGTGAGCTTGCTGTAGATCCGCGGCTGTAACTCGATTTTGTGAAACTTGTTTCTGCATACACAATTATCCATAGCTTCAATTGCTTCCGAAGCCTAGATCAGGCGGTTTAACTTTACCATAGAAAAAACTGCTAAACCGGTATCTATCATTAGTCCCCTGGTTGAACCGCGAGAATCCATTTGACACCGCATTGTAGAAAACCGGTTTATAGGTACGGCCGCCGGTTTATCGTAGTTAGATTAACACCTTTTTATCCGGCATGTCCTTGAACCGGATTATCTATTTCTTGTAGATCTCATCATGGCAAAACAAGTGTATGAGTGCAACTGGGTTCCCTCTCGCGTCACAGAATCACAGTTGGACGATCTAGTCCTGATCGGCGCTTTGGATAGTAAAGATACGATCCACTGGAGGGTTCCTGGAGATGAATGTCCTCCCACGCCCCAGGAAGGAGAGGTCGTGGTCTTCGCAGATCATATGGCCCGGGGCTTCAAACCGCCCGGCTCTAAATTTTATCGGGATGTGTTAGCCAATTTTCAGCTCCATCCACAGGATATTGGCCCCAACTCTGTTACCAATCTATGCCACTTTCAAGTACTTTCTGAGGCATACCTTCAAGAGGAGCCTTCAGTCGAGTTATTTAGAGATCTCTTTCATCTGAACCGCCGTACTGAATTCACTGACGGCCCTAATACCGAACTGGGCGGTATGGCCATTCAGAAAAGGAAAGAAATCACCTATCCCCACGTCAAACTCCATACTCACCCCAAGGAGTGGAACGCAACTTGGTTTTATTGCAAGGATACCTCCCCTGACAATGAAAATCCCTTGCCTGGCTTCCGTCCGGAACGGCTCAGCAACACTCACCCTTTTCCACAAAGGCTAAGCGCCAAGGAGAGAATTAAATATGCTCCTCAACTGTCCAAGCTCCGAGCCTTCATGGCCAATGGTTTAACAGGAATAGACCTTGCACGCTGCTGGATATCATGGAGCATTTTGCCTCTAAGCCGGCGCCCCAATTTGATGTGCAAGTATACTGATAGTGTCGATGACCCACTCCGACACACTAAAATCCAACTCCCTGATGACGAAGTCACAGAATCTGTGAAAAAGATGCTGAATGAACCGGAGCACCTCTGTGCTCAAACCGGTCTGCCTCCTTACTGTACCACCAACAAACCGCCAGCGGTAATATTTTAATTGCTCTATTGTTGAACCGGTTACTGCTTTATATGTTTAACATTTAGTTACTGCTGATCCAGGGCGATAATCCATTTTGGAGCAAGAAACTTCCTCAAGACAAAACGGAGAAAGCAGGACGTCCAACCCGGCCCAAGACCAAGGTTATCAAGAAACCAGCTCATAAGAGAAAAACCACCGCTTCATCAGACCCAGCCATTGATGATGATGTGGGTAATCCGGATCTTGAGGAAGAACTTGATTCACTTGGCTTGCTTTTTACACGCCTTATTGATGATGATGCTTGTCAGGATGACGCTGAAGCCAGCAATGCGGGTTTCGTTGAGGTAACCATTCTCTCTTCCGATTCAGAAATCTTGCCTTTGCCAAAATTTCGCCGGGCAAACCAGAAAGTAAAATTTTCTCATCCTCTTGCTTATCTGGATTCCCAATTTCTTATGAAGACCCAGCAACACGAAGCTCGCCGCACTACCCGGCATAGTGGCCAGGTAGTTACCTCTGCCGGTTTACCAAACAGTCCGGTTCGAAAACGCCGCTCCGAGATCTCTGACCTTTTTATTGATTTAAATCGTAAAGCGGGTTTCTTCTGTCAACCTCTTAATCCATCCGACTCCGATTATCAGGTCACTTCTCATTCATCGTCTGGTGAATCGTCAGCTACTCAGCTACCACCTTTGAAAACAGTTGCTGGGTAAGTTAAACTGAACATATGCTTCCAGTATACCGCATAATGGCTTATGCTTTTCCTTGACTTTTTGTTTTTCTTTCAGGGCTAAACCTAAACCAAGCAAGAAGGCCCGCCTGGATAAAGCGGCTGAAGAAGATGTGGCCCCAGAACATGACCAAGCGCCGGATCACGAAATGTTTACTTCTGAAGATATCCCCAATGATCCTCCTTTGCAAGACGACGTTATTCCCGACGAAGGGCTTGTTAATACTCCAGCCTCTACCGATCCGCCTGCCGGCTCCATCCGGATTAAGAAATCCCACACTCCTGCTGACCAAACGGCCGCACCAACACAAACTGGCGAGTCCAAAGATGATGATGTTGTGATTACCGGTGTGGGCCGCTCTGAACCCGGGAATCCTGTCACCCTTACCAAGCATACCATCAAAGAAGATTTTTCCGCTTTGAACAAAGGAAAATGGGATGTTGAACTAGAGACATATGCTGCTCTGAGTGCCCAAGATCTTTACTCCGGCTATTTAAACCGGTTTTACACTAGCTGTGACTGTGAAGCTGGCCTGGTCAAAATGATGAAAGATAAATTTGAGGTAACTTACTTCTTTCCTTGCTGCCATTACCTCCATCCTTCTAGCCCCCAAGGGCCGGTTTGTAACGTTGGTCAAACCGGGACTTGATCCTGAACATTCTTGACACCGATCGGTATAGCCCGCAAGAACCGGTCTAACTTAACATAAGTAAACTAGGGCTCCAATAGAGAACTGTCCTTAGAACATAACTTGATCAAATAGCCATTAGCCCCCAAGTGCCAAGTTGAATACTTGTATTGAGCTTGGGACTTTGTGATCGAGTAATATATAAAAATTGAAGGTGCATTAGCCCCCAAGTGTCAAGCATATAACTTTGTTATGTGGTTGATACTTCAACTCCTTGGATCGCCTGTGCAAAGCTTAAACGCTGTCTGTGTGCAGGCTGAGGTGAAAATCAAGGAGGACCAAGTTGCCGATTTGCGGGAGGCCTTAAAAACCCAGCAGGCTGAAACAGATAAGGCAAAGCAAGAATTAACCATCGCTTTGAGCACTGCTGAACAGCTGAAAGAAGGCTTCAAGAAAGAGCGGGCTGACTGGGCCACTGAGAAGGCCGGTTTAACCAAAAGAGCGGAAAATGCTAAAGCTGCCCTTAAACCGGTGGTGGATGAACTGACGGCCGTACAGCGGCAAATACACTCCATGACTGCTGCAATCTTTGGTAAGCTCCTTGTAACTTCTGTGATAATTTGAACCTGCTGTAGCGTAAATCCGGTTTGAGACCATTCCAATCTTGTTGTAGGCACACGTATTGGGCACTTAGGAAATGATGTGCCGAAGAAATTGAAAGCTGCCTACACCTTGGTGGAACAATTATATACCGGAGCCCAACGGATCATCACCACAACTTCTCACAACAACCCGGCACCCTCTTTAATCCAGGACACTCTTAGCAAGTTGTCAATGCTTCCAGCCTGGATTGAGGAGCTGAAAAAATCCGCTGCCTGAACCGGAGCCATCAATGCCTTAATCCGGGCAAAGGCATGGGTGCCAGATTTTGATCCTGTGGAAGCAGCTCAAGGCTATCCCAGCCTGAAAGAAGATGGCTCTGAATTCAACGAAGAGGATTTAAGGGCAATAAACCGTGCAGTGCGCCCTCTGGCTTGCCAGCTAGCTGAAGAGGCAGATTTGACGCATTATCAAGTGCAATATAACACGCAAAACAAACGAGTGCCTGCCCCAACTGTTAAAGCGGAGAATCTGATCCCTCCAATCCGTAAGCACACTTATGCCCCTGATATTGAACCGTCTTCCCTGATCCATGAAGAGGCTGTTTTCCAAGCTTTAATGGGAATCGACTGGACCACTGTTGATTTCCAGCCAATGGGTAGAGACGAGGAAGCTGAAGCGGCGGAGGATGAGGAGCAGGCTTGAACCAGAAGCCGGTTTGGAGAGCTGTTTGTAATACCTTCCGAAAAGAACAATGATCTTTATTTGGGTACCGTGCTGCCCTGTAATAGGATAGTTAATGCTTCTAACTGGAATATGCCTTCATGCATAAGTACTGAAGCTTTCGTTTGAAGAACTCCAATTCATATTTCCTGCAATCAAAAAATTTAAACTTCGGTGGCGGTTATACCGCCAGCCGGTTTATGATCCTGATATGTGTATCAGTAATATAACAAATATATGATACATAAATACCTGCCATGTTTGGGTATGAAGCTGGCTTAGCCAAGCCTGAAGCGGCGGTTTTATAAACCATTACCGTCGAAAGAAAAAAGGTGGGAGAAAATAGCTCCCGTATAAATCGTACTGAATCAATACGAGCCCCCTTGTTACTCCATGATGTTAACAGGAAAAAGGTAAACCGGAAATACTCCTCCGGATTAAAGGGGAATCAAATCCATCGGCTGAATCAGAAAAAAGGGGTTTGTCGACATAAAAGAAATCCGACAAAAGAAAAGAAAAAACAAACCATGAAAATAACATGGAAGCAAAGGCAATGATAAAAAACCATTTGCAAAAATATGCTATACTGAGCTGATCAGATGGTATTACCATGGTCGGACAGGATCAAGGCCCCCAATAGGAGTGACAATGATTCAAGTCAGCCAGGTCCCCAAATGATTCGTGGCATATATGCTAGATCAAGAGGCGTGGCAATGGTTCGGGCTCGACCATGCCCCCAAGTGATTTTGTGGCCTTAGGCCGACCAAGAGGCGTGACTGGTTCAGACTTGACCATGTCCCCAAATGATCTGGTGGCTGTCGCCTATCAAAGGGTGTTCGTTGGTTTGGACACGACCAAGGCCCCCAGTGATATTTAAAAAACAAATGTCAAGGGGTAAACCGGAGGCCGCTTTAAACAGAACCACTCCGTGTAACCTCGCATGATGAGAAAGACAGAGACCCCGCTTTAGCTGAGGCTCCGGTTTGATATATCAAAGATAATATATACATTGTCATGATATGTACATAGATAGAGCCGATGGCTCAAGTATAGTAAGGCCGAAGATGAGCTATATTCCACGGCCTGTTGGTCTCCTCTTCTGATGTACGTGAGTCTTGATGCCCTCGAACATCAATCAGATAGTACGACCCGTTGTGCAAATTCTTGCTGACCACGAAAGGTCCCTCCCAAGGTGGGGATAACTTGTGCATATCTGTTTGATCTTGGATGAGTCGAAGCACCAAATCTCCTTCTTGAAAAGTTCTGGTTCTAACCCGGCGACTGTGATAGCGACGAAGATCTTGCTGGTAAATCGCCGAACGGGCAGCCGCTATATCACGCTCCTCGTCCAATAGGTCCAAAGCGTCTTGCCGTGCTGTCTCATTGTCTGCTTCAACATAAGCTGCCACACGAGGCGAATCGTGCCGGATGTCACTAGGGAGAACTGCCTCTGCTCCATAGACCATGAAAAATGGCGTGTATCCTGTGGACCGGTTTGGCGTAGTATTGATACTCCATAATACAGATGGTAGCTCTTCAACCCAACATCCTGGTGTTCTTTGCAATGGGACCATAAGCCGGGGTTTGATGCCTCGCAAGATTTCCTGATTAGCTCGTTCTGCCTGTCCATTGGACTGGGGTGTGCCACTGACGACACGTCAAGTCGGATGTGCTCACGTTCACAGAACTCCTTCATAGCGCCCTTGGATAAATTGGTACCATTGTCAGTAATGATACTGTGTGGAAAACCAAACCGGAAAATCACCTTCTTGATGAACTGCACCGCTGTTGCTGCATCACACTTGCTGACAGGCTCCGCTTCAACCCACTTGGTAAATTTGTCAACTGCCACCAAAAGGTGGGTTTTCTTATCCTTGGATCTTTTAAAAGGCCCAACCATATCCAGCCCCCAAGTTGCAAACAGCCATGTTATTGGGATCATCCTCAATTCTTGAGCCGGCACATGAGCACGCCTTGAGAATTTCTGACATCCATCACACCGTTTAACCAAGTCCTCCGCGTCAGCATGCGCTGTCAACCAGTAGAACCCGTGACGAAACGCCTTTGCCACCAGAGACTTTGAACCGGCGTGGTGTCCACAATCCCCTTCATGGATTTCTCTTAAGATTTCACAGCCTTCCTCAGGAGAAACACAACGTTGAAACGCCCCTGATATACTGCAATGATGTAATTCACCATTGACAATCGTCATAGACTTGGATTGCCGGACTATCTGCCTGGCCAGAATCTCATCCTCTGGTAACTCCCCCCGGTTCATGTACGCAAGATAAGGAACTGACCAATCCAGAATAACATGCAGGGCTGCCACCAATTGAGCCTCCGGATCAGGGATAGCCAAATCCACCTCACCTGGGAGCTTGACTGACGGGTTGTGCAACACGTCCAAAAAGACGTTAGGCGGGACCGGTTTACGCTGAGAGCCCAACCGGCTTAAAGCATCCGCCGCTTCATTCTTCCGACGGTCCACATGATCCACTTGATAACCCTTGAAACAACCTGCAATATTATCCACTTCCCGACGATATGCAGCCATGAGCGGGTCCTTAGAATCCCAAGTGCCAGACACCTGTTGAGCCACTAGGTCCGAGTCACCAAAGCACTTAACCCGGCTTAAATTCATCTCTTTAGCCATTCGGAGACCATGGAGCAAGGCTTCGTACTCCGCTGCATTATTAGTACAAGGGAACATTAAGCGGAGAACATAACAAAACTTATCACCTCGTGGGGAAGTTAATACGACTCCAGCCCCCGAGCCTTCCAATTGCCTGGATCCGTCAAAATGAATAGTCCAATATGTGTGATCCGGCTTCTCCTCTGGTGCTTGTAACTCCGTCCAGTCATTGATGAAATCAACAAGTGCTTGAGACTTCACTGCCGTCCGAGGCACGTACTTCAGTCCGTGTGGCCCAAGCTCTATAGCCCACTTGGCAATCCGGCCAGTCGCCTCCCGGTTCTGTATAATATCCCCCAAGGGAGCTGAACTGACCACTGTGATGGGGTGACCTTGAAAATACTGCTTCAACTTCCGACTGGCCATAAAAACACCATAGACCAGCTTCTGCCAATGCGGATATCTTTGCTTGGATTCAATAAGCACCTCGCTGATATAATAAACCGGCCGCTGAACCGGATATTCCTTGCCTGCCTCTTTGCGTTCCACCACAATAGCCACGCTAACTGCCCGAGCATTGGCCGCTACGTATAATAATAGTGGCTCTTTGTCGACCGGAGCTGCAAGAACAGGCGGATTGGCTAACTGCCGCTTTAGGTCCTCAAATGCTTCATCAGCAGCCGGACTCCAAATGAAATGGTCTGTCTTCCTCAGCATTTGGTACAAAGGAATGGCCTTCTCTCCGAGGCGGCTGATAAACCGGCTTAGTGCGGCGATTCGGCCCGCCAAGCGCTGAACATCATTGATGCACTTCGGTTTAGCCAGGGCGGTGATAGCTGTAATCTTCTCCGGATTAGCCTCAATTCCTCTATTAGACACCAGAAAACCTAGTAACTTGCCTGCCGGAACACCAAAGACACACTTGGCCGGATTAAGCATCATCTTGTAAACCCGCAAGTTGTCAAAGGTTTCCTTCAAGTCATCCACCAGCGTCTCCTTCTGCCTTGATTTTACTACAATATCATCCACATAGGCGTGCACATTGCGGCCGATCTGTTTATGCAGGCAATTCTGTACACACCGTTGATAGGTGGCTTGGGCACTCTTAAGTCCGAAGGGCATAGATACATAGCAGAAGGCTCCAAAGGGAGTAATGAACGCCGTTTTCTCCTGGTCCTTAACCGCCATTTTGATCTGATGATATCCAGAATATGCATCCAAAAAACTCAAACGCTCACAACCCGCCGTGGCATCAATGATCTGGTCAATACGGGGGAGGGCAAAAGGATCTGCCAGACAGGCTTTGTTAAGATCTGTGTAATCCACACACATACGCCAAGTGTCGTTTTTCTTAAGAACCAGCACCGGATTAGCAAGCCACTCTAGATGGAACACCTCAATAATAAAACCAGCTACTAAAAGCCTGGCCACTTCCTCTCCAATGGCTTTGCGTCTTTCTTTGTTAAACCGGCGGAGGAACTGTTTCACCGGTTTATACTTAGGATCCACATTAAGAGTGTGCTCAGCGAGTTCCCTTGGTACACCTGGCATGTCAGACGGCTTCCATGCAAAAATGTCCCGATTCTCACGGATGAACTCGATGAGCGCGCTTTCCTATTTGGGATCCAGGTTGGCACTGATAGTGAACTGCTTGGACGAATCGCCGGACACGAAGTCAACAAGCTTGGTCTCAGCTGCCGATTTGAACTTCAGATCTGAATCATGCTCTGTAGTTGGCTTCTTTAAAGGGGTCATATCCGCCGGATCAACATTGTCCTTATAATACTTCAACTCCTCCGTGGCACAGACTGACTCTGCATAAGCCGCATCACCTTCCTCACATTCCAAAGCGACCCTACGGCTCCCATGAACCGTTATGGTCCCCTTGTAACCCGGCATCTTGAGCTGCAAATAGATATAACAAGGCCGCGCCATGAACTTGGCGTAAGCTGGCCGGCCAAACAAGGCGTGATACGGGCTCCGGATCTTCACCACCTCAAATGTTAGTTTTTCCGACCGGGAGTCGTGCTCGTCCCCAAAGGCCACATCCAGGGCTATCTTACCAACAGGATATGCAGATTTGCCAGGCACCACACCATGGAACACCGTATTCGACGGTCTGAGATCTTTGTCTGTTAAACCCATGCGGCGGAATGTCTCATAGTACAATATGTTAATACTGCTTCCTCCATCCATGAGTACCTTGGTGAATTTATAACCCCCCACCTGAGGGTCTACCACTAATGCTAGCTGGCCCGGATTATCAACCCGGGGCGGGTGATCCTCTCTGCTCCATATGATAGGCTGCTCCGACCAGCGCAAGTAACGTGGTAAGGCCGGTTCAACAGAATTCACCGCTCGCCTGTGGAGTTTTCGGTCGCGTTTATCCAAACTAGTTGTGAAAACATGATACTGCCCATTGTTCAACTGTTTTGGCTGGCTCTGATAACCCGACTGCTGCTGCTGCTGCTGGCTGTTCTGATTATTCTGGTGATTGTGACCGCCCTGATTGCGACCTGAACCGGAAGCTCCATCGTGATCCGGCCCGTGGAAACCGGATCCTGAACCGCCACCTGATCCGTGATCATACCGGAAAGCATTAGAGTTTTTGAACTCCTGCATGATATAACAATCTTTCCAAAGATGGTTAGCCGGCGCCTCCTTCGTCCCGTGCTTCGGGCAAGGCTGATTCAACAAATAGTTCAAACGGCTTGCGTTAGGATTGGGAGCCCCATTACGATTTGCCGCTTTACCTCTGCGCCGCTGCCCCCGGTCCTGTGCATTAGTGTTGGCCACAAAGTCCACGCTGCCATCCGCCTTGCGCTTGCCTCCGTTTCCATGACCCGCTAGTTTGTACTGCTGCTGTTTGGAATTGCTATTCTTCTTTCCCTTCCCTGCTTCATCATCATCAGGCTCGGGATCCTTGGTACTGTCCGAATCGGCATACTTCACTAAAGCGGCCATGAGGGTTCCCATGTCATTACAGAACTGCTTCATGCATCCCAACTTCAATTTTAGAGGCTCAAACCGGCAGTTGCCTTCCAGAGTTAAGATCGCAGAGTCAGCATTAATCCTGTCAGACGAGTGCAAAATTTCCGAAACGCGGCGCACCCAACGGGTCATTGATTCTCCTTCCTCCTGGACACAAGCCGCCAGGTCTACTATGGATTTGGGCTGCTTACATGTATCCTTAAAATTCTGTATAAACCAGGCCCGCAACTGGGCCCATGAGCTGATAGAATTGGGTGGTAGGCTCTTTAACCAAGTACGAGCCGTGCCCTCAAGCATCATGGTAAAGTATTTTGCACATGCGGCTTCATCCACGTCCAGCATTTCCATGGCCATCTCATAACTCTCTACCCATGCTTCAGGGGGTAAATCAGTGGTGTAATTCGGCACCTTGCGTGGACCCTTGAAATCTTTGGGCAGGCGCACATTGCGTAAAGCGGGGATTAAACAAGGCACTCCCAAAGCGGATGCGACTCCTGGTCCGGCAAAGGTGGTAGGGTGAACCGGTGTAAGTTGATCCGCATCATCCTGCGCTGCTAACACCGCCTGCCGGGCTATTGCCATGCGCTGCTTCACGGCCTCGCGCATTGCTCGATATAGCCGGTTCATCCATGCGCCTGCTATAGCTCCGGCTTGGACGGGGCGTAGAGTGAATCCGATCACGGCTGTACGAGTATGCTTCCTGCTGAATCAGCGCGGTCCGGAGAAGCTCCTTAACCCGGCGTGTCTCTATCGCTTGCAGAGAGTCCCCTTCAATTGGGATAGCCTCTAATCGTGCGGCAGCTGCAACAAGGTTGTCCATAGGATTAGAATAATGACCTGGGGGCGTCTGGACCGGCGGAAAATTCATAATGTTCTGCTGAGGAGGTTCCATCAGGCGAGGTTGGACCGTCCCCCCTGGTCCTGGTGCCTAAATCCGGTTTGTCTCCGGGTACTGCGGCGAATTACTGGGTCCAGCTCCTGGAGTGTGAAAGAGATTTCGGGGGTCAAACCCTACCGGCAGGCGTGATCTGTGCTTCCGCTTCAAAACCTCCTGTGATGCGTTCTGGTCAAGCATGAGTTTATAGGCCTGGGCGTCCAAAGCGGCCCGCTCTGCAGCCATCCTGTCTTTTTCTACTGCCAGATCCGCTTTGGCTTCCACGATCTGCTCTCTCACCTTCGCAACTTCTGCATTATGGGCCTCCTGATCCGCCGGATTGCCCTCTGCCATAAGCGCGGCTAGTGTATCAAACAGATCGGATAGAACTTGAACCGGCGGGTGCACATGGCCTCCTGACCCTGCTGCTGCTGGTCCGGAGAGCCTTGCTGCGGCGGTTGAAGAGTGATTCGCTGCCTGTGTCCCGGCCATGAATATTCCAACCCGGTTGACCTGGCCCGGGGGGTCCGGAATACTGTCGCCATCGGAACAGCCCCTAATCTGGTTGTCTTGCAACTGGTACAGCGATTCGGTCTCTCTGTTCGAGGACTCGTCATCGGAATAGACGACGGTCTCGTTACCGTTTCTGATTCGTCCTCACGCTCTCCTTCGTGGACGACTCCAACGAAGACACGCTTCACGGCCGGTTTAGCCCAGGTAGATCTCGCACGCTGAGCCGTCTCGATGAGGTCGGTGCAGATGTCCGGCTCAGGCCCAGGCTCACCGATTTTGCCAATGAAAACGTGTATGCCACCAAAGGGGACCCGGTACCCGTACTCGATCGAATCAGCCTCGGGACCCCATCCTGCGTCGTCGATGTAGATCCTGCCCCGATGACTCTTGGTCATCCGGCCCACAACATAGCCTTTGAGTCCCTTGAGCTTGCCCTCCAAGATCGTCAAACCATCATGCGATAGCCCCACAGTGGGCGCCAACTGTCGTGGATTTGTCACGGCAGATGTCCTAGCGAAAGGACTTAGTCGTGGAGCCATCGCTACGAGTTTACTTGAAGGGGTTAAAGCGGACACAAAGACACGAGGGGTTTATACTAGTTCGGCCCCTTCGATGAAGGTAAAAGCCTACGTCTAGTTGTGATGGAATTGATGTGGTCTCGATGGCTAGGGAGCAAACAAGCTTCGCCTAGACTCGAGTTGTTGTCGTTGTCCCCCTTGAACCGCCGCCGGGTCGTCCCCTTATATACACGGGTGACGCCTGTCGGTCCATAGAGTCCCAACCGGTTCATATTCGTATCCCGGTTGGTATCTCTCTATTCCTAACTTACAATACAAGTTATACATCAGGTCGGTTTACGGCTACAGATTCTAAACCGACTATAGGCCTTGGGCCTTCACCTGCTTATACCATTATGAAGTTAACCCGGCCCAAGTAGGCCGGTTTACGCCTAGTGGCAATATCCCCAACAAGCGGCGAGCGGCATGGTACTGAGATTGTCCACACACGAAATAATGAGCTTGTTTACCTCTGTGGGGAGCGAATTCCAGCCACTCTTTTGGCGGACGCTGCTCGGTTCTTCCATTGTTAGTGCTTGGGTTTCGGACGAGGGAGGGAGGCGCCTTAGCGGGGATGGAAGATTGGACGAGATTACGTGCGGACAAAGATGGAGAAGCGAATATGTGCTGTGGGAAGTGGATAGGCGATGATGACTACATCATGCCGCTTGACATACGAGACACATACCAGCAGCGTAGGGTCATGTCGATGCCAGACAACTTGCTTGAGTGATCACAGTACTGGTACTCCCTACAGTGCTATGCACTAACTTGCTTAAGTAGAGTAGTAGAGTAGGACTCTGCTCTACTACTAGCACCGGAGGAGTAGTATATTCTAATCTAAAATAGTTACAAACTTCAATGCCCGAGCGTGGAACGACTACGAACCGTGCTCAAAGACCGTGTCTACATGGTGTTTGGACATGGGCAACAACCTCAACGCCAACGGTGCTGCTCCCGTTGCACCGTATGTGTTTCTGTCCTTCCTGTTCGAAATCGTGGTAGAATTCATGTTTCTACTCTGTATCCTACTACTATGCTAGTCCACATGATTAGTTTCATCTCTGTTATAGCCGTCATGATTTATTTTGTGCTTATTCGGATTAAATCTCGTAGTAACTTGCTCATATATTCAACTGGCGCAACGTCCCCTACAGCCACTCCCGTTTCATGGACGTCCTGGTCGATGCCTCTAAGGATCCCTTCGTCCACTGCTATGAGTGCCCGATGCTGTTTTGTGGCTCGCCGTCGGACATGGTGCATCACCTCACGGATGCGTGCAGCGGTCATTGCTGGCCCTTGGCGGAGAACATCAAGTATGAGACGTGCTACCCGTTCACCATGCCGGAGTCGCTGGAGGATCACCGCCGCCTGCTAGTCTCGGAGGAGGACGGCAGCGTCTTCCTCTTGATCGTGGGCACCGGCGAGGTCTGCGCAGGCCGCCACCCCGTCTCTGTAATGTGCGTCAGGGGCAACGCCGCTGACGCTGACACTGACACGAGGTAGATGTACGGGTGCTCGTGTCACGGCAGTAAAGCCGTCATATCACAAACCCAACCACTCCCAGTAATAAGTGGCCTGGTAAAATAAACGGACAAGCAACCATCACATCCCTCCGTCTTTTTGCATTTCATCTCTCTGCATTTACTTTCTCCGGTTCATCTCGCACACTTGATCCCTAGCTACTACTCCTAGGGCCAGTTCTTTTGGTGGCTTCCCCAGTTTTTCCCACAAGACTAGTCACAGTGGAGAGTACTACTCATTTATTTGGTCTTCTAAACTACTACTCCGTCCTGGTTTATTCCTCACCATTGTAATTTGTGCTAAATTTTGACCAAAGATTTAACTGGTTTATTCCTCACCATTGTAATCCCTCTGTCTAGGTGTGTAAGTTATCTTACAAAAACCAAATAATCCCAAAACACTTAGGCGCGGTGCATTAACTTCTACCTCGTTTCTTGTTTCTTGACATATCAACCAATAAGAGATAAAGACTGTGCATGCTTTTAATGACTTGAGATATCAAACACGACATGCAGTGGTTAGTTCATTGCATGCAATACTATTAATTAGCAAATAAACATTAACGTTTCTTGTTTTCTCCTCCTCCTTGGTCACGGTGCACAACCTAAGATGACTTACCCACCTAGACGGATGGAGTAGTGCATGTGACATGCACTAACATTTCATTAGTTCAATTTATGATCAAAATTTGACACAGATTACAATGGGGACCAATAAACCAGGACGGAGGTAGTAGTTATGGGATTACTAATCTAGAAGCCTAAAAGAACTGGCCCTTGCTACTCCTACTAGTAGTAGTACTCAAGTTGGAATTCCAATTGCACGGCACAACTTGTTAGGCAAAAAATTCGATACAGGGTGTAGGAAGCGGTTTGGGAATTTGCATGACTTTCCAACCATTGAGATACTCCGTACAAAGTACGACAGAGAAATAACCACAGAGAAGGAAGCTAAAAGTAAACAATCAAACGAGCATTTTTTGCATTTTTTTGCATTGAATCGTTTCACAAGATTGACTAGTGTTGTTTTTCTACTTTTACAAAAACCACATCGTAATGTTAAAACGTGCATTTGCACGTACTCCCTCCGTCCGAGTTTATTAGGCCTAAAGACAACTTCTCTTAGACCAAGACACATAGTAATTTGCTCACAGTAATTCTTCCATTCCACTCCCAATGCACTCTCTCACATGCATGCAACCAATGAAAAAGCACACATGAAGTGTATTAACTTTTCAGCCATGGCACCAACAACAATAGCTTTCAATATAACCAATGAAATGATTGCATGCATGCACCTTTCCAACGTGGGGCCTTATAAAAGGGGACATGCTTGTGATGCTGAGAGGTCGTAGTACTCCCTCCTTCTTGGTCACGGTGCACAACCAAAGATGACTTATTGACCTGGACGGAGGGAGTAGCACAGTCTGCAAGCATATATCAAGAGAGACGTGTAGTGCGATGGTATATAGTAAAGTTTGTGCTATATGCACGTACTTGCAAAATGCGTACGAATACACAAGGTTTCCAAACTTTCCCTTTTACATACTTAATTAAGGACGCTAAAAATTCCTGAACGTTCGGGATTTATCATTTGCGTCCCAAAACTAATGAGATCGCCTTACGAAACAAAAATTATACTCCTCCTAAAAGCCAGGGCGCTCGCAGGAGCGCTTGCGGCGCGCCATGAGTGCGCTGGTGTGCAGCCGTTTCCCAGTGCGCCGACACAAGCCTCTTCCTCAGCCTCACAACTCGCGAGGTGCTGATTGGCAGCTTGCCGGCGGGCGAGCGTGATCTCACCGGTGTGGTGATCCGGCGCCAACAGGTACTCCTCCTCGCTGGAAGCATGCACCCGGTCCACGTACCGCCAAGTGTAGATGAGGCGCTTGGGCCCGACTGCACTCAGGGCGTCTACACAGGCGTCCTCTGCCACCCTCACGGCCCTCGCACGAGCCTTCTGCCAAAGAGCCAATTGCCTGACTCTGTCGGGCGTGACATAGGCCTCCCAGGCAGCTTGTTCCACGATGCGCTTCTCTTCCTCGGCTTTCTTCTCCGCCTCTATTTTGGCGCGCTCTGCTAGAGGCAAAGCCTCCCACAAGGCGACATCCATTTCTTTCCAAAGCTCCTCAAGGCTAGGGGGGCTCGGTGGGCGGTGCGGCGTTCTCCTCATAGTGGGGAGCCGACGCGTCCTCCGGCGCGCGTGCTAGCGAGATTGGGAACACCGACGTGTCCACCTCGACGCGTCGCGGCGAGGAGCAGAACACCGACGCGTCGCGGCGAGGAGCAGAACACCGACGCTTCCTCCTCGACTAGTGGCGGCGAGGAACGAAACGGCGACACGTCGCGTCGCGGCGAGGAACGGAACACCGACGCGTCCTCCTCGACTAGTGGCGGCGAGGAATGGAACAGCGATGCGTCGCATAGTGGCGAGGAGCGGAACACCGACGCGTCCTCCTGGACTAGTGGCGGCGAGGAACGGAACGGCGACGCATGACCGTCCGCGCGGTGCAGCGAGGGGCTCCTAGGGCTTGGGAGGGGCGATGCCATGGTGGTCGACATGAGAGGGAGGGGGAGGAGATAGCGATGAACGTGAACATGAGGGGGAGGAGATAGAGATGTCGTGGGAGGCGCAGTATTTATAGCGAGCAATGGCACACCTACGTAAGATATGGACTGAGCTGCACTGACTTAACTGCAGGTCCAGTTGCGTCACTGACATGTGGGCCAGACCCCTGTTGGGCCCATATGTCAGTGACCCAATGCACCTGCAGTTAAGTAACAGCTACGTGGGCATATTTGTTGGAGTAAATTACGGGGGAGCGAAGGGGTGGAAATATTGCTGGTCACAACGGATTGGATGAGCGTGGGGGGAGGAGAGTCATGCATGCAGATTTGTTCACACGGGCTTCCTGCAGGTATGGGGAACGGTGCATAATAAGTCATCTTGCATGCCGGGCTAGGTATAGTCTCATGTCATTAAAAACATACACG
Organism: Triticum aestivum; assembly: GCF_018294505.1. Taxonomy (NCBI): domain Eukaryota; kingdom Viridiplantae; phylum Streptophyta; class Magnoliopsida; order Poales; family Poaceae; genus Triticum; species Triticum aestivum. The sequence goes on from NC_057797.1 coordinate 577,102,302, forward strand.
CCCCACACATGTTCATATTTCAAGGTGCACTAAATTATTGCATGCGATGATTAAGGCTGGCCATAATGGTGGTATCTTAGCTGGTATCATGCACACGGGAATAGCAAACATGCTGATGTGGCAAAGAATTAAAGAAGAGAGGGGGGTTAGATCTAAACCATAGTATTTGCCCTAGAACTACCAGGTTCAACATCTCGCAACATAAACCCATACAACCTCCATCACAAAAAAAACATACAACCATACGCCAAGGAGGTACGTAGTACTATGAATTCCATTTTTGCTCCATACCAATCGTTCTAAAAACTACTTACTACTTATAACACGCCATTGAAAATCGGAACTCTTAACCCCGCTAAAAAAACGATATTTGAAACATTGCTACTCGATCTGTGGCAACTGGCGAGCCACCGCGCTCCAAGTCATTCACCTGTGGTCCCGACCATCAACTCCTATGGATCAAATTATCATGCGAGCTGACTATTCCTACAAAGGTGCTCCACCACGTACCCGATACCCGCGAATGCAGCAATCGTGCACCTAGGGTTTTAGGGTTTATTTATTAACGTTGCCTTTACGTAACACTCATGTGTGCGAGACAGCGAGAGGCCGACTGCGTGCGTGCGCCTCTTCTCTTTGTATATGTACTCCACCGTTTGTCTGGTGTCCAAAAAATTATAATAACTACTAGCAATGTGCCAATGCGTTGCCACACGATCAAAGTAGATTAATACATATTCACCAATTTGATAGAAAAAAAGTCTAGTTTTGAAATACGTATATCACTAAAGATATGTTATGTTTCACTCAAAATATATTCCTTTGGAGGTTTTGATGAGATAAGGGAGGAATGTTGTTGGTTTCAAGATTCGAGAAGTGGTATATGTCTAATTTCTACACTTACTGGCAAGATGCCCGTGCGTTGCATGGAACATCAAGATCTTGTGGGAGAAAAGGATGAACGAGGGAAGGCCTTATCTGCAAATGTGGTGAAGAGTGTGGGTAAATCGCCATATTTTCCTTCCTATCCGTCAGATATAAATCGGACGACCTACATTACAGGATGGCAGGCCCACCATCATCACCAACTCTATTTTTTATCCCTACTCTTATAAAAAAGCATTGTCGGTGATGATCGTGTGCCTGCCATCCTGCAATATAGGCCGTCCGATCTATATCTGACGGATAGGAAGGAAACTATGGCAATTTTGCAAAAAGATACCCACACCCCTCTACACATTTGCAAATAAGGCCTTCCCTCGTTCATCCTTTTCCCCCACAAGATAAACTACTCATACAAATGCATCTTGATGTTCCGTGCAACGCATGGGCATCTTGCTAGTTGTTGCAAAAAGCCCATGTGTGTGAGAGAGAGAGAGAGAGTGGAGGAGGACGGAGTGCATGTGTGACAAAGAAGGAGTGTGTGTGCGATAGGTATCAGCTTAAAATGAGGCGATAGTGCGTGTGTGCATGATCGAGAGGGCGTGTCTCAAGAAGGGAAGAAAAATCTACATAGTTACAAGGAGCTGGAGAGAGACATGTATGCGATGGTGGAAGCACGAGTGTGCGGGTGTATAAACCTATCTAGAGGCTAGCTAGTGGATAAATGTTTGTGAGACAAGTACGAGTCGGGGTGCAAAAGCGAGAGTTTTGTGTGTGTGATAGAGAGAGACGGTAGTCGGGAAGGGGAGCAGAAACAGGAGTTGTGTGTGTGTGTGTCTGTGTGAGAGAGAGAGGAGACGGTAGTCGGGGTTGTCTGATCGGTAAACAAATGAATAGTGTCAGTCTGGGATGGAGACGAAAAGGAGACCGCAACAAATGTTGTGTCTACAGGAGAGAGAGGGAGAGAGAGAGAGTAATTTTAGTGGTATGAGTCATATGTAGATACATATAGGGTGTGTGAGAGAATCCCATAGAGAGAAAGACAAAGTGAAAGACGAGTGGAGACTGTGTGTGTGGCGGTGAAAAAGAAAGCTTAGGTACCGAGTGATACCAGAGAACAGTAGAGATGTGAGAGATAATGAAAACCGTGTAATGTATAATGATAGGGAGAGTGTGACACTTCTCAAGGGAGACGTCCAGAGACCATGTTTGCGAGGATAGGAGAAACATGAAGTGAGCGTGCGGGTGAGCTGGAGAAAAGAGAGTGATAGCTACCTGAAGGAGCATGCATGCGAGAGAGATGGGCGTGAAAGGAGTGAACAAAAAAGGGATTCAAATATTTGAATTCGAGATGATGATACATGTAATCCATACTCGAACCAAAATTGATCTATCAAACATGCATACTCATATGAATTCACGCACATCTATGTTATTTAATATGTAGATATTACTGATCCATACATTTTAGTAGAACATAATTTGGTTAAATTTTTTCGAATTCAACCTTAAGATTTCGAGATCGTTGTATTTGTAAATCATATTATACATATAAAGGAATAGAATTCTTTGTTGTGCTTTTGAAAGTATATATAAAAAAATGATGTATATAGAATGTAATTCCAATTGAAAATGGATCCCGCCCGAAAAAAATAGAATACAAACGGGATTCAAATTGAGTTGGCATGGTAAACGTGCACTCTGCAAAATTTGAACGAAGGGGGGAAAGTCGCAGTAACCGCCCGAAACCAAAATCTGCGAGATGGAAATCACTACTGCCTATCCCTGCCACGCAAATCCTATCTGCTGGATTTCTATAGGTTTCGATAGGGGTAGGTTTGTAATTTCACCCAAACATGACGTAACCGCCTCTCACCCGGATTCATACATGGTGGGCGCCAAAACACAATGTGTCCACGGCCAAAATCGACTCCCTCCCCGATTTATATTCATACACGGTGGGCGCCAAAAACAAACTCTTGTCGGCCAATATTTGGTGTATGCGAGATTACCGTCCTATCCCCAACCGACTAATGTTGTTGTGATGTAGTAGAAATTTGAAAAGGGGGCTAAGTTTGTAAATTTCCTCACATTTGAGACAAGCGCGCCCTAAATACATGGTTCCCCCTTCCTCTCTACCTCCCTTTTCCCCATTCGTACTCCGTGGGCGCCAAAACACCCTCTCCACCCCACCCTCCTCCATCCGCCGTCGTCCGCCACCCCATCCACCGCCGTCCTCCTCCACCATGCCGGAGCTGATACCCCGACGCCCCCGTCCATTACAAGAGATCGACCTCTCTCATCCACGGCTTCGGACTGGGATCCTTGCATCCGGTCCTCTCGCTTCATCCCCGCCGTCGTCCACCGCGCCCCGCCGCCACCGTCCACCCTCCTAGATCTCCTTCCACACCGCCGACAGCCATCGCTACCACAGCACCTTCAAATTCTCAGCAGATGCGTACACGGATCCGCACCAGAGGCAGTACTCTTTCGTATCTGCTCAACTTATTTATCGCAGCAAGAAAATAGATCGCCACTGCTTTACTCTGATTTCTTGTCTTGGTTGCGAAGTTGCCTTTGTCCGGTTTGCACCTTCAGATCCGCCATGGCACGCTCAACACTATACTCCCAATGCTTATGGTTTTCCCCTTTTATATTCCACACTAGTTAAATCACAGTAGACTAAATTTCAAAACCGGGTCAGTCGATTTTTTAGAGCTCGCCGGAGTTCGCCGATGCAATCGAAGGGGCTTGGTTGGTTGTGGGGCCTCGCCGAACGAAGAAAACTCGACGCGGGTGGGGGTTGGGGCGGGGGTGGGGGTGGGGGTGGCGGAGGAACATAGGCGATGGGGGCCGGTGGTCCGGTCGGCGGCCCGTGCGGTGTTCTGTACGGGAAAAATTAGAGACGAGGAAGAAGAAGGGTTAGGAGACGTAGGATCTTCATCCAACCGCCTGAAATGGTCGAGACACAGCTGGGAGTTGCATTCTTAATGCGCTCTGGTTCATCATGTGTGGGCACTGCGCAACCAACATTTTATTATCCAAAATCTGCTTGCTCTTCTTTACCATGTTCCTCTTTCGTTCTTCTTTAATATGTACTCTCTTCGTTCCTAAATACAAGTCTTTGTATAGATTCCACCATGGACTACATATGGAGAAAAATGAGTAAATCTACACTCTAAAATGTATCTAGATACATCTATATGTGATCCATAGTGGAAATCTCTACCAAGACTTATATTTTGGAATGGAGGGAGTATGATAGTAGTACAGTATGTTCCTTGTACTGAAGATGAGCAGGGACATTTGCAGTGTAGAGGTCTATACGGTCGGTTGTGATGGACACTTTGAGCCTCTTTGATTCGTAGGATCTTGTAAACATAGGAATAGGATTTGTAGTGGCATGCCCACTTGAATCCTATAAGAATAGCAAGGAAATGCAGGGAGCTGCGTCGCCTTTGAGAGTTACACTGATATTAACAGTACCGCACCTTCACTTGAAGTTGGTATCCGTAGCCTTTCTAACCGTACCGGCAATACTACACATATATTCCAGCAAGTTCCACTTTGCTGATTTTACTCTGATGCTTAAGGTTTTCCCGTTATATCTACACTATGATTTGTGTAGCTGCTTTGTGTCGCACTAGCAGCAGTCCACTCTTGAAGCTAAAGACTGCAATGACTTACAAAATTGGCACCAAGGCATTGAGTGCCATTCTGGATGCAATGAAACTCATACGCTCCCCACCTGTTGATTCTTGTTCAGAATATGATCCTAATGACTATTCTAACCTTGAGGAGTCAAAGGCAGATGGCATGTCCTGTTCACCCATCAAGGTGCATGTTCTAATTTGGCAATGTTTTATTGATTGCGGGTATCTTGCATATGTTGTCTTGCATTTCTTCTACTTTGTTGCACCGCCATCTGCTTAGTTTACTCATCATATATGTCGAGATGCCATGCCCATCCATTATCAATACATATTCCATCTGTCATCATACCATGTTTTTCCACTCAAATGTTGTTCTTGTGCATCAGACATCAAAAAGGAAGAGGGTGATTGCCGAACCTGAAGGAGCACCAGCAAAGTCCTTGAAAAACATGGTGGTGCCGGAGAAATTAGACATCACCCCACTTATATTGGCTGTAAAACCAATGACACAAAACGTAGGACCGACTCCAGCAGACTGTACCCATTCTTCACTGGCCACACCACTAGCCCCACCACACAGGACCTGCACTCCAGCAAAAGGTATACCGATTTTATTTTCCATGGCACCAGCTGTACCATAGAAAAATCCCACTCCAGCAAAAAGTACAGCAAGTCCACCGACCGAAGACCTATCCCAACTGTAGAGACGGCCAATTCCTGCAGATTGGAACCCCATTCCATTTATTCCCAGTTTAAAAGACAATGCTTTCAATATTGTTAGGGACTACGTGCATATATTCCCATCATGGGAAGATTATTGTGAAGACAAACACCATTTTCACATCTTCCTGTCCAACTTACGCGTAAGTGCTATTATTCATGGTTATTATTTTCTTGTTCTCTGCTGATTGAACACATCAATGATTTACATGACATTGTTGTAACTAGGCGAGGGTCAATCTGGATAGTCGTGACGAGCAAAGCTTGCTTATGCTTTTCAAGGAAGCATTGCAGCAGTATCGGTGTTACCTGAGGAAATCACACTTTGATGGCAAGTCTATAAAAGAATTTCCGGTGAAGTCTCCTGTGCTAAATTTAGAAGACATTGAATGGAAAAACCTTGTTATGCACTAGTCTCGTTCCCAGGATGAGGTACTGTCTATGAAATCACATGACAATTTGAACTTCTACTTTTCCACATGTGCCTTACAGATCTTTTTTGCAGGAAATCTGCTCGAAGAAGAATTCCGGTTTGACAAGAACGACAGGATATCGCAAATATGATGCCCGCTGCTTTGCTCTTGTTAGTACATGTTGTCATGTATCACTGTACTTGCATACATACCTGGTTCATTATGTGACAGCAGTATGCATGATAGCTTGCTTATCAATTGTTCGCTCCAAATTATCTGACCTATATGAATGGTTACATTAGTGTAGAATATATCCAATGCCAATGTTTTTTTAGCTCTGCATTGTTCTTGTAAGTACATGCTGTCCTTTATCAGTGTACTTATAATGACAGGTAGTTGTTCATGTACCATCACTCTGCAGCTTATTTTCCTTTGCCCTCCATTTTCTACACATCAGATCTATATTTACTCTTACCATAAGGTTGGTACTGAAGAAGTTTAGCTATGCATTGCTCTTGGCTGTACCTTTTGCCTATATCGCTGCACTTACATTTATAGCTACTTGGTTATGTAGCATCACTCTTCATCTTATCTTAAATATTCTCCATTTTTCGTATATTATCACATCTATATTTACTCTTAACAAAATGTAGAATAAAGGCACTGCTTTTGAAGAAGATTTTGTGGTAAACTTCTTGAATAGCCCCCCCCCATCAGCATGGACAAGGCTTTATAGAGTCTGTCTTCACCAATAATGTAAGTTTGTCCATCTCAAGCCTTCAAACTTTGTTGTATATATTTGGTTAGGCATGACTGCAACAACTGTTTATTTTTGGTGTTTGCATCAAATTGCTTGTTTAAAGTTTATTATGTAGTTCATAAAAAAAGTTTGTCCTTTCTCAATTTAAGTTTTCAGTTGTACAACCAAGTTCCTTCTTCATACCATGTAAATTAAACTATACAGAGCAAGCGATCTTCTTTTGCACTGCATGTATGCTTCTGTTCTTCATTTGTCATCCAGTGGTGTGGTGAACCTACCCACTACAGCACAATGTCATATTCTGCAATGTCTTAACTATGAACAATCATTCTACTATTATTTAAACCGTCTCTTTATTTGCCAATCTGAAATGGTATAAATTGACAGCACACTAACCATTGATACTTATGAGTTCTTGATCTGTAATCCAGTGGTGTCATGAAGCTGCCAACTCCTTCACAATGTCATTTCCTACCATGTCTTGACCTGAACAATACCATATTGTGTTAATGCTATTTTAAACTGTGTCACTATTCGTCAGTAAGAAATGTGATGAATTATCAGCACTGATACTTTTATGTGCGAAACCTGTCATCTGTCTGCTTGTTTATCTTTCAGAGTGAGGAAGATATAAGTGTTGAACAAGCGCAGTCTCATCATCTTGCTTAGCTACTTGCGCTGCAGCTCCCCAGCAGGGCTAACCTTTCTTGAGCTCTATTGAAGTGTTGTCGGTTTTGTATATTTTTTGTCGGCGTGTTTATTTGCACTGGTGGCGATCTTTGATGCCCAGTGTATGTAATCTGTTGTCTGGTTGTGCTTTATTATCATAGTGGCGAACTTTGATGCCCAGTGGATGTAATATGCCGTAATTTCTTTATTGTATAGTCTAGGTTTTTTCTTATTCACGATGCTGCAGTTATTTTGCTGTATATATATAGTGTCTTCGCAGTAAACCGGCCAGCCCGTAAAATTATGGTACATAATCGGGCAGTCATGCAATCACGATGTAGGTTGGGCCTGAAACGTGCCGAACAGCTCACGGGCCGACAACAGTCCAAAATGAACCCCGTCCCATGATTGTGTGAATCAAATCACGGGCTTTTAACAGGCCAAAATTTTCTCGGTCCTTGTTTGGCCCAATCAGATATTGGCTGCGAGCAGGCCGGATGCAAACCGGGCCGTAGTTAGGCCCAACTATATGACAGGCTTTTAACAGGCCGAAATTAATATAGGGCCGAAATGTTAAATGGGCCCTTAACAGGCCAAAACTAATATCAGGCTGATTTACTAAGTGGGCCTTTAGCAAGTGGGCCCAAAAGCATAGTGTCCAGTTGACGGGCCGAATCTGGGCCATAATTGAGCCCAAAGCCTTTTAAAGGGCCGGACCTGATCTGGGCCGTAATTTGGCCTAGAACATGGTAGGCTTTTAACGAGCCGGATCTCATATGGGCCACTATTAGGCCCGGAGCGTGGCAGGCCATTAATGGACCAGATCAAATATGGGCCAGCATTTGGCCCAAAACATGGCAGCCAGTTAACGGGCCGGCCTACTAGGGTCCTCAAAATCTTGTGGGCCTAAAGCTGGGCCGGCCCATTAATGTCAGTGAAATCTCATGGGCCTTTAGCTGGGCCTGCCGATTATGATGCACAAGAATCTTGTGGGCCTTTACCTAGGCCGGCCCATTATGGCACACAAAAATCTTGTGGGCCTTTACCTGGGCTGGCCCATTATGGCCCGCAAAATCTTGTGGGCCTTTAGCTGGGCCAACCCATTATGGTCTGCAAAATCTCATGGGCCTTTAGCTGGGCCGGCCCATTATGGTCCGCAAAATCTTGTGCGCCTTCAGTTGGGCCGGCCCATTTAAACTTGACGGGCCGGTCCATGTGTCAACATATCATAGGCGCGTCTCGCCCATTGGATGAGTGACACCTATGCCAACACGGACCTGACATGTGTCTCCTCTAGCCAATGATGATTTTACATGTGGAAAATCCCCATTGGTCGGGGCTGTTAACGGGTTATCGGATCCAAAACCTGACCCGATAGCTTAACGACGTTCTGTTACGGTGGATGCCACGTGTCGGTCACCCTTGATGAAAGCACTTCTGTGACGCGCGATTTATCGTCATGGAAGTGGACACTTCCGTGATGATTTTTGGTAATGTCATGGAACACTTCTACGACAGCACAGGTATGACTATCTTGATTCTGTCATAAAATCGTCATGGATGTACATGCATGACAGAAAACACGACCTACTGTGACAAACACGTATCATCACAGAAGTGTATTTTTTTGTAGTGCAAGGTTATCGAACCAGTAGGAGAACCAAGCAACACAACATAAACAACCCCTGCACACAAATAACAGCACCTCGCAACCCGACGTGTTAAAGGGGTTGCCAATCCCTTTTAGGTAATAGCACCAGAAATGGCGTGTGACGGGAGATAAAGTTGTAAATACTGATGGATCAAATGCCAAATAAAATATATTGCAAAAAGATATTTTTGTATTTTTGGTTTAATGGATCTTAAAATAACATAAAATTAAAAAGGTAGATCGCAAAGGCAAATATATGAGAAAGAAGACCTGGGGGCCGTAGGTTTCACTAGTGGCTTCTCTTGAGAAAAATAGCAAAGCGGTGGGTGAACAAATTACTGTTGGGCAATTGATAGAACCTCAAATAATTATGAAGATATCCAGGCAATGATCATTACATAGCATCACGTCCAAGATTAGTAGACCGACTCTTGCCTGCATCTACTACTATTACTCCACACATCGACCGCTATCCAGCATGCATCTAGTGTATTAAGTTCATGGAAAAATGGAGTAATGCAATAAGAACAATGACATGATGTAGACAAGATACCTTTATCTATATGGCGGTAGATATAGATCTTGTCTTTTTACCCTTAGTGGCAATGATACATACGTGTCAGTTCCCATTCTATCACTGGTATCAAGCACCCACTGGTGTGCGTCGGTCCTAAACAAACGGTTTTTTACCCCTTTCCGCGACGACATTTGGAACCGTTGCCAAGTGAGTGTGTGCGATAGGGTGTCCTTCCCACATGACCCAGAAATCGTCGGGGATAGGCCCTCTTGGGACCCAGGCTGGGCCATGTGCGATCGGGCGAGGCATCGAAACCCAATCATTTCCGTAGGTATGTACAGCCCACATGGTGAATCCCAGAAATCATTTTCGTAGGTATGTACATCCCACACGGTGAATCCCAGAAATCATTTCCATAGGTATGTACATCCCACACGGTAATCCAAGAAAATCATTTCCGTAGGTATGTACATCCCACACGGTGAATCACAGAAAAACATTTTCGTTCGTATGTATATCACACACAGTCAATCCAAGGAATACGTTTCCGTTCTTATGTACATCTCACACAGTCAATCCAGGGAAAACGTTTCCGTTCGGACGTAAATCCCACACAGTTTTATGTGTAGGCTCGTGTGTGAAAGGTGTAACTATCACACACAATATTCCTTGGTTAACTGTTTGCTTTTATCAACTATATCACACACGATTTGATGAAGAAAAATGTGTGACATTGGGCTATCCATCGCAATCGCTTTTACTGCTAGAACCATTTGCAAAGTTCCATGACACATTTAGCAGGTTTATTAGTTTACAATTAATAATTCCAGTATTACACAAATTCACATTTCATATCGAACAGCTGTTTGCCAGTTTCATATCAGGCACATAAATATATTATAAAATCACAGTACGGTAGCTACATGAAAATAGCACAGTACAACATATAGCTAGTTCAACTTCATAAGAACAATATATTCATTTCCCTAATCGAGATCATCCAGGCTCGTCTTATCCACCTCTGCTTTCAGTTCAGTAAGAACCCATTTTGCACGGGCCAACTGGGAAAGTGCCTCCTCCTTCGCCAACACCATCTTAGCAAAGACTTTTTTTATCTCAGCTCATTCTCCACCTTCAACTTTTTATCCTGCATCTTGAAATATGCTTCAGCGTTGACAAGACTTTCTCTAAGCCTAGCTGTGTTCACTTCCTCATACATGCTCCAGAGCTTCATTAGGCACATCTTCAAAGACTGTGGCCACTCTTGATCAACCCACTCCAAGTAAGGACACTTCCGTTCATCCTATAATATTTAAAACTAGATCAATAACAATTGTAGGGGAAATGGGTTTGTAGCAACATAGAAAATCACCAATGCTTATTTTGAAAAACTTAAGAAACATGTTAATTATGACATATCTTCTCAAAAAGATCAATGTGCAAATGAAATAATTGGTACTGAGACAACAACCAAATTCTGGAACATCGGAAGCTATAATTAACTACAATGATGCTACAAGTTCTTACTCATGTACAATAAATAACAAATTGAACATTTAATGAGGAAGGTAAATATAGCTGCAACAGCATAGCGACAGTGTTTGGATGACAACAAATTGATACTAACAGGTGTGTACATGCACAAATTTAGTAACATAGAACTAATAGTACTAAGGCCATCCACTATGTATGCCAAAACTGGTGTAAAGACAACTGTTGCTACATCTCGCACCGGTGCCCTGAACTGGCGAGCCGATGCAGCGGAAAAAAAATCAAGGACCCAGACTCCGGAGCACATAGTTCCTCCAATGCCCAGTTCCTTCGTGCCATAAAGATTTAGTATTTTACTGCTTCGCTTCTCGGATGTGTGGACCAAAGTTGGCTGCACAAACTGTTGAAGCGGTGCCAAATAATTTTCTAATGGCACCGCCGATGAGATGGCAACAATTTAAGGTACTAGGTACAAACTATGACACTGTCTTAGGATGTGTTTGGTTGAAGGTGTGGTATGAATGGGTTGGGACCGTGAAAGTGTCTGAATCACATCTAACAAATGTTTTCTAACAACGGAAGAGGGTCTAACCTTCTCTGCACATGCTAGAAACTTCCTCCCAGTGTCCACAGAATCAAACGCAAGTAGCTTCACGCATGGAGATTGATGGTGACAACGAGCAGATAGATCTTCAGCCACCCTGCTTCATTCGTTGCCACTGATGGTCTTAGGGAGCTACAAGAGGAAGAAACAACTCAAATCGACCTCCGAGTAAAAATCCTTCATTCCAAGTCATAGCCTGAGAGAGAGAGAGGCATACCCGAGTGGTGAAGGAGTAGTCGCCGGAGGAGGAACCGCTGGAGATGTCTTTGAAGAAGACCATGGCGACCCCGGCGGTAGGATACGAGATGGCGAGAGCGAGGAAGCGGCTATAGCTTAGCAAGGAAGGAAGGAAGGAGGAAACAGGGGAAATGTGACTTGTGGTCAGGGAGAAAAGGGGGTGGGGAGGGGGGGAAGGGGGCGGGGGCGAGGGTAGATATTTTGGTGGTAGGCCAAAATTTTGGAAATGTGGAGGGAAACTTTGCGCGCGGTGCCGCCGGACCATTCACTTTGAATGATCGGGTGCATCGCAAACGATTCTTCTGCTTTGCGCGCATGGGATGGGTTTGATAATTCATATTTTGGTCTCAAGGCATGGGCAGATTCACTTTCAACATGCGCGGTGCCGCCGGACCATTCACTTCGAACAATCGTGTGCACCACAAACGATTCTTCTGCTTTACGCGCATGGGATGAGTTTGATAATTCAAATTTTGGTGGAAATTTCCCTGGGTACGTCATTGCATAATTTAACATCGCTTGCTAATTTGGGCACACAAAAGAGCATACAGCAGACAGACCACACTTACTGAATCAAGCAATTTCAGAAATTACACAGAGCCAATTTGTAACACCCCGGATAGGATTTACCAAATATGTAATCCAACTCTTGCTATTTTCGGCGTTAAGTTATTTTATTTTCTCGGGTTCGGGTTTTTGTCTCCGTGTGTTGTTGTCGTTGTCATGCATCTCATATCATGTCATCATGTGCATTGCATTTGCATACGTGTTCGCTCATGCATCCGAGCATTTCCCCGTTGTCCGTTTTGCATTCCGGTGCTACGTTCTCCTCCGGTGGTCATTTCTGCCTCTCTTTCGTGTGTGGGGGTTAAACATTTCCGGTTTGGACCGATACTTGCCAGGTGGTGCCGCCGGCCCTCCCCGTGCCGAGGCCCGGAGAGCCCACGACGAGCCCTCCCCGGCCCATCTCCTCCCGCCACCCGCGCCATCGTCTTCACCGACCGCGGCGACCCAGCGCCGCCTCGCCTCCATTTCCGGCGGCCCGCGCCACCGCGCCATAGCGCGCTCCTCGCCGGTGGCCGCCGCGACGCCGTCCGGCCTCGCCACCTCGCCGGTCGCCGCGGCCAGGGAGCAGCTCGCCGCCGCCCCGGCCCCGAGCTCCGGCGACCGGGTCCGCGCCTCCCCACCGCCTCCTCGTCAAGCCCTAGCCACCACTCCTCCATTTCCGGCGAACCTCGGCCCCGTGCTACAGTACCCGACGTAGAACCCTAGATCTGGATTCAAACGTCGGTTGACTTTTTCCCTTCTCCCCTTTAATTTTTGACAATGTTCATCACATCGTAACTCCGCATCCGTAGCTCCGTTTTGGGCATATAGCATATCAAAACGTTCACCTAAGAGAGTACATCATTTCATCTCATTGCATCATTTTCATTTGATTTCATCTTGATGCCCGAAATGTTGTTGGAAGAGTGCTATTTGAGATAATTGTCAGATCTGCTGCTCCAATTAGATATTTGTCATTTTTGCCATGATTAATGTGTGTATGATATGCCCCTGAGCTCTACAGGTGTTTTTGTTATTTGCTTTGCCATCTATCCAGAGGTGCAACCCATGTATTTTTGTGATTTGTGTGGTGACTAGCACAAGCTTGCAAAGTGGTGCATTCGTTAATGCTGATTTCAGGGACTTAGCAATTCCGCTAAGTCCTTGATCTGTTTATATCAATATGACATATGTTCATGTTGTTTCCTAGTGATCCGTACCTCTTTTGAGGATGATCAGTAAGGATGATTTGTTAATCTTGTAGTTCTCTATCCATCCATGTCTTTGTTTGCAATTATGGAGCACCCTAGCTTGAGTCAATCGAGCTCTACTTTTGCTATTTCGTGAATCTGGGCAGATTGTCTACTTGTTAGCGATTTTGCCGAGGATGTTGTAGTTGATCCGTGCATGCTATGTTATTGTTATTGCCATGTCTAGCTTGTATAATGTGTATTCTTGATGGGTGTATGCTTAGATTGTCATGACTTGCTCTGTAGTGAGTGCATCGAGCTCGTAAACATGCCTACTTGATATCTGAATTTGCATGCTCCAGTTTTCACAAAGTCTGAGAACTGATTATGTTTTGCCATGTTCACATGCTTGCAAATGTATTTTCTAATCCCTTCTGGCTCAAGGTCACTAAGGGACTTTTGTTAAGCTCTTTGAGTAGCTCCATGCCATGCTTTACTTTGCCATGTTCAGGCCCTGTAGCATATAGTTTTTCTTGCCCCAAAGTGTGCTACCTGATCTGAAATTCCAGACAAGTGTTAATTTCACAAATTCTGAAATCTGTTTACCAAATGCGTTTTTGCCATGCTTGTTTGAACCTGTTAATTAACGAATTGGCCGTAGCTGAGTGTTCATCTTTTGTTAAGCTTCATGAATGGATCCCTGCCATGTATTTTGTTGTCATGTTTGAGTGATGTAGCATGTTCAGCTTGTTGCATTTAGATGGCTACTTGCTGTGTATCGCAGACCATTGTCATATTTGAATTGCTTGCCATTTCCAAACTGTGACTCCAATTCCGGTGATCTTTATATCATTTTCAAGCGAAATCGTCCCACCTTTCCAGTGGCACACTTGGATTTCCAAGTTGAGGCCAGGTTCATTCATTCCTTGTCAAATCTTGCATATGCATCACATATTGCATCCCGCATAGCATACCATGTTTGCATCATGTTGTTTGAGTTTGCACGTGGTTGATTGTGTTCCGTTGGCTTGTTTGTCTTGTTTGGGTAGAGCCGGGAGACGAGTTCGCTAACCAGGAGCCCGTTGAGTTTGCTTTCGAGGATCCAGTCAACTCTGACAACTTTGCAGGCAAGATGATCTTACCCTCGAAATCACTACTATCTTTGCTTTGCTAGATGCTCGCTCTTTTGCTATGCCTATGCTACGATGCCTACCACTTGCTTATCATGCCTCCTAAATTGCCATGTCAAACCTCTAACCCACCATGTCCTAGCAAACCGTTGATTGGCTATGTTACCGCTTTGCTCAGCCCCTCTTATAGCGTTGCTAGTTGCAGGTGAAGTTTGGAGACCGTTCCTTGTTGGAACATTATTTACTTGTTGGGATATCATTATATTATCTTGTTATCTAAATGCTCTATATACTTGTTAAAGGGTGGAAGGCTCGGCCTTTTTCCTAGTGTTTTGTTCCACTCTTGCCGCCCTAGTTTCCGTCATATCGGTGTTATGTTCCCGGATTTTGCGTTCCTTACGCGGTTGGGTGATTATGGGAACCCCTTGATAGTTCGCCTTGAATAAAGCTTCTCCAGCAATGCCCAACCTTGGTTTTACCATTTTCCACCTAGCCTCTTTTTCCCTTGGGTTTCCAGAGCCCGAGGGTCATCTTATTTTTAAACCCCCCCGGGCCAGTGCTCCTCTGAGTGTTTGTCCACCTGTCAGCTGCCGGTGGCCACCAGGGGCAACTCTGGGCTGGCCTATCCATACCTAAGACAATCTGAGTGTGCCTTGAGAACAAGATATGTGCAGCTCCTATCGGGATTTGTCGGCACATTCGGGCGGTGTTGCTGGATTTGTTTTAACTGGTCAAAGTGTCTTGTAGAACCGGGATACCGAGTCTGATCAGAATGTCTCGGGAGAAGGTCTATTCCTTCGTTGACCGTGAGAGCTTTTCATGGGCTAAGTTGGGACTCCCCTGTAGGGATTTGAACTTTCGAAAGTCGTGCCCGCGGTTATGGGAAGATGGGAATTTCTTAATGTCCGGTTGTAGATAACTTGAACCTTAACTTAATTAAAATGAATCAACTGTGTGAGTTACCGTGATGGTCTCTTCTCGGCGGAGTCCGGGAAGTGAACACGGTGTTGGAGTAATGCTTGCCGCAGGTTGGTCTCTAGTTATTCATTCGCGTTTGGCCTTCTCTTCTCGCTCTCTTTTGCGAACAGGTTAGCCACCATATATGCTAGTCGCTTGCTATGGCTCCACATATTTACCTTGCCTTTCCTATAAGCTTAAATAGTCTTGATCGCGAGGGTGCGAGATTGCTGAGTCCCTGTGGCTCACAGTTTACTTCCAAACCAGATGCAGGGCCTGATGACTCCGTTCCAGATGACGCGCTTGAGCTCAAGTGGGAGTTCGATGAGGACTCACGCCGTTACCATGTGTCTTTCCCTGATGATCAATAGTGGTGCCCAGTTGGGGCGATCGGGACCGTGTCGCATGTTGGGTTGATCTTTTATTTTGGCGCCGTAGTCGGGCCATGAGTGATTGGATGATGTAATGCTATTTATGTACTTTGTTTGATGTGGCGAGTGTAAGCCAACTATGTACCTTCCCCTTTTATTATCTATTTACATGGGATGTTGTGAAGATTGCCTTACTTGCGACATTGCTTTCAATGCGGTTATGCCTCTAAGTCATGCTTCGACACGTAGGAGATATAGCCGCATCGAGGGCATTACACAATTGACCTAAACATTGCTCTAACAAAAGACCAGCATTAAAAACAAAGCCTAAGTGCGCATAATTAAAAATCCACCGCCGCGCCGGCCTATGCATCGCCGGTGTGAGATGAGACATCGATGAGTTGTCCTCGTGACATGCCGCCGTTGGTGGACTCCGCGTCCCCCCTACTGAAGTCAACCGCGTCCTCGTCCTGGTCCTTGTCCTCGGCGCCGCCCTCAAGGTTGTAGTACTCGTAGTAGTGGTTGCGCCAGAGCTCGCGTTAGTACTCCACCACCGATTCCTCGACGGACAGACTCTTCTCTACCTCGACCTCGGCCACGCGCAACTCCTCCTCCCGGCGCTCCTAGATCTCCGCCACCTCCTGGATCTCCAGCTCCCGCTCGGCGACCTCATGAGGAAGCAGGTGCTCCATGGCCGCCGCCGCCTTTTCAGATGTGGGTTGCATGCCAGAGTCCGAGGTGGCCTGGAATATCTTGGCGTGTGCATCCTCGATCTTGGCATGGATGGCCTCGCCCGGGCCAGGGCGACATCAGCGGCACAGATGACAGCTCAAGCGATGTCGGTGTTTGCAGCCGTCGTCACAACAGCATCTACAGCCGTCTCGGCTGCTGTAGCTGCCCTGTCGGCTGCCGCAGACGCCCTCTCGGCGGAAGCGGCCGCGCTCAATGCGGATGTGGCGGCACTCTCGGCATAGGCGGCCATGCTCTCGGCGCAGCGGCGGCGCTCGGGGGGGACGCGACCATCATATGTGCCTTCACAAAGCGCTTCCACTACGTCATCTTTGCAAGAAGGGGGTGCGGGAATGGGGATTAGGATTCGTGGATTCGGGGGTTGCCGGCACTAGAGCAGACGAGCGGGCGAAGCTTAAGGAGGGAGACTTAAATAGACCCAGATATTTTCATCGCAAACGGTTTCTAGAAAACAACTGTGTGTGATGTTGTAGATATTTTTTATTAGCTGTGACAGATGAATTTGGAATAAAGTGCCAACGGATGGTGTTTTAAATGAACGAGAAATATTGTAGTACTAATACAACTGTCATGTCAAATTTTGGAAAATTTCAGGGGTCATTTGACCTTCTAAGACATTTAAGTGATTTTCTAGCCATTTAATGACCATAATTGAAATTTGAACTACATGTACATGGAACAGCTAACCATAACGGTTTGAAAACTCATATTTCATGTACTTGTTTGTGATTTAATTCCATGTGCAGTAAATTGAAGGAATTTTCAAACATATTGGTCTAACGGCTATGACACAATTAAGCATGGAGTGACATGGCATTTTAATTCCAAAAAAATCAGAAACACACGAAACCTTGGTTGATGTAATGTCATGCCACCAAGATGATGTGGTAAAAAAATTGGCATATTTGACCAAAGTTTGGACACACACCCCTCACAAACCGGAGCAACTCACTGGAAGGCTCGTGGTTCCGAGAGGGAACAATGCATGTTTGATGACGAACGGGAGATAGCTTCCTCTTACGGCCTTCAATATTTTTTCTACGTCTAACGTGCACTACTACAACTGCAATATGAAACTTTTGAAAATTCTAGGGGCCATTTGACCTTTTAAAGACATTTAAGTGATTTTCTAGCCATTTAATGACCGTAATTCAAATTTGAACTGCATCTATATGCAACGCGTAACTGAAACGGTTTGAAAAATCACATTTGTGTACTTGTGTGCGAGTTAATTCCATGTGCAGTAAACTAGAAGGAATTTTTAAACATATTTGTATCACGACATGGAAACATATGCATGAATATGTATGCATGGAGTGGCATGGCATTTTAATTCCAAAACAAATCAGAAACACATGAAACCTTGGTTGATGTAATGTCATGCCACCAAGATGATGTGGTAAAGAAATTGGCATGTTTGACGAAAGTTTGGACACACACCCCTCACAAACCGGAGCAACTCAATAGAAGGTTCATGGTTCCGAGAGGGAACAATGCATGTTTGATGACGAGTGGGAGATAGCTTCCTCTTACGGCCTTCAAAATTCTTCTACGCCTAACGTGCACTACTACAACTGTAATGTGAAAAATTGGAAAATTCTAGTGGTCATTTGACATTTTAAAGACATTTAAGTGATATTCTAACCATTTAATGACCGTAATTCAAATTTGAACTACATGTACATGCAATGCCTAACCAAAACATTTTGAAAAATCATATATGTGTACTTGTGTGCGAGTTCATTCCATGTGCAGTAAATTAGAAGGAATTTTCAAACATATTGGTCTCACGACATGGACACATGCATACGTATGCATGGAGTGACATGGCATTTTAATTCAAAAAATACAAAAATGATGAGAAACACATGAGACCTTGGTTGATGTAATGTCATGCCACCAAGATGACGTGGTAAAGAAATTGGCATATTTGACGAACGTTTGGACACGCACCCCTCACAAACCGGAACAACTCGCTAGAAGGTTCATGGTTCCAAGAGGGAACAATGCATGTTTGATGACGAACGGGACATAGCTTCCTTTTACGGCCTTCAATTTTTTTCCTACGTTTAACATGCACTAATACAACTGTCATGTGAAAATTTGGTGAATTTCAGGGGTCATTTGACCTTTTAAAGGCATTTAAGTGATTTTCTAACCATGTAATGACCGTAATTCCAATTTGAACTACATCTACATGCAACGCCTAACCATAACGGTTTGAAAAATCATATTTTTTGTACTTGTGTGCGAGTTAATTCCATGTGCAATAAATTCGAAGGAATTTTCAAACATATTGGTGTCAAGGCATGGGCACATGCATGGAGTGCATGCCATGGCATTTTAATTCCAAAAAATTTAAAAATGATCAGAAAACATGAAACCTTGCATGATTTAATGTCATGCCACCAAGATGATGTGGTAAAGAAATTGGCATGTTTGATAATAGTTTGGACACACACCCCTCACAAACCGGAGCAACTCTCTAGAAGGTTCGTGGTTCCGAGAGGGAACAATGCATGTTTGATGACAAACGGGAGATAGCTTCCTCTTACGGACTTGAAATTTTTTCAATGTCTAACATGCACTACTACAACTGTAATGTGAAATTTTGGGAAATTCTAGGGGTCATTTGACCTTTCAAAGAATTTAAGTAATTTTCTATCCATTTAATGACCGCAATTCAAATTTGAACTACATCTACATGCAATGCCTAACCAGATCGGTTTGAAAAATCATATATGTGTACTTGTTAATTCCATGTGCAGTAAATTAGAAGGAATTTTCAAACATATTGGTCTCACCACATGGACACATGCATACATATGCATGGAGTGACATGGCATTTTAATTCAAAAAATAGAAAAACAATCAGAAACACATGAAACCTTGGTTGATGTAATGTCGTGCCACCAAGATGATGTGGTAAAGAAATTGGCATGTTTGACGAACGTTTGGACACATGCCCCTCACAAACCGGAGCAACTCGCTAGAAGGTTCTTCGTTCCGAGAGGGAACAATGCGTGTTTGATGACGAACGGGAGATAGCTTCCTCTTACGGCCTTCAAATTTCTTCCTTCGTTTAACGTGCACTAATACAACTGTTATGTGAAAATTGGTAAATTTCAGGGGTCATTTGACCTTTCAAAGACATTTAAGTGATTTTCTAACCATTTAATGACCGTAATTCAAATTTGAACTACATCTGCATGCAACGCCTAACCAAAACGGTTTGAAAAATCATATTTTTGTATACTTGTGTGCGAGTTAATTCCATGTGCAGTAAATTCGAATGAATTTTCAAACATATTGGTCCCAAGGCATGGGCACATGCATGGAGTGCATGCCATGGCATTTTAATTCCAAAAAATTAAAAAATTGTCAGAAAAACATGAAACCTTGCTTGGTTTAATGTCATGCCACCAAGATGATGTGGTAAAAAAATTGGCATGTTTGACGAAAGTTTGGACACACACCCCTCACAAACCGGAGCAACTCACTAGAAGGTTCATGGTTCCAAGAGGGAACAATGCATATTTGCTGATGGACGGGAGATAGCTTCCTCTTATGGCCTTCAAATTTTTTCCTACGTTTAATGTGCACTAATACAACTGTCATGTGAAAATTTGGAAATTTTCAGGGGTCATTTGACCTTTTAAAGACATTTAAGTGATTTTCTAACCATTTAATGAACGTAATTCAAATTTGAACTACATCTACATGCAACGCCTAACCTAAACGGTTTGAAAAATCATATTTTTGTGTACTTGTATGCGAGTTAAAAAATCATCAGACGATGTAAATATCTGGTGTTCTAAAAAGAAAATGTAAAGATCTGGCAAGACAACCAGCCCCCACACGATTGGCGCTCTATCTCGCGGCTTGAGGTTTGGTAGATGATTGGCGGGGATCATTAATCAGACACGGTTCTATATTGGAAACCGTCAGCTATTATGTTCACACACGGATTTGCAGCGGGGATTGTGTGTAATTCAAACTACAGTACTCGTAAATTCCGGCGACTGGTGTGTGTACTCTCTCCGTTGATCTAGATTCCGGCTGCCAATAAATACTACCTTGCTCATGTCGTCCTGCCTGCATTCTCATCTACATCCTCCCCTCACTCGCCCTCTCTCTCTCTCTCTCTCGAATCTCTGCCATGGCGCCGCCGGTCTGCCCACGCGCCGACGAGGAGTCGCCGCCCCCCAAGGACGCTCACTAGATTAGCAGCGATGAGGACCCCCACGCGCCGCCTGACAAGGTTGCAATGGACCCCCCAACTTTGGATTGGTTTGGGGGCCAGTACAATCTTTGTCTGTGGAAGTCGCTGTCGCCGGCTGAGAAAGCCAGGCAAGTGGCGTTCAAGAAGGAGATGGCGGAGAAGGAAGCCAGGTACCAGGCGGCCTATGAAGCCCGTGATGCCGCCTGGAAAAAGGAGGCGGCGGAGCTTTGGGGGCGGGCGCGTCATCGTGCCGAGGAAGTGTACGAAGACGGGTACTTCGCGAGGAAGGTCGTAGGTGCTAGGCGCCTCATCACTGCATGGAGGTGGGCCGATAAGCTCCAATGTGCCACCGACGAGGAGCTCCGGTGGGCGCCCAACGATATGGCAAGATCAGCCGCGCACATCCGCCAGCAAGAGGCAGATCGGTACGTCAAGCACTGCGAGGCGGAGGAGTCGGAGTACTGCCTCCGCACTGGGAAGACGCCGCGCACCAGGGAGCTGCTAGCGAGGGGCTGCTGGAATACTGGCCCCAGGAGGGATTATTAGTTTTAGTATTGTTCGTTTTCAATTTTATGCATTGTACCTAGTATTTAAGTATCATCACGTATATGTGATGATATTATATATATATATATATATATATATATATATTCTGTGATGATCTAATGAACAATTTATATATATATTATGAATTCCATTTTCTATCTGTTTTTGTATACTAATTTGAATCTAGCTGTTATCATCCACATATACAGAATGGAAAGTGTATATACACACATTGAAACAGAACATATAAGAATGGAAAACAGAGTACACACATTGAAACAGAGCAATAAATAGAGCAATACTATGATTGCTGTGAATACAAAGCTATCCACGTCGAAACAACTTTTCAAAATAAAACGCGTCCTTGAGACCATGACCAGCAGCCCTTGCCTAGGGTAGCTCTTGGCTCCGCCTGAACTCGTGCAGGCGTTCATCCAAGCGGTCGACACGCTCGTGGTACATCTGGAGCGCGAACTCGAGCTCCAAGTTGGCTATTTCATCGGAGATCACCAGCTCAAGGATGTGACGACCATGTTCCTCTACTGCGCCCAGGTGGACACCTGGGCCAAGGAGGAGGTCAAGCCTACAGACCAGCGCGTTGGCATCCAGCGGGCCGCGGACAAGGCGAACGGCGGCACCCATACGAACGGCACGGCACGCGTCCGGTGCAAGTACGGCATGGCCGGCATCTGGTGCAAGTATGACGCTGAGGGCATCTGCCCACTCCTGGTGAGGAATGGGGGTACTGATAGGATGTGTACCCAGCTGCGACGCCGTGTCGACAATAGGCAAGCGCCAATGGATCCTCTCTTGTTGTGCAGCGCGCCGCGCCTCTCGCTCTACGGCACTCCAACGGTCTCGATGTGCGGCAAGCCGCAGCTTATCGGTGCGGACGCGCCTAGCTTGCTCTTCGGCGTGCCATCAATCATGTTGTGCGGCGAGCTGCAGCCTGTCGGTGTTGACATGCCTATCTTGATTTGCGGCGCTCAAGCGCCATGCGCCAAAGGTCTGCTCAACCCTGGCGATGACGCGCATCACAGGGTCGTCCATCGCGTTGCCGGGGAGCGCCTCGGCCTCGATGGGCCGTGGCGCCTGCTCGTTTTCCTTGTCGACGAGGTTGATGGCAGAGGCGGCGCTTTGGTGGGTTGGCATGCTTGGAAAAGGTGGATGTGCTACAAGTTGCGCTTGTCGCCTCCGTGCGTCGTGCGCCCCCTATGCGCAATATAGCAGGGTGGCGGGAAACAGGTGGGGTAATGGCGGGAAATGGTGGCGTGTTCATAAAACGCCGTCAATTAATGGAAACTTAGCATCGAGCTAGCACAAGAAGTAGATGATGATCAGATGAACACGGACCACACTAGGGATCCCGTCGATGATGAATTCATCAATCCGAAATGGTTGAATACTCGCAAGCGTTTGCCCACAACACACACATCCTATTCCATCACAAATAGGTCGGATGGATCAACTGTATGCCATGTATCGCACATTGTCAAAAAGTAATGCGGTAGACCTTCTTTAACATGTGTTAAAAAAACAAGGACCTCGAGGTTAAATTAGCTGAGGGAATGGGGCATTTCGGTCATTTGACCGAAATGACCCATCCCATCACCTAATTTAACATCGACACAACTTCCCATCCATTCACCCATCCGATGGTTGTTCCAGCCTGAGCACACTTAACTTGATAGTTTTCTTACATGAGCTACTGGTGGAATAGCTAGTCCTAGATGATAGGAATGCCTCTTCGCATCCTTATGGCGTATCCGGATGACCGTCTGTTCCACAATGGCCAATAGATGTTGTGTAGATAGAGCATATCACATACGTCTTATTAGAAGCAATCGTTTGCGTTATTATCGGTCTTCGCACACATTTCTGATTGTAGACTTGTTTGTCGCGTATCACACACATCTTGTTATATTGAACCGTTTCTATTCTCTTGCCTAATCACAAACAGTTCATCCAAGTGAACCGTATGCTGTACATCGCACACACCTTGATCGGGCTGTCCGTTTATTTTGTGTTGCCTAATCACAAATAGTTCATCCGAGTGAACCGTATGTTGTACATCGCACACACCTTCATCTAGCTGCCCGTTTCTTTTGTTCCTCCTCATCTCAAACAGTTAATTGAACTGAACCGTATGCCCTTCATCGCACACGCAACTAAAACCTGAACCGTGTTTGATGCATCCATCATCACAGACGTTTTATACATTTCTGACGGTTTTCCTACACCACCGTTTGCGATCATTGCATCGCACATAGTTTCTCGAAGGGTCTCTGATCGTAGTGTCGCATTAGCAGCATCATGCAGTAGTGACCGTAAGATCGAACCCACTACCGGGCACCTCTTCCCATTGCAAGATAAATAGATCAAGTTGGCCAGACAAAACCCAAATATCAAAGAAGAAATACAAGGCTATAAGAGATCACGCATAAAACAGATCAAAGAAACTCAAATACTTTCATGGATATAAAAAGATAGATCTGATCATAAACTCAAAGTTCATCAATCCCAACAAACACACCACCAAAGAGTTACATCATATGGATCTCCAAGAGACCATTGTATTGAGAATCAAGAGAGAGAGAGATGAAGCCATCTCTACTAACTACAGACCCGAAGGTCTACAAAGAACTACTCACGCATCATCGGAGAGGCACCAATGGAAGTGGTGAACCCCTCCGTGATGGTATCTAGATTGGATCTGGTGGTTCTGGACTCTACGGCGGCTGGATGAATATTTCGTCAAATCTCATAGGGTTCTGGGATATTTGGGGTATTTATAGAGCAAAGAGGCTGTCCGGGGGTACCCGAGGTGGGCACAACCCACCAGGGCGTGCCTGGGCCTCCTGGCGTGCCCTGGTGGGTTGTGCCTCCCTCCGGACACCCCTCAGGCACAGCCAGGGCCCATTGTGTTCCTTCTGGCCCATAAAAATTCTCTGTAAAGTTTTGTGGCATTTGGACTCCGTTTGATATTGATTTTTTGCGATGTAAAAACCATGGAAAAAACAGCAAGTGGCACTTGGCACTGTGTCAATAGGTTAGTACCAAAAAATGATATAAAATGACTATAAAATGATTATATAACATCCAAGATTGATAATAAAATGGCATGGAACAATCAAAAATTATATATACGTTGGAGACGTATCAGATGCACAGCCACTCAGTTTTTCTTTTTGAGCTTTCATAAACTTATAGCTCTAGTGCATCCGTTGCATGACAATTCATACTCACTCACATTGATATCTATTGATGGGCATCTCCATGGCCCGTTGATACGCCTAGTTGATGTAAGACTATCTCCTTCTTTTTGTCTTCTCCACAACCACCTTCTATTCCACCTATAGTGCTATTTCCATGGCTCGGGCTCATGTATTGCGTGAAAGTTGAAAAGGTTTGAGAACGTCAGAAGTATGAAACAATTTCTTGTCTTGTCATCGGGGTTGTGCATGATTCGAATGTTTTGTGTGATGAATATGGAGCATAGCCAGACTATATGATTTTGTAGGGATAAGCTTTCTTTGGCCATGTTATTTTGAGAAGACATAATTGCCTTGTTAGTATGCTTGAAATATTATTGTTTTTATGTCAATATTAAACTTTTGTTTTGAATCATACAGATATGAACATTCATGCCACAAATAAAGAAATTTACATGGATAAATATGTTACATAGCATTCCACATCAAAAATTATGTTTTTATCATTTACCTACTCGAGGACGAGCAGGAATTAAGCTTGGGAATGCTCGATACGTCTCCAACGTATCTATAATTTTTGATTGTTCCATGCTATTATATTATCTGTTTTGGATGTTTTATATGCATTAATATGCTATTTATATTATTTTTGGGAGTAACCTACTAACCGAGAGCCCAGTGGCAGTTCCTGTTTTTTCCTTGTTTTTGAGTTTCGCAGAAAAGGAATACGAAGCGGAGTCCAAACGGAATAAAGCCTTCGCGATGATTTTTCTTGGACCAAAAGACAACCATGAGACATGGAGACAAAGTCGGAGGTGCCACGAGGCGGCCACAAGGACGGAGAGCACGCCCAGGGGGTAGGGCACGCCCCCACCTTTGTGGGCCCCTCGTGCACCTCCTAACCTAATTCTTTTGCCTATATATGCCCATATATCCCAAAACCAACAGAGGCATCCACGAAAACACTTTTCCATCGCCGCAACCTTTTGTACCCGTGAGATCCCATCTAGAGACCTTTTCCGACACCCCGCTGGAGGGGGATTCAATCACGGAGGGCTTCTACATCAACTCTATTGCCCTTCCGATGAAGCATGAGTAGTTTACCAAAGACCTACGGGTCCATAGCTAGTAGCTAGATGGCTTCTTCTCTCTCTTTGATTCTCAATGCCATGTTATCCTTGATGTTCTTGGAGATCTATTCGATGTAATACCTTTTTGCGGTGTGTTTGCCGAGATCCAATGAATTTTGGATTTATGATCAGCTTGTCTATGAATATTATTTGAATCTCCTCTGAATTCTTTTATGCATGATTTGATATCTTTGGAATTCTCTTCGAACTATCGGTTTGGTTTAGCCAACTAGATTGGTTTTTCTTGCAATGGGAGAAGTGCTTAGCTTTGGGTTCAATCTTGTGGTGTCTTTTCCCAGTGACAACAGGGGCAGCAAGGCACGTATTGTATTGTTGTCATCGAGGATAAAGAGATGGGGTTTTCATCATATTGCTTGGATTAATTCCTCTACATCATGTCCTCTTGCTTAGTGTGTTACTCTGTTCTTTATGAACTTAATACTCTAGATGCATGCTGGATAGCGGTCAATGTGTGGAGTAGTAGTAGTAGATGCAGAATCGTTTCGATCTACTTGACATAGACGTGATGCCTATATTCATGATCATTGCCTTAGATATCATTATAACTTTGCGTTTTTCTATCAATTGCTCGGCAGTAATTTGTTCACCCACCGTATTATTTACTATCTTGAGAGAAGCATCTAGTGAAACCTATGGCCCCTGGGTCTATTTTCCATCATATAAGTTTCCGATCTACTATTTTGCAATCTTTTACTTTCCGATCTATAAACCAAAAATACCAAAAATATTTACTTTACTGTTTATCTATCTCTATCAGATCTCACTTTTGCAAGTAACCATGAAGGGATTGACAACCCCTTTATCGCATTGGGTGCAAGTTGTTTGATTGTTTGTGCAGGTATTCGGTGACTTGTGTGTTGTCTCCTACTGGATTCATACCTTGGTTCTGAAACTGAGTGAAATACTTATATCTACTTTTCTACATCATCCTTTCCTCTTCAAGGGAAAAACCAACGCAAGCTCAAGAAGTAGCAATAAACTGTAATATGCAAGGAATGATGAAAATTATTCTCGAGCTCTTCGCCATGCTGAAATCTGCGATGGTAGAAATCAAGAAAGAGCATCAAGTGTTGATGGTTAACAAGACCACTAGTTTCAAGAAAAAGGGAAAGGGAAATAGAGGGAACTTCAAGAAGAATTGCAAGCAAGTTGCCGCTTCCATGAAGAAGCCCAAAGCTAGACCCAAGCCTGAAACTGAGTGCCTCTACTTCAAAGAAAATGGTCACTGGAAATGGAACTGCCCCAAATACTTGGCGGATAAGAAGGATGGCAAAGTGAACAAAGGTATATTTGATATACATGTTATTGATGTGTACCTTACTAGTATTAATAGTAGCCCCTGGGTATTTGATACCGGTTCAGTTGCTAAGATTAGTAACTCAAAATAGGAGTTGAAGAATAAACAGAGACTAGTTAAGGGTGAGGTGACGATGTGTGTTGGAAGTGATTCCAAGGTTGATACGATTACCATCGCACACTCCCTCTACCTTCGGGGTTAGTGTTGAACCTAAATAAATGTTATTTGGTGTGTGCGTTGAGCATGAATGTGATTTAATCATGTTTATTGTAATATGGTTATTCATTTAAGTCAAAGAATAATTGTTGTTCTATTTACATGAATAAAACCTTCTATGGTCATACACCCAATGTGTATGGTTTACTGAATCTCGATCGTAGTGATACACATATTCATAATATTGATGCCAAAAGATGCAAAGTTAATAATAATAGTGCAACATACTTGTGACATTGTTGTTTAGGTCATATTGGTGTAAAGCGCATGAAGAAACTCCATGTAGATGGGATTTTGAAATCACTTGATTATGAATCATTTTATACTTGTGAACCATGCCTCATGGGAAAGATGACTAAAACTGCATTCTCCGGAGCAATAGAGCGAGCTAATGACTTACTGGAAATAATACATACCGATGTATGCGGTCCGATGAGTGTTGAAGCACGCGGCTGGTATTGTTATTTTCTGACCTTCACAGATGATTGGAGTAGGTATGGGTATATTGACTTGACGAAACACAAGTCTGAAACATTTTAAAAATTCAAAGAATTTTAGAGTGAAGTGGAGAATCATTGTAACAAGAAAATAAAGTTTCTACGATCTGATCGTGGCGGCAAATATTTGAGTTACGAGTTTGGCCTTCATTTAAAACAATGTGGAATAGTTTCACAACTCACGCTACCTGGAACACCATAGCGTAATGGTGTGTCCGAACGTCGTAACCGTACTTTATTAGATATGGTGCAATCTATGATGTCTCTTACCGATTTACCACTATCATTTGGGGTTATGCATTAGAGATAGCCACATTCACGTTAAATAGGGCACCGTCTAAATCCGTTGAGATGACAACGTATGAACTAAGGTTTTGCAAGAAACCTAAGCTGTCGTTTCTTAAAGCTTGGGCATGCGATGCTTTTGTCAAAAGGCTTCAGCCTGATAAGCTCGAACCTAAATCAGAGAAGTGCATCTTCATAGGATACCCTAAACAAACTATTGGGTACACCTTCTACCATAGATCCGAAGGCAAGATCTTTGTTGCTAAGAATGGGTCCTTTCTAGAGAAGGAGTTTTCTCTCGAAATAAGTGAGAAGGAGGAAAGTAGAACTTGATGAGGTAATTGTACCTTCTCTCGAATTGGATATTAGCACATCAGATAAATCCGTTCGCGTGATGCCTACACCAACTAAAGAGGAAGCTAATGATGATGATCATGAAAGTTCGGATCAAGTTACTACTGGACTTCGTAGGTCTAACAGAGCACGTTCCACACCAGAGTGGTATGGTAATCCTGTCCTGGAAGTCATGTTATTAGACCATGGCGAACCTACGAACTATGAAGAAGCTATGATGAGCCCAGATTCCGATAAATGGCGTGAGGCCATGAAATCTGAGATAGGATCCATGCATGAGAACAAAGTGTGGACTTTGGTGGATTTTCCCAATGATTGGAAAGCCATTGAGAATAAATGGATTTTCAAGGGGAAGATAGATGTTGATGGTAATATCACTATCTACAAAGCTTGATTTGTCACAAAAATGTTTTCGACAAGTTCAAGGGGTTGACTACAATGAGACTTTCTCACCCGTAGCAATGCTTAAGTCCGTCCGAATCATGTTAGCAATTGCCGCTTATAATTATGAAATGTGGCAAATGGATGTCAAAAACTGCATTTCCTTAATGGATATTAAAGAAGAGTTGTATATGATGCAACCAGAAGTTTTTATCGATCCTAAAGGTGCTACCAAAGTATGCAAGCTCTAGCGATCCATCTATGGGCTGGTGCAAGCATCTTGGAGTTGGAATATACGCTTTGATGAGGTGATCAAAGCATATGGTTTTATACAAACTTACGGTGAAGCAGGTATTTACAAGAAAGTGAGTGGGAGCTCTGTAGCATTTCTGATATTATATGTGGATGGCATATTATTGATTGGAAATGATATAGAATTTCCGAATATCATAAAAAGGATACTCTAATAAGAATTTTTCAATGAAAGACCTCGGTGAAGCTACTTATATATTGGGCATCAAGATCTATAGGGATAGATCGAGACGCTTAATGGGACTTCCACAAAGCACATACCCTGACAAGATTTTGAAGAAGTTCAAAATGGATGAGTAAAAGAAAGGGTTCTTGTTTGTGTTGCAAGATGTGAAGTTGAGTAAGACTCAAAACCCGACCGCGACAGAAGATAGAGAAAGAATGGAAGTCATTCCCTACCTCAGCCATAGGTTCTATAAAGTATGACATGCTATGTAACAAACCTGTTGTGTACCTTGCCATGAGTTTGGCAAAGGGGGTACAATTGTGATCCAGGAGTAGATCACCGGACAGCGGTCAAAAGTATCCTTATAGTTACCTAAGAGGACTAAGGATATATTTCTCGATTATGGAGGTAATAAAGAGTTCATCATAAAGGGTTAGGTCGATGCAAGCTTTGACGCCGATTCCGAAGACTCTGAGTCTCAATCTGGATACATATTGAAAATGGGAGCAATTAGCTAGAGTAGCTCCATACAGAGCTTTGTAGACATAGAAATTTGCAAAAATACATAGGGATTTGAATGTGACAGATCCGTTGACAAAACTTCTCTCACAAGCAAAACATGATCACTCCTTAATACTCTTTGGGTGTTAATCACATGGCGATGTGAACTAGATTATTGACTCTAGTAAACTCTTTGGGTGTTGGTCACATGGTGATGTGAACTAGATTATTGACTCTAGTGCAAGTGGGAGACTGAAGGAAATATGCCCTAGAGGCAATAATAAAGTTGTTATTTTATATTTCCTTATTCATGATAAAGGTTTATTATGCATGCTAGAATTGTATTGATCGGAAACCTAAATACATGTGTGAATACATAAACAAATAATGTGTCCCTAGTGAGCCTCTACTTGACTAGCTCGTTGATCAAAGATGATTAAGGTTTCCTAACCATGGACATGAGTTGTCATTTGATAATGGGATCACATCATTAGGAGAATGATGTAATGGATAAGACCCATCCGTTAGCTTAGCATAATGATCATTCAGTTTCGTTGCTATTGCTTTCTTCATGTCAAATACATATTCCTTCGACTATGAGATTATGCAACTCCCGGATACCGGAGGAATGCCTTCTGTGCTATCAAACATCACAAGCAACTGGGTTATTATAAAGATGCTCTACAGGTATCTCCAAAGGTGTTTGTTGGGTTGGCATAGATCAAGATTAGGATTTGTCACTTCGAGTATCGGAGAGGTATCTCTGGGCCCTCTCGGTAATACACATCATAAGCTTGCAAGCAAACGACTAAGGAGTTAGTCACGAGGTCATGTATTATAGAACGAGTAAAGAGACTTGCCGGTAACGAGATTGAACTAGGTATGAAGATACCGACGACCGAATATCGGGCAAGTAACATACTGATGTACAAAGGGAATTACGTATGTTGTCATAATAGTTCGACCGATGAAGATCTTTGTAGAATATGTAGGAGCCAATATGTGCATCCAGGTTCTGCTATTGGTTATTGACCGGAGAGGTGTCTCGGTCATGTCTACGTAGTTCTCAAACCCATAGGGTCCGCACGCTTAACGTTCGATGACGATATAGTATTATATGAGTTATGTGATTTGGTGACCGAATGTTGTTCGGAGTCCCGAATGAGATCACGGACATGACGAGGAGTCTCAAAATGGTCGAGAGGTGAAGACTGGTATATAGGACGATGGTATTCGGACACCGGAAGTGTTTCGGGGGGTACCGGGTACTTATCGGGTCAGCGGAAGGGGTTCCGGGCACCCCCGGCAGAAGTTATGGGCCTTATGGGCCAAGAGGGGAAACGCACCAGCCACAAGGGGCTGGTGTGCCCCCCATATGGGCTGGCCTAAGAGGATAAGGAAAGAGGGGAAGGGAAAGGAAACAGTGGAATAGGATTCCCCCTTCCTTCCCTCCCCCCCTTCTTTCCTTCCCCCTCCGAAAATATGGCAGGGGGGCGCGCGGCTTGGGAGGAGCCCAAGTAGGATTCGGTCCTACTTGGGGCGCCTCCTAGCCTCTCCCTCCCCCTCCCACCTATATGTGTGTGGTGGGGGGCGCCTAGCAAACCCCAGACAATTGTTTAGCCGTGTGCGCCCCCCCCCCCTCCACTGTTTACACCGCCGGTCATATTTTTGTAGTGCTTAGGCGAAGCCCTGCAAAGATCACTTCACCATCACTATCACCACGCCGCTGTTCTGACGGAACTCATCTACTACCTCGAGGATTTTTCCGGACTTGTTGTTCTTGTTTCCGGCCTCATATAAACTTGCTTAAATGTGTAGTTTTCATATGCTTCACCTCTTGCCATGTTTAATAACATTTAATATTGTTGGGTACATAAGCGAGAGTGAACTAAATGATTGAATGTGGTGTTTTGTCAATATGCGACTCGTTGCATATTTAGCTCCACTTAATTTGTAGTATTGTTTGTGCACTTTGCCATGCTATGCCTCTTCAAACCGGACATGCATCATATTTGGTTGTGCATCATGCCATGTTTATGTGATGGTTGTTTACCATGTTGCTTCTTTCTTTCCGGGTTGCTTCTCTCGTTAGCTTCGGTTTCGGTCTGGAGTTGTGAGGATTCGTTCGACTACATCTATTTGTCTTCTTCATGGACTCGTTCTTCTTCCTTGCGGGATCTCAGGCAAGATGACCATACCCTCGAAATCACTTCTATCTTTGCTTGCTAGTTGTTTGCTCTACCGCTATGTCGCACTACCTACCACTTGTTATATCATGCCTCCCATATTGCCATGTCAAGCCTCTAACCCACCTTCCTAGCAAACCGTTGTTTGGCTAAGTTACCGCTTTTGCTCAGCCCCTCTTATAGCGTTGCTAGTTGTAGGTGAATTTTTGTTCCATGTTGGAACATGGATATGTTGGGATATCACAATATCTCTTCTTTTAATTAAAGCATCTATATACTTGGTAAAGGGTGGAAGGCTCGGCCTTATGCCTGGTGTTTTGTTCCACTCTTGCCGCCTTAGTTTCCGTCATACTGATGTTATGTTCCTTGATTTTGCGTCCCTTACGCAGTTGGGTGTTATGGGAACCCCTTGACAGTTTGCTTTGAATAAAACTCCTCCAGCAAGGCCCAACCTTGGTTTTACATTTGCCTAACAACCTAAGCCTTTTTCCCTTGGGTTTCCGGAGCCCGAGGGTCATCTTTATTTTACCCCCCCCCCCGGGGGGGGCAGTGCTTCTCTAAGTGTTGGTCCGAACCGGGCAGCTTGCGGGGCCACCTTGGGGAAACTCGAGGGCTGGTTTTACTCGTAGCTTGACCTATCGGGTGTTCCCTGAGAACGAGATATGTGCAGGTCCTATCGGGATTTGTCGGCACATCGGGCGGCTTTGTTGGTCTTGTTTTACCATTGTCCAAATGTCTTGTAACCGGGATTCCGAGACTGGTCGGGTCTTTTCGGGAGAAGGAATATCCTTCGTTGACCGTGAGAGCTTGTGATGGGCTAAGTTGGGACACCCCTGCAGGGTATAAACTTTCGAGAGCCGTGCCCACGGTTATGTGCCATATGGGAATTTGTTAATGTCCGGTTGTGGAGAACTTGACACTTGACTTGACTAAAATACATAAACCGCGTGTGTACCCGTGATGGTCTCTTTTCGGTGGAGTCCGGGAAGTGAACACGATCTTGTGTTATGCTTGAACATAAGTAGTTTCAGGATCACTTCTTGATAACTTCTAGCTTCTCGACCGTTGCGTTGCTTCTCTTCTCGCTCTTATTTGTGTATGTTAGCCACCATATTGCTTAGCGCTTGCTGTAGCTCCACCTCATTACCTTACCCTACCCATAAGCTTATATAGTCTTGATCTCTTGGGTGTGAGATTGTTGAGTCCTCGTGATTCACGGATACTTGCAAACAGTTGCAGGTGCCGATGATACCAGTGCAGGTGATGCTACCGAGCTCAAGTGGGAGCTCAATGAAGATCTTGGTCATTGTTATGTGTCTTTTCCGGATGATCAATAGTGGAGCCTAGTTGGGACGATCAGGGATCTAGCATTTGGGGTTGTCTTCCTTTATTTTGGTTCCGTAGTCGGACCTTTGTTTGTACTCTGGATGATGTATGTTTAACTTGTTATTTGTGTGAAGTGGTGATTGTAAGCCAACTCTTTATCCCTTTCTTATTCAGTACATGGGATTGTGTGAAGATTACCCCTCTTGCGACAAAACCACAATGCGGTTACGCCTCTAAATCATGCCTCGACATGTGGGAGATATAGTCGCATCATGGGCGTTACAAGTTGGTAATCAGAGCCATCCCCGACTTAGGAGCCCCCTGCTTGATCGAATCACTGATGTTGTTGAGTCTAGAACAAAAATGTTTTGAGTCTTAGGATTATCTATATCGGAGAGTAGGATTCTTTTTACTCCTCAGTCCCTTCGTCGCTCTGGTGAGGCCTCCTGACGTAAAAGTTTTCACTTCCCTCTCCTCAAATTTCACAAAAAAAATCAGGATCACATGGGTATCTTGGAATCGTTCCGATAGTCTTGTGACAAGAACATTGTTCTTGGTGCCTCCTGACATTTAGGGGTTGTGGCAGTGTCCTGGGAAGTTGAGCTCCGAGGTGTGGTCATCACAATTTTATCGTTGCAGTTCTGGAATACCTGAGTTCGCCGACATCGAAAATCTCTTTAATGTAGTTGTTGGTGAGATAACCTCGACACCACCCAGTACTAGGGCGGGAGTTCGGGAGTATTGCCATAACTCGTATAACGGGTGCTTTTCGAAGGTTCAGGTACATGATTTCCGAAGGTTTCTTGGTTGTGTGTTGAAGGATGGATACATCTGGATGTAGGGATTGTTAGTTTGGGTGAGATATTATGATTCCCCTGTATCCCCAACATCTGATTGCATAACCAGAAAGTTTCGGGAGTTTATAAGTGGGAATTCAAGTATCTCGTAGGGTATCTTTCCAACTGACACATGATACGATATGGGGTCTATCATATGTTTGTTTCCGGCTTATTCTCCAAGACAATTCTTGTTTTGTTTTGTTGTGGTATTTGAGTTGCTTCAATGTCAAATATTGATTCCATACCTTTCCTAAGTGGTGTTCTCATATTTCTATGGGAATACTAATCCTTCTTGATCATCGAGTTTGTCATCTCAATTTCTTCTCAACCGATGTGCTCCCCTTCAAGTGGATACGATCATTTTCAACATCTGCAAGATGAATTCTAAGTTCTCTCAACGGTGTTTGTTTCATCCATCCCAAGTTGTCTTTGTTTTCCCGCCCTCCCACCCTTTTTCTTCAAGGACTCAGATTTCTTAGTCAAGTATCCATCTTATTGATGTGAAGTCTCTTATTTCTTTTCCTTCAATGTTCTTATCCGGTGATTCTCAGGAAGATACTAACGGAGCTTCAAGTTCATCATTCTTCGTTCTCTTTTCTTCTCCGTTGGATTCAATTCAAGCTTTCGGTGTTGATCATATCTTTTTCTTCGTTTCAAATGTTTTATCATGCCAATGCACCTCTTAATCATTCACTTCTTGCTATTCATTTGTTTCGAAGTGCTGAAGATATCTAAGGAGATTCGTGTTTTCATTCCTTATCTGTTCAAGATATCTTGAGGTTGTTATCTCTTTTGAGCCACTAAATTCAACGGTGCAATCTCTCTTTTAAATCGTTCAACGGTGTATCTTTGAGTGGGCCCTAACCCACAGGTCTTTTTCCAGGATCTTACCTGACTCTTCTATTTTTTCCGGAGTTACTCTTAAATTCTTTTCCAAGTTTGACGTAAGAATGAGTTATCATCAGTCATATGTCTTTCTCCAAGATCTTTCAAATTCTTTTCATCGTTGGTTCAACCTTTCTAATTTTCATTCCGGAGTGCCTCAACAATTCATGGTGGTGTTTCTCATCATCATTCTCTACATTTGAAGACCAAAGAAGTGTTTCCTCTAAATCTTGGTTCGTTCTCTCGAAGATTCATGGTTCTAGCGTTATGCCATCCTCTCATAATTGTTTTCGACTGTGACAATTCTTTTCACCCATCCAGAGCAATTCAGGAGTCTTTTCATTTTGGCTCTCCGGAGCCCATCATCTAAGAATTATTCATTCTAGCTTTCAACTCTCGTTCTCCAATTCTTACCGGTGATTCATCCCTTTACTTCGTTCGTTTTCAATTCTTATGGTGGTTCATTCCAACATTCCTCTTCCTTCATTATCGTATCAACTCGTTCTTTCAAATCCTACCGACGATTCATTGAAGACCTTATTCAAGTTTGCACTATATCTATCTTAATCCTTTCTACAAGAATAAGTAGTATGCAAAATCCATTGTGTGTCATCAATTTAATTGATGAAGGATACGCATAATGTAATTCTTATTCTTGTTTCATCGAGTGAATTCAATTCCTAATTCCAGAGGTTCATCAAAATTCTTGGTTTCAATTGGTCATCTTTCTTTCCGGAGTTCCAAGTTTTCTCGGTTACATCATCGCGAAGCTCCATCTAAATCATTGCAAGGATTCACCTTGTGTTTTCAACTTCTCTTTCTTTCTATCATCCTTTTATTACCGGAGTTCTTCATGGAGCCTCTACATGGTGGTTCGTCAAGGATTCTTTTCATTCTTCAATTGTTCTTCAAGATTTCTCTCGAAGTTAAGTTCCGCCAAGCTATACTCAAAGATAAACATGGTCCTCAACACATGTTCTGTTTTGAGGAATTCAAGCATTCTTCATCTTGCATCCCGAAGTGCAATTCTTATTACCTTATCTTTTGAGGTGGTGTTATGTCATTCTTGACAATTTCTTTCGTGTTTCATGATTCGCAAGTTGCCTGGAATGACATATTTTAAACCCATCATTTTCAATGCATTCATGAGATCCTTTGCAACCCATCAATCTCTTCATTCGAGTTATCTTGGTTTATATTTCACCTAAAGCCTTCCATTGGGAATATTGCTATTTGTGGTGCTCACCAATGATCCATTCTTCTCCTTCTAATCTCGGTGAAGAAGTTTTTCATCTCTTCGTTGTTCACAATCAATCATTGTTTCCTTTAGTGGCAGAATTTCACCTCTAGTTTTGATATATTTTCATAATCCCACAAGGAGTTTAGCTTTTGGTTGTTGATTTTCCAACAACTACGTTCAATCCTTCTTTATAAGGATGCTTTTCAAATCCAATTGTGGTAGAAGATATCATTTTCTTCTCAATTCTTTTCTTTCCAACGGTCTGAAGGAAATATGCCCTAGAGGCAATAATAAAGTTATTATTTATTTCCTTATATCATGATAAATGTTTATTATTCATGCTAGAATTGTATTAACCGGAAACATAATACATGTGTGAATACATAGACAAACAGAGTGTCACTAGTATGCCTCTACTTGACTAGCTCGTTAATCGAAGATGGTTATGTTTCCTAACCATAAACAAAAGAGTTGTTATTTTATTAATGGGATCACATCATTAGGTGAATGATGTGATTGACATGACCCATTCCATTAGCTTAGCACCCGATCGTTTAGTATGTTGCTATTGCTTTCTTCATGACTTATACATGTTCCTATGACTATGAGATTATGCAACTCCCGTTTGCCGGAGGAACACTTTGTGTGCTACCAAACGTCACAATGTAACTGGGTGATTATAAAGGAGCTCTACAGGTGTCTCCAAAGGTACATGTTGGGTTGGCGTACTTCGAGATTAGGATTTGTCACTCCGATTGTCGGAGAGGTATCTCTGTGCCCTCTCGGTAATGCACATCACATAAGCCTTGCAAGCATGGCAACTAATGAGTTAGTTGCGAGATGATGTATTACGGAACGAGTAAAGAGACTTGCCGGTAACGAGATTGAACTAGGTATTGAGATACCGACGATCGAATCTCGGGCAAGTAACATACCGATGACAAAGGGAACAACGTATGTTGTTATGCGGTCTGACCGATAAAGATTTTCATAGAATATGTAGGAGCCAATATGAGCATCCAGGTTCCGCTATTGGTTATTGACCGGAGACGTGTCTCAGTCATGTCTACATTGTTCTCGAACCCGTAGGGTCCGCACGCTTAAGGTTTCGATGACAGTTATATTATGAGTTTATTAGTTTTGATGTACGGAAGTTAGTTCGGAGTCCCGGATGTGATCACGGACATGACGAGGAGTCTCGAAATGGTCGAGACATAAAGATTGATATATTGGACGACTATATTTGGACACCGGAAGTGTTCCGGGTGATTTCGGAGAAAACCGGAGAGCCGGAGGGTTACCAGAACCCCCCCCCCCCCCCGGGAGAAGTAATGGGCCATATGGGCCTTAGTGGAGAGAGAGAGGGGCAGCCAAAGGTGGGCCACGCGCCTCCTCCCCCCCGGTCCGAATTGGACTAGGAGAAGGGGGGCGGCGCCCCCCTTTCCCTCTCCCTCCCCACTTCTTTCCCCCTCCTAGTAGGAGTCCTACTCCTACTAGGAGGAGGACTCCTCCTTGGCGCGCCATAGAGGGCCAGCCAGCCTCCTCCCCTTGATCCTTTATATACGGGGGCAGGGGGCACCCCTTGACACACAAGTTGATCCAGGTGATCATATTCTTAGCCGTGTGCGGTGCCCCCTTCCACCATAGTCCTCGATAATAT
Organism: Triticum aestivum; assembly: GCF_018294505.1. Taxonomy (NCBI): domain Eukaryota; kingdom Viridiplantae; phylum Streptophyta; class Magnoliopsida; order Poales; family Poaceae; genus Triticum; species Triticum aestivum. The sequence continues at coordinate 577,140,119 of NC_057797.1, forward strand.
TGTAGTGGTGCTTAGGCGAAGCCCTGCGACGGTAGTACATCAAGATCGTCACCACGCCGTCGTGCTGACGGAACTCTTCCCCGACACTTTGCTGGATCGGAGTCCGGGGATCGTCATCGAGCTGAACGTGTGCTAGAACTCGGAGGTGCCGTAGTTTCGGTGTTTGATCGGTCGGGCCGTGGAGACGTACGACTACATCAACCAAGTTAACGCTTCCGTTGTCGATCTACAAGGGTACGTAGATCACACTCTTCCCCTCTCGTTGCTATGCATCACCATGATCATGCGTGTGCGTAGGAAAATTTTCGAAATTACTACGAAACCCAACAGTGGCATCCGAGCCTAGGTTTTATATGTTGATGTTATTTGCACGAGTAGAACACAAGTGAGTTGTGGGCGATATAAGTCATACTGCTTACCAGCATGTCATACTTTGGTTCGGCGGTATTGTTGGACGAAGCGGCCCGGACCGACATTACGCGTACGCTTACGCAAGACCGGTTCTCCCGACGTGCTTTGCACAAAGGTGGCTAGCGGGTGACAGTTTCTCCAACTTTAGTTGAACCAAGTGTGGCTACGCCCGGTCCTTGCGAAGGTCAGCACCAACTTGACAAACTATCGTTGTGGTTTTGATGCGTAGGTAAGATTGGTTCTTGCTTAAGCCCGTAGCAGCCACGTAAAACTTGCAACAACAAAGTAGAGGACGTCTAACTTGTTTTTGCAGGGCATGTTGTGATGTGATATGGTCAAGACATGATGCTAAATTTTATTGTATGAGATGATCATGTTTTGTAACCAAGTTATCGGCAACTGGCAGGAGCCATATGATTGTCGCTTTATTGTATGCAATGCAATTGCGCTGTAATGCTTTACTTTATCACTAAGCGGTAGCGATAGTCGTGGAAGCATAAGATTGGCGAGACTACAACGATGCTACAATGGTGATCAAGGTGTCACACCGGTGACGATGGTGATCACGACGGTGCTTCGAAGATGGAGATCACAAGCACAAGATGATGGCCATATCATATTACTTATATTGATTGCATGTGATGTTTATCTTTTATGCATCTTATCTTGCTTTGATTGATGGTAGCATTTTAAGATGATCTCTCACTAATTATCAAGAAGTGTTCTCCCTGAGTATGCACCATTGCGAAAGTTCTTCGTGCTGAGACACCACGTGATGATCGGGTGTGATAGGCTCTACGTTCAAATACAACGGGTGCAAAACAGTTGCACACGCAGAATACTCAGGTTATACTTGACGAGCCAAGCATATACAGATATGGCCTCGGAACACGGAGACCGAAAGGTCGAGCGTGAATCATATAGTAGATATGATCAACATAGCGATGTTCACCACTGAAAACTACTCCATCTCACGTGATGATCGGACATGGTTTAGTTGATTTGGATCACGTGATCACTTAGAGGATTAGAGGGATGTCTATCTAAGTGGGAGTTCTTAAGTAATATGATTAATTGAACTTAAATTTATCATAAACTTAGTCCTGGTAGTATTTTGCAAATTATGTTGTAGATCAATAGCTCGCGTTGTTGCTTCTCTATTTTTATTTTGATATGTTCCTAGAGAAAATTGTGTTGAAAGATGTTAGTAGCAATGATGCGGATTGGATCCATGATCTGAGGTTTATCCTCATTGCTGCACAGAAGAATTATGTCCTTGATGCACCGCTAGGTGATGGACCTATTGCAGGAGCAGATGCAGACGTTATGAACGTTTGGCTAGCTCAATATGATGACTACTTGATAGTTTAGTGCACCATGCTTAATGGCTTAGAATCGGGACTTCAAAGACGTTTTGAACGTCATGGAGCATATGAGATGTTCCAGGAGTTGAAGTTAATATTTCAAGCAAATTCCCGAGTTGAAGATATGAAGTCTCCAACAAGTTCTATAGCTAAAAGATGGAGGAGAATCGCTCAACTAGTGAGCATGTGCTCAGATTGTCTGAGTACTACAATCGCTTGAATCAAGTGGGAGTTAATCTTCCAGATAAGATAGTGATTGACAGAATTCTCTAGTCACCATCACCAAGTTAGTAGAACTTCATGATGAACTATTATATGCAAGGGATAACGGAAACGATTCCCAAGCTCTTCGTAATGCGGAAATTGACGAAGGTAGAAATCGAGAAAAACATCAAGTGTTGATGGTAGACAAGACCACTAGTTTCAAGAAAAGGGCAGAGGGAAGAAGGGGAACTTCAAGAAGAACAGCAAGCAAGTTGCTGCTCAAGTGAAGAAGCCGAAGTCTGGTCCTAAGCCTGAGACTAAGTGTTTCTACTACAAAGGGACTGGTCACTGGAAGCGGAACTACCCCAAGTGATTGGTAGATAAGAAGGATGGCAAAGTGAACATAAGTATATTTGATATACATGTTATTGATGTGTACTTTACTAGTGTTTATAGAAACCCCTCAGTATTTGATACTAGTTCAGTTGCTAAGATTAGTAACTCGAAACGGGAGTTGCAGAATAAACAGAGACTAGTTAAGGGTGAAGTGACGATGTGTGTTGGAAGTGGTTCCAAGATTGATATGATCATCATCGCACACTCCCTATACTTTCGAGATTAGTGTTGAACCTGAATAAGTGTTATTTGGTGTTTGCGTTGAGCATGAATATGATTTGATCATGTTTATTGTAATACAGTTATTAATTTAAGTAAGAGAATAAATTGTTGTTCTGTTTACATGAATAAAACCTTATATGGTTACACACCCAATGAAAATAGTTCGTTGGATCTCGGTCGTAGTGATACACATAATCATAATATTGAAACCAAAATATGCAAAGTTAATAATGATAGTGCAACTTATTTGTGGCACTACCGTTTAGGTCATATTGGTGTAAAGTGCATGAAGAAACTCCATGCTAATGGGTTTTTGGAATCACTTGATTATGAATCAGTTGATGCTTGTGAACCATGCCTCATGGGCAAGATGACTAAAACGCCGTTCTCCGGAACTATGGAGCGAGCAACTGACTTATTGGAAATAATACATACTGATGTATGAGATCCGATGAGTGTTAAGGCTCGTGGCGGGTATCATTATTTTCTGACCTTCACAGATGATTTGAGCAGATATGGGTATATCTACTTAATGAAACACAAGTCTGAAATATTTGAAAAGTTTAAAGAATTTCAGAGTGAAGTGGAGAATCATCGTAACAAGAAAATAAAAGTTTCTACGATATGATCGCAGAGGTAAAATATTTGAGTTACGAGTTTGGTCTTCAATTAAAATAATGTGGAATAGTTTCACAAACTCATGCCACATGGAACACCTCAGCATAATGGTGTGTCCGAACGTCATAACCGTACTTTATTGGATATAGTGCAATCTATGATGTCTCTTACCGATCTACCACTATCATTTTGGGGTTATGCATTAGAGACAGCTGCATTCATGTTAAAAGGGCACCATCTAAATCTGTTGAGACGACACCGTATGAACTGTGGTTTGGCAAGAAACCAAAGTTGTCGTTTCTTAAAGTTTGGGGTTGCAATACTTATGTGAAAAAGTTTCATCCTGATAAGCTCAAACCCAAATCGGAAAAGTGTGTCTTCATAGGATACCCAAAAGGTTACTGTTGGGTACACCTTCTATCACAGATCCGAAGGCAAGACATTCGTTGCTAAGAATGGATCCTTTCTAGAGAAGGAGGTTCTCTCGAAAGAAGTGAGTGGGAGGAAAGTAGAACTTGATAAGGTAATTGTACCTTCTCCCTTATTGGAAAGTAGTTCATCACAGAAATCTGTTCCTATGACTACTACACCAATTAGTGAGGAAGCTAATGATGATGATCATGTAACTTCAGATCAAGTTACTACCAAATCTCGTAGGTAAACTAGAGTAAGATCCGCACCAGAGTTGTACGGTAATCCTATTCTGGAGGTCATGCTACTTGACCATGAGGAACCTACGAACTATGAAGAAGCAATGGTGAGCCCAGATTCCGCAAAATGGCTTGAAGCCATGAAAACTGAGATGGGATCCATGTATGAGAACAAAGTATGGACTTTGGTTGACTTGCCCACTGATCGGCAAGCAATTGAGAATAAATGGATCTTCAAGAGGAAGACGGACGCTGACAATTCTATCTACAAAGCTAGAATTGTCGCAAAAGGTTTTCGACAAGTTCAAGGTGTTGACTACGATGAGAGTTTCTCACTCGTATCTATGCTTAAGTCTGTCCGAATCATGTTAGCAATTGCCGCATTTTATGAAATCTGGCAAATGGATAAACAAAACTGCATTCCTTAATAGATTTATTAAAGAAAAGTTGTATATGATACAACCAGAAGGTTTTGTCAATCCTAAAGGTGCTAACAAAATATGCAAGCTCCAGCGATCCATCTATGGACTGGTGCAAGCATCTCGGAGTTGGAATATACGCTTTGATAAGTTGATCAAAGCATATAGTTTTATATAGACTTGCGATGAAGCCTGTATTTACAAGAAAGTGAGTGGGAGCACTACAGCATTTCTGATAAGTATATGTGAATGACATATTGTTGATCGGAAATAATGTAGAATTAATCTACAAAGCATAAAGGAGTGTTCTTAAAGAAGTTTTTCAAAGAAAGACCTCGGTGAAGCTGCTTACATATTAAGCATCAAAATCTATAGAGATAGATCAAGACGCTTGATAAGTTTTTTCAATGAGTACATACCTTGACAAAATTTTGAAGTAGTTCAAAATGGAACAGTCAAAGAAAGAGTTCTTGGCTGTGTTACAAGGTATGAAATTGAGTAAGACTCAAAGCCCGACCACGGCAGAAGATAGAAAGAGAATGAAAGTCATTCCCTATGCCTCAGCCATAGGTTCTATAAAGTATGCCATGATGTGTACCAGATCTATTGTATACCCTACACTGTGTTAAGCAAGGGAGTACAATAATGATCTAAGAGTAGATCACTGGACATTTGTCAAAATTATCCTTAGTGGAATAAGGAAATATTTCTCGATTATGGAGGTGACAAAAGGTTCGTCGTGAAAAGTTACGTCGATGCAAGTTTTGACACAGATCTGGATGACTCTAAGTCTCGATCTAGATACATATTGAAAGTGGGAGCAATTAGCTAGAGTAGCTCCGTGCAGAGCATTGTAGACATAGAATTCGCAAAATACTTACGGATCTGTATGTGACAGACCCGTTGATTAAAATTATCTCACAAGCAAAACATGATCACACCTTAGTACTCTTTGGGTGTTAATCACATAAATAATGTGAACTAGATTATTGACTCTAGTAAACCCTTTGGGTATAGGTCACATGACGATGTGAACTATGGGTGTTAATCACATGGTGATGTGAACTCTTAGTGTTGAATCACATGGCGATGTGAACTAGATTATTGACTCTAGTGCAAGTGGGAGACTGAAGGAAATATGCCCTAGAGGCAATAATAAAGTTATTATTTATTTCCTTATATCATGATAAATGTTTATTATTCATGCTAGAATTGTATTAACCGGAAACATAATACATGTGTGAATACATAGACAAACAGAGTGTCACTAGTATGCCTCTACTTGACTAGCTCGTTAATCAAAGATGGTTATGTTTCCTAACCATGGACAAAGAGTTGTTATTTGATTAACGGGATCACATCATTAGGTGAATGATCTGATTGACATGACCCATTCCATTAGCTTAGCACCCGATCGTTTAGTATGTTGCTATTGCTTTCTTCATGACTTATACATGTTCCTATGACTATGAGATTATGCAACTCCCGTTTGCCGGAGGAACACTTTGTGTGCTACCAAACATCACAACGTAAATGGGTGATTATAAAGGTGCTCTACAGGTGTCTCCAAAGGTACATGTTGGGTTGGCGTATTTCGAGATTAGGATTTGTCACTCCGATTGTCGGAGAGGTATCTCTGGGCCCTCTCGGTAATGCACATCACATAAGCCTTGCAAGCATTGCAACTAATGAGTTAGTTGCGAGATGATGTATTACGAAACGAGTAAAGAGACTTGCCGGTAACGAGATTGAACTAGGTATTGAGATATCGACGATCGAATCTCGGGCAAGTAACATACCGATGACAAAGGGAACAACGTATGTTGTTATGCGGTCTGACCGATAAAGATCTTCGTAGAATATGTAGGAGCCAATATGAGCATCCAGGTTCCGCTATTGGTTCTTGACCGGAGACGTGTCTCGGTCATGTCTACATTGTTCTCGAACCCGTAGGGTCCACACGCTTAAGGTTTCGATGACAGTTATATTATGAGTTTATGAGTTTTGATGTACCGAAGTTAGTTCAGAGTCCCGGATGTGATCACGGACATGACGAGGAGTCTCGAAATGCTCGAGACATAAAGATTGATATATTGGACGGCTATATTCGGACACCGGAAGTGTTCCGGGTGATTTCGGAGAAAACCGAAGAGCCGGAGGGTTACCGGAACCCCCGGGGAGAAGTAATGGGCCATATGGGCCTTAGTGGAGAGAGAGAGGGGCTTCCAGAGGTGGGCCGCACGCCTCCTCCCCCCTGGTCCGAATTGGACTAGGAAGGGGGGGCGGCGCCCCCCCCCCCCCCCCCTTTCCCTCTCCCTCCCCACTTCTTTCCCCCTCCTAGTAGGAGTCCTACTCCTACTAGGAGGAGGACTCCTCCTGGCGCGCCTATAGGGGCCGGCTGGCCTCCTCCCTTGCTCCTTTATATACGGGGGCAGGGGGCACCCCTAAACACACAAGTTGATCTTCGTCATCGTTCCTTAGCTGTGTGCGGTGCCCCCCTCCACCATATTCCACCTCGGTCATATTGTAGCGGTGCTTAGGCAAAGCCCTGCGATGGTAGTACATCAAGATCGTCACCACACCGTCGTGCTGATGGAACTCTTCCCCGACGCTTTGCTGGATCGGAGCCCGGGGATCGTCATCGAGCTGAACGTGTGCTAGAACTCGGAGGTGTCGTAGTTTCGCTGCTTGATCGGTCGGGCCGTGGAGAAGTACGAATACATCAACTAAACACTTCTGTTGTCGATCTACAAGGGTACGTAGATCACACTCTCCCCTCTCGTTGCTATGCATCACCATGATCTTGCGTGTGCGCAGGAATTTTTTTGAAATTACTACGTTCCCCAACAGAGACCAGCTCCTGTTTTCTATTTATTTTGGAGTTTTAGGTGAAAAATTCACACAGTCGGAAGGTGTTGAATTTTTTATGGAATACATCAGATTTTTGGGCGAAAGAATCATCGTAAGATGGTGCCCGAGGGTCCCACATGACCTCATGGCGCGGGTACCCCACTACCTGTGTGGGAGCTCCTTAAGTCGGTTGGGACTCTACTTTGCCCGTAAGAAAGCTAATTTATGAGAAAAAAACATGTTAAATTTTTAGCCTGATCGGAGTTATGGATCTCCGGCTGTAAAAGAAACGGTGCTTGACAAGAAAACAATAGACATAAAAGAAAGATCAAATCTAGGGGAGAGCTTCCTCTCTTCCGAGAGGGCCAAAGAAAAAGAAGAAGGAGGGTCCCCATCCCCCCACTCCTCCGATGGCGTTGGGACGCTATGGGGGAATCTCTGTCATCACCATCACCAACAACTCCCTTGTGGTGATGTGTCAGTAGTTCATCCTCAGGGTTGAGGGTATGTACTAGTAGCTATGTATCTCTCTTCCCCATGTTCTTGAAGCATTTGACCTTGATTGTATCATGAGCTTTATTAATATAGTTGGATCTGGTAATGTTCATCACTCTATTATTTTTGTGGTGAATTAAGTCTTGCTCTTAGAAGTTTCCTTATGTTGGACTGAATACTTTAGATTACATGATGCATGTCTATTAATTAATTTGTAGATACTCATGGTGACATTGAGGTACTATATGCATAAAGGTTGAACGATAAATATGATATGGTATTGTCCTAGTACAATTTCTGGGACTATCTGTGGCAGATTGGGGTGGTTCAATAGATCAATATTAGAAAGACGACTTTGAGGTGGTTTGCTATTAAGTGCACCTACACGATTTTATCCTCTTTTGTCCGATAAAAACAAAAACTTTGAAGTGATTTTTTGCTTCACTTGTTGAGGCATTATCATGATGTTTAACTATGTTAATGATGTTGAGAGTTGGCACTAGTGAAAGTATGAACCCTAGGCATTGTTTTCAAGCATCGAGAAGTCATTTTTACTTACTTTTGTTATTTGCTACCTTGTTGTTTTTATTTATTCAAATTATAAAAATTTATTTCTATCCTCCATATTACGAATAAGAAGGCTATGTGGGTGCAATATGAGATTTGTGTACGTGATTTGATTCCATCCTTACCTTCCAACGCGGACTCCTTCTTAATAGTATGGATTTTCTATGACCAAAGAAATAAAAGTATCTTCCATCTTTTCCTTCAAGAGGGGTACCTAACCATCTTATGTGATATAGGAATGCCTGTTTAGCTCAAGCATACAGTATACCGTAAAGCATTGTCACCAACACCAAAACACTTAGGGAGGCAAATGCCCTTTCATTATGCAACACTAGTGGGCAGGTCAGTCAGGACACCCAACTAGCATCAAGAAAACTCTGGGTCAGCTCAGTATAAAAGCTTGGCATCCGATAAAACTTCAATGGGTAAGGCTTACCTTCTATTATCTTTGTCGCCTACTTCACCTCCTCTTCGATGTTGGTCTAGTGCAGCTTGATCTCTTCCAGCTCTAGCACTTTCCTTTTGGCCTCGTAGGTAAGAAGTCCTTCAATTTCAGCTTGTCATACTATTGGGTGTGACGAACACCCGATTCTGGGCTGCACATCATGCTTCCTCTTTTTAAGTAGATTAGTTTCCTTTTTTGCCTCAGCTCGAGCATGTTCTTGGATAGCCAGAAGCCGGGCTTCAGGTTTTTTTCGAATGTTGGCAGGGGAGCTGCCAAATTCATTGATTAGAAAGAGATATTACAAGTAACATCTCTAGAGGAGAAATGCACTACATAAGGTGAGTGCCAAAAAAGAAGAAGGAAAAAGGCTGCTCGGTTATTGAGGAAAACCGGGCGAAAACCTACAACAACGACTAAAGCACCACACAACATACATCACGCCAGAAAGACAACACCCCACAACACACCTGGCGGGGCACTCGAAGGCTTGCGCCGCTTCTAGAGTGCACACCGAAACCGTCACATCACTCCGGGCTGCTACGAGCCTATCCACGAAACTCGGCGACATTGAGAAAGAACGCTATGTACGATGATGGCTCGTGTCTGTGTCAGTATTTCCCCGAAGAGGAAGGGATGATGCAGCAGAGCTATGGTAGGTATTTCCCTCAGTGATGAAACCAAGGTTATCGAACCAGTAGGAGAACCAAGCAACACTATGTAAACGGTACCTGCACACAAAGAACAAATACTTGCAACCCGACGCGTAAGAAGGGTTGTCAATCCCTCTCGAGTAAAAGATAGATTGGTTTATATGATTTTGGATAAATGATCTCGTGATAAAACAAAACAAAATAAATAAGTAAATAAAAAGTGCAGCAAGGTATTTTTGGATTTTAGAATAATAGATCTGAAAACAAAAGCAAATAAAAATAGATCTCGAAGCAAATATAATAAAGAATAGACCCGGAGGCCGTAGATTTCACTAGTGGCTTCTCTCAAGAAAATAGCATATAGTGGGTAAACAAATTACTGTTGGGAAATTGATAGAACTTCAAATAATTATGATGATATCCACATAATGATCATTATATAGGCATCATGTCCAAGATTAGTAGAACGACTCCTGCCTGCATCTACTACTATTACTCCACACATCGACCGCTATTTAAGCATGCATCGACCAAATATATACTGGCGACTTATAGTTCGAAGCCAGGTCGGTTTAATAAACACCGGATAATTTCTCATCATATACTAGCGACTTATCGTCTTAAAGCCAGGCCGGTTTAATAAACACCGGATAATTTATCATCATACTGGCGACTTATAGTCGAAAGCCAGGTCGGGTTAGTAAACGCCGGTGATTTATAATCATGCTTTATTCAACCTGTTTCTGCATACAACAAGTTTAAAGTGTTCGGACGATTTACCGTCGGACGGGTCATAATGCCCAACATATAACCCAGGTTTATAACCAAGGCTGCACTTAAAAATAATCAAATATGAAATATATCATACCTGTGACATTGAATCACATTGTTGGTTTACCAACTTTTTGTAATAGGGGTAATAACCCAGATTTTGAGTACTGAGAACTCCTTCCATATTGTGTCGGTTTATGATAAAACCGTACCAGGTTGTAATAAACACCAGTTTAACCACATATAATACTGGCGACTTGTAGTCAAACCAGACCGGGCTGATAGTCTCCGGATTATAACTTGATCGTGTACTGACAACTTGTAGTTCAAAGCCGAGCCGGGTTGATAAACACCGGTTTACTCCATAATAGGATGGTAACAGAAAATCAAACCGGGCAGATAACCTCCAGATTAAGATTTGACCGTGTTCCGTCAATTTGTAATTTGACAGTCGAACCGGTTTAAGAATTGTCAGTTTAAAAACGCAACAAAAGAAATATTTATCGAAACAAAATTTCAAGCAAAGGCAATGATAAAACCATTTGCAAAAAAGAGGCGGTTTAAGCCGATCAAGTGGCATTACCATGGTCGGACACGAACAAGCCCCCAGTAGGTGTAGCTATGGTTCAAGTCAGCCAGGTCCCCACATGATGCATTGGCATTATGCCGATCAAGAGGGGTGACGATGGTTCGGGTTCGACCAAAGCCCCCAAGTGATTATGTGGCCTTAGGCCAATCAAGAGGCGTGACTGGTTCAGACGTGACCAAGTCCCCAAGTGATCTTGTGGCTTTCGCCTATCAAAAGGTGTTGCATTGGTTCGGATACGACCAAGCCCCCAAGTGATGTTGTGGCATTGAGCCGATCAAGAGGTGTAGCTATGGTTCGGATACGACCAAGCCCCCAAGTGATCAATAATATGATAAGCCAATAAGGCATGATACCTATGTTTGAACGGCGCATCATGGCAGCAGGTCCTCTTTGGCACCCTTTAACTTTTTGCAAGAGATAAATCCTTTTTGAGCCGGATGTTAAACCGGATATTGAGAGCTTCAAAGCTTCGTGGGAGACATCTTTCCCTTGAACCAACTTTTAAACCGGAATCTTCATTTTCAGTCGGAAATTTTCTGACGGCCTTTAAACTCGAACTAGCGAGAAGTTAATTCCTTTTTTGAACCGGACATTATTAAACCGGATCTGAGCGCTTCAGAGCTTTGTGGGAGAATAAATTTCTCTTGAACCGGATTGTAAACCGGATATTTGAGAGCTTCAATGAGACTGACTTCCCTTGAGCCGGATTTTAAACCGGAATCCTTTCTGATGACCCGGATCTTCTTCATTGAGCCAGGATTTTGTAACTGTCATATACTTTCTAAGCCGGAAATTTTCTGACGGCCTTTAAATTTTCATCAATATAACAGTAGCCTCCGGGACCGGGTTATCTTTTCCTCCATCGTCCTGGGTTTCTTAAACCGGCTGAAACTGGCAAGATTTGCTGAGTCATGTCATCGTAGCCCCCGAGTCTCAAAGGTGACTCGAGGAGTTGGCTTGAGACTCTCCATATTTGACCATGATATAAACCGGCCTAACTTGTATATCATTAATGTTGATAGCACGATGTGAATCCACAGAAGGTTGAGGTGACTGCGGCAGGTTATAAATGATCTGTATAAGCCGTGTCAACAACTCGGCCAATGGTTCCTTCCAACTGACTATTTGAATGTAACCAAACTGTAGTGGCGGCGACTTGCGTGCCTGCCCATTGATCCATCCAGTGCAGATGGCGGTTGATGGTATATGATAATTTGCCTCCACTTTGTTGAAAGAAAAACCGGGCTACCCAAGCTGTGACTTGTTCATACTCAATAAACAGCTCATGCAGACAGGTGCGGCCCAGTGTGTCAATGTAAACCAGGCCGCAAGAGACGGACGACAAAGACGACCGCAGCTTCAGAGACGGCATAGACAGATGAGTCGGCCGCGGCGTAGTAAGTCGGCGCGGGCGGGAGAATCGGCCGCGGGGGCGGACGGCGAGTCAGTCCTCTATGTTGATGAAGCAGGGGCGGCGACTTGCTCCCATATCCGTCCAGTAGCATGGCACGAAGGAATGCCAGTGCAAAATTATGCTGGCGCACGCTCCTTATCCGTAGTATAACAATATCTTTGTCAGGAATAATTATCCTGCATCAAAATATTGCAGGACAAAGTAATTGTTTTTCGAATAAATTAATATATGTGATGAAAAACATTGAAAAAATAGCACCTGATTTTTTTTGTTGGATGCACGTGGACATGTAGCCTTATCTCACATGGAATAGTAGTAGTGGCCGGCTCACAGTGACGCCACGGTAACGACAGTAACACGTCCCCTTTGCTTTTCTTTTTTCTTCAGCCAGTACCCCCTGTCTTTTCCTTCAGCCAACAGGGGAGCATATCGGAGCAGAAACTAGGGCCTGCACCCTCAGCGGCGTCTTGCGCAAGGAGATGGAGCCACTTGTCAAGCGAAGTGCATGCGGGAGCAGCTCAAAGTGAGGCGAGGCCAAGCGCGCTGCAGGCGGCTCGCGGCCGGCTTGTTGTAGACCAGCAATGGAAACGGGGTGACCCGGCGACGGCGGACCCGGCGAAGGCGTTCCGCGATTTAACTGGATGGCTCGGATATCTACAGCAGAGGCAGAGGCGACGGCTCACGAAACTTCTCCATCCCCGGCGATATAGGTCATGGCGGAGGTGGCTCACGCCGCAACGGCGGGTTGATGTGTGGTATTTCAAGACAACTGCAGTAGCGGTCGACGTAGGCAGAAGATACCCCAGCATTGTGGCGGTTCAGAACGAGGCCAAGGTAGGGACGCACCGGCAACTTCAAAGTAATGGGGGCATCTTTTCCTGCCGGCTCAAGGCACAACGGCAGTGGCGACTTGGCTCAGCGCAGCAGCGGCTAAAAACGGGACCGCAACGGAGCAACGGAGGCGAGGCGACTTGGGGCTGCGGTGGTGACTCGCAGGTTGAGGTTGGCCTGGCGTGGGCGACGGCGACTCAAGTGGCAGCGGCAGCGGCTCACCACAGTAGGTTACAATCATGGTGGCGGCGACTCGGTGCATGGTGATCCAAGCAGAGGTGGTCGATGGAGGTCGGGCTTTTTAAAGGCGAGTCGCGACGGTTCAACATCGCAGGCTGGCGATGTAGTGAGTCATAACAATGATGGAGGTGACCCAGCGGGGGCGATTCGTAAACCGGCCGCGGCGATTTGTAAGCCAGCCGCGGGCAGCGTGAGTCGGCTGGAGGTAACGGCCACAGCAGTGAAGGCGTCTGGCGACTCAAGGCACGGTCAACGAGTAAGGCCGCGGCAGCGGCAATGGCTCGAGGTGACGGAGTCCCGCGACTTGGCCCGGGGCGGTTCAGCTCGGATGGGTGACTTGAGAACCCTTGTGGAAACAACTCAGACTCGCCGCGACTTGAAGCTCTGGCCAAAGCGAAGCCGGCGGGTGGCGGCTCGAAACCGAACCACGGCCGTACCCGTTTCCGAGTCATGGCCAGTTGATCAAACCGAGTCATGATCTTCTTTCACTTTGGCTCCTCGTACTGGTACTTGCATCTCACATGATAGAATCCTCGTACTGGTGATTCACTAGAGAATCTACAGAGGCGAACAGCAGCAGCTCCGGCTAGTGGCGACTTGCAGTGGTTGAAGCGGCCGTCAGGGTGCAGTGACCCGGATGCTGCAAGAGCAGAGTTGAATAGAGGCAGTAAAGTGGCGGGGTGCGCCGGAGCCGGCCGCCCGGTTCGGGCGTGCAGCTCGGAGGCGATAGGGCCGGCCCGAGGTGGCGACTCGCAGGCGGGGGCTCGACGACGGCGGCCCAGAAGTAACATCGGCGAAGGAGAGCAGCGCGACGGGACCGGGTCGACGTTGTCTCCACTTCTGGATCGTGGGCTCGTTGCCTGTAGCACTAACATCTGCATGTGATGGAATCCATATATCTCCATGCAAGGGAGATATTTGCCAGGCTTGAGCAAAGTAGTAGTAATAGTTTTTGTCCTTCGTGGCTAGTGCTTTGACCATGGTCAGTGTATTGATGGAAGGAAAGTATATTAGAATGGTAGAGCAGCAATCTTGGTGACTTATGCACTTACAGAATTCCTATAGGTCTCGTCCTCTTTCAGGTAGTGCATCCAATATCGATTTGGCTTCGAATCCTTGTACATTGAAGGAAATAACAACAACAGCTACGAGTAGACCATCCGAGTAGTATGCCCAATCAGATTTGAATGTAAGTTGATGGTCTCAGCAACTTGGTGATTTGACGGCTTGACGGATTTCTAGATGCCGTGCATAACAGCCGCCGAGGAAAAGCTGATCGCGTCCAGCCGATTGCACAGTGACGCAAAGATTAAACTCCTGTTTGTCGTTTTGTCTCAGCAGATCGCCCGGCGACAGTGATGGACAAATCGTAGAGTCAATTTTTTCTTGAACCTTAACTCTCGTATATGTCGTTCTGGCTGATTGCCATGGAGACGATGTAGATCCTTCCAAACTCTTTCTTCTTCATCTGGAAATTTGCGAGCTTCTCAAAACCTTGGGACAGATCCCTTCAAGAACTCAACACCACCGTGCGCAGGCCCTACGGTGGGCGCCAACTGTCGTGGAATTGTCACGGCAGATGTCCTAAGGTGAGGACTTAGTCATGAGGCCAACACATCTATGTGGTAGCTTGAGAGGGGTTGAGTGGAATCGAGAGACGCAACACAAGACGGGGATTTAGACAGCTTCGGGCCCCGGGAAACATCATCCGGTAACAATCCTACATGCTGTTTGAGGCTAGGTCTCATTATCATCACGAGGGAGTCGCCGTAAACCGGCTCTCCTCTTTGTGTCTAGCCCTAAGATTGTTTCTCTTGCTTGTAGCTTGTCCCTCCTTGGGGAGCCCTGCCCCTCCTTATATAAGTTGAAGGGGCGGGTTACATGTGGAGTCCTATTAGGATTAGGACTAGTCTATCTCTAATACAAACCGGACACAAGTCCTGGTCTTAACTCCTTGTAAGGTAAATATTCCTCATGCCTTTCCTCTTAAACCGGCCCACCATTAAACGTGAACCGGCCTTCTGGGTCTTGGGCCTTGTCATCCGTCTGTACTGCACGCCGGATCACCAGTGATTCATAATGACCAGGTGGGTTGCTTGTAAACCGCCAGGTCAGGGCGGGTCGCCAGTAACTCGCCAAGTGTCAGCGGGGTCTTCAGATAAACCGCCAAGTCCGGCCGGGTTAACTTCTGGCCGGTTTACACCGCGTGGTATATCCCCGATAGGTACCAAAGTAATTCAGGAGTGGATCACTGGACAGCAGTTAAGAACATCCTGAAATACCTGAAAAGGACTAAGGATATGTTTCTCGTATATGGAGGTGACAAAGAGCTCGTCGTAAACGGTTACGTCGATGCAAGCATTGACACTGATCCGGATGACTCTAAGTCACAAACCGGATACACATTTTTATTAAATGGTGGAGCTGTCAGTTGGTGAAGTTCCAAGAAGAGTGTCATGGCGGGATCTACGTGTGAAGCGGAGTACATAACTGCTTCGGAAGCAACAAATGAAGGAGTCTGGACGAAGGGGTTCATATCCGATCTAGGTGTCATACCTAGTGCATCGGGTCCAATGAAAATCTTTTGTGATAATACTGGTGCAATTGCCTTGCCAAAGGAATCCAGATTTTACAAGAGAACCAAGCACATCAAGAAACACTTCAATTCCATCCGCGATCAAGTCGAGGAGGGAGACATAGAGATTTGCAAGATACATACGGATCTAAATGTTGCAGACCCGTTGACTAAGCCTCTCTCATGAGCAAAACATGAACAACACCAAGACTCCATGGGTGTTAGAATCATTACAATGTAATCTAGATTATTGACTCTAGTGCAAGTGGGAGACTGAAGGAAATATGCCCCGGAGGCAATAATAAAGTTGTTATTTATATTTCCTTGTATCATGATAAATGTCTATTATTCATGCTAGAATTGTATTAACCAGAAACTTAGTACATGTGTGAATACATAGACAAACAGAATGTCACTAGTATGCCTCTACTAGACTAGCTCGTTGAATCAATGATGGTTATGTTTCCTAACCATAGACATGAGTTGTCATTTGATTAATGGAATCACACCATTAGAGAATGATGTGATTGACTTGACCTATCCGTTATCTTAGCACGATGATCGTTTAGTTTGTTGCTATTGCTTTCTCCATAACTTATACATGTTCATGTGACTATGAGATCATGCAACTCCCGAATACTAGAGGAACACTTAGTGTGATATCAAATGTCACAACGTTACTGGGTGACTATAAAGATGCTCTACAGGTGTCTCCGATGGTATTTGTTGAGTTGGCATAGATCGAGATTAGGATTTGTCACTCCGAGTATCAGAGAGGTATCTCTGGGCCCTCTCGGTAATGCACATCACATAAGCCTTGCAAGCATGGCAACTAATGAGTTAGTTACGGGATGATGGATTACAAAACGAGTAAAGAGAGTTGTCGGTAACGAGATTGAACTAGGTACTGAGATACCGACGATCGAATCTCGGGAAAGTAACATACCGATGACAAAGGGAACAACGTATATCATTATGCAGTTTGACCAATAAAGATATTTGTAGAATATGTGGGAGCCAATATGAACATCTAGGTTCCGCTATTGGTTATTGACCGGAGACGTGTCTCGGTCATGTCTACATAGTTCTCGAACCCGTAGGGTCCGCACGCTTAACGTTCGGTGACGACCGGTATTACGAGTTTATGTGTTTTGATGTACCGAAGGTAGTTCGGAGTCCCGGATATGATCACAAACATGACAAGGAGTCTCAAAATGGTCGAGACATAAAGATTGATATATTGGATGACTATATTCGAACACCGGATGAGTTCCGGGGGTCACCGGATAATTATCGGAGTGCCGGGGGGTTATCGGAACCCCCGGGGAAACTAATGGGCCACATGGGCCTTAGTGGAGAGAGAGAAGGGTCGGCCAAGGCAGGGCCGCGCCCCTCCCCCTCTAGTCCTAATTGGACTAGGGAAGGGGGGGGCGGTGCCCCCCTTTCCTTCTCCCTTCTCCTTTCTTTCCTTTCCCCCTTCTCCTAGTTGGACTAGGAAAGGGGGAGTCCTACTCCTACTAGGGGAGGACTCGTCCCCTCCTTGGCGCGCCCTAAGGGCCGGCCGGCCTCCCCCTTGCTCCTTTATATACGGGGGCAGGGGGCACCCTAGAACACACAAGTTGATCATTGATCCCTTAGCCGTGTGCGGTGCCCCCTCCACCATAATCCACCTCGGTCATATCGTCGTAGTGCTTAGGCGAAGCCCTGCGCCAGTAGCTTCATCATCATCGTCATCACACCGTCATGCTGACGAAGCTCTCCCTCAACACTAAACTGGATTGAGAGTTCGAGGGACGTCACCGAGCCGAACGTGTGCAGATCACGGAGGTGTCGTACTTTCGGTACTAGGATCGGTCGGATCGTGAAGACGTACGACTACATCAACTGCGTTGTCATAACGCTTCTGCTTACGGTCTACGAGGGTACGTGGACAATACTCTTCCCCTCTCGTTGCTATGCATCACCATGATAGATCTTGCCTGTGCGTAGGATTCTTTTTGAAACTACTGCGTTTCCCAACAAGTACGCCGGTAGCCGCTCCCGCCAAAGCCCATCACCGGCCAACCCATCCAACCTACCACCTCTATGATGAGCAGGCATTGCACCACAACTCAATCGTGCGCACAACGCAGCAAGGGCCCCTTCGTCGTCGGCCTGTAAAAACCTAGATCGGGCCTTGCTGCCTATGGAACTCACGCCTCCGACTACTACTTGTAAACTACGTTGGCATTTCCCCGAAGAGGAGGGGTGAAGTAGTACAATAGATATAAGTATTTCCCTCACTGAGAACCAAGGTTATCGAACCAATAGGAGAACCAAGCAAACTCCCCTAAGCAGCACCTACACACACAAAAGCAAATACTTGCACCCAACGCGGGCAAGAGGGTTGTCAATCCCCTTGAACTCGTTACGTACAAGGATTAATTCTCATAGTGATAGATAGATGAAAAGAAAGTAAAGTAAAATAAAAGTAAGTAAATTGCAGCAAAGTATTTTTGGTTTTTATAATATGATAAAGGAAGATCTAGGGGCCATAGTTTTTACTAGAGGCTTATCTCTTGAACACATATCATACAGTGGGTGAACAAATTACTGTTGGGCAATTGATAGAAAAGCACGTAGTTATGATGTATTCATAGCAATGATCATGTATATAGGCATCACGTCCGAGACAAGTAGACTGACTCATGCCTGCATCTACTACTATTACTCCATCAATCGACCACTATCCAGTATGCATCTATGGTATTAAGTTCATCACAAACAAAGTAGCGCCTTAAGCAAGAGGACATGATGTAGACAAAGTAAACCCAATGAATATGAATAAACCCCGTCATTTTATCCTTAATGGAAATAATACAATACACGCATCGTTACCCTTTCTATCACTGGGTGAGGACATCGCAAGATTGAACCCATCATAAGGCACCTCTCCCATCGAAGAGAAATCAATCTAATCGGCCAAACCAAATGGATAGACAGGAGAGAAATACAAAGCTATAACAACCATGCGTAATAAAGTTCAGAAAAGACTCAATTACTTTCAATGAGTAAACTGATCATAAACCCCCAATTCATCGTATCCGACAAACACACCATAAAACAAGATTACATTGGATAGAACTCCAAGATGATCGAGGAGAACATGGTATTTAAGATCAAAGAGAGAGAAGAAGCCATCTAGCTATGGACCAGTAGGTCTGTGGTAAACTACTCACGCATCATCAGAAGGCAACAACTGGATGATCTAGAAGACCTCCATGATCGATTCCCCCTCCAGCAGAGTACCAGAAAAGGCCTCCAGATGGGGTCGTGGAAGAATAGAAGCTTGCAGCGGTGGAAAAAGTGTTTCGGGTGGCTCCCTATTTTGTTTGGGAATATTTGGGAATTTATAAAGGCTGAATTAGGTCAAATGGAGTTGCGTGGGAGTCACAGGCTCAAGGGGCACGCCCTGTGAGCTCGTGGCTCTCCCGTACGTCTTCTGGCCTCCCTGAACCTTCTAGGGTCCCTTCTGGTCCAGAAAAAATGACCGTAGAGTTTCACCGTGTTTGGACTTCGTTTGGTATTGATTTTCTGAAAAGCCAAAAACAAGCAAAAAAACAGGAAATCACATTGGGCATTAAGTTAATAGGTCAGTCCCAAAAAATGATATAAAATAGCACATAAATGCATATAAAGCATCCAAGATTGATAATATAATAGCATGAAACAATAAAAAAATATTGATACGTTGGAGACGTATCAAGCAACCCCAAGCTTAATTCCTGCTCGTCCTCGAGTAAGTAAATGATAGAAACACAATTTTTTATGTTAAATGCTACCTAACATGTGTATCATGTAATCTCTTTGACAGTATAATTTTTGAGAAGTGATGAAGTAATAATATCAACATAATAATATCCATGAATATAAGAAGCATAATCATTACTTTTTCAAAATATACGATCCTTAATGAATGTTCCCCACTCATATTATCATGTTAGCATGGCATGACTCCACCTTCACCGCATATATATAAATCATGAGTGCCCTGGTGTTAAACCAGGTGTCGGTGTCAAAACCGGCGGATCTCGGGTAGGGGGTCCCGAACTGTGCGTCTAGGCCGGATGGTAACAGGAGGCAAGGGACACGAAGTTTTACCCAGGTTCGGGCCCTCTCGATGGAGGTAAAACCCTACATCCTACTTGATTAATATTGATGATATGGGTAGTAAAAGAGTTGATCTACCACGAGATCAGAGAGGCTAAACCCTAGAAGCTAGCCTATGGTATGATTGTTGATGTGTATGTTGTCCTACGGACTAAAACCCTCCGGTTTATATAGACACCGGAGAGGGTTAGGGTTACATAAAGTCGGATACAATGGTAGGAGATCCGATCATCCGTATTGCCAAGCTTGCCTTCCACGCCAAGGAAAGTCCCTTCCGGACACGGGACGGAGTCTTCAATCTTGTATCTTCATAGTCCAGGAGTCCGGCTGAAGGTATAGTTCGGCTATCCGAACACCCCCTAATCCAGGACTCCCTCAGTAGCCCCCGAACCAGGCTTCAATGACGATGAGTCCGGCGCGCAGATTGTCTTCGGCATTGCAAGGCGGGTTCTCCTCCAAATTCCGTGTACCTGTTTGAATAAAGTCCGGTTTCTTGTAGATGTTGCGCTCCTTGGCTTCTACGCCCAATAATGGCCGTTTTCCACGTGTCAAACGAATATGAAAAGTCTGAGTGTTTTTACGTTCACACCCCTAGCCGTGTAAATGAGTTGCCCTTTTTAAGGGGACGAGGATTTAGATCCAATCCACACCTTCTCCCCTCCACGAGTGTTCATCAGAGCGCATCCGACAAAGGTCCATTCCACCATGGCCAGCCGCCGCAACTCCTCCTCTCGCCCTTCTAGCCCTAAGCCTGGATATTGGGAGAGATGTTCTACTCCGCATAGCGAGCTAGTGACGCTTCAGACCAAGGGATTTCTCCCCCCGGCCTATATGGTCCCGGTCCGAGCCGGTCTTGCCGTCTACAACGGCGGAGAGCAAGCAGAGAATGCCCCTAATCCATCCAAAGGAGAGCGGGTGTGCCTTGTTCCTTACTTAATAAGGGGGCTCGGATTTCCCATCCACCCGTTTCTCCGGGGGCTGCTGGAGTTCTACGGCCTCCAGCTACATCATCTCACGCCTGCCTCAGTATTGCATATCGCGGGCTTTGTAGCCCTCTGCGAGCTGTTCTTGGGTATTGAAGCTCATTTCGGACTGTGGAAGGAGCTATTTTGCCTCGTGCCCCGTTCCAAGAAAGGGTCAATGTATCAAGTGGGCGGAGCCGAAGTATGGCGCATCGCCGGGACCGGATATCTGTCCGGAACCCCAAAGAAGGCGTCCGAAGACTGGCCCTCGGAATGGTTCTATATAGAAGACGTCCCGCTGCCGGATCCTGTCCGGATCGGCCTCCCAGAGTTCGATAGTGCTCCTTTAAAGAAGCTCCTAAGCTGGCGTCCACGGAGCCCTCAAAGGGAAAGTGACAGGGACATCATTTATCTCATGGGCCGAATAAGATTGTTGGCCCATTCCGGACTAACCATGATCGGAGTTATGGCCGAATGCATCATGCGGGGGGTGCAGCCGCTTCAGTACAGAAGCCACCCCATGTGGGATTTCAACGGGGAGGACGACGCCACCCGCCATGGCCGTAAAGGGCCAGATCAGTTGCCGCTCTATTAAAGATCTTGTCCACTTTGTACAAGGGAGAAGAGGAGGAATTTCTCTGCGTCAACCCACAAGGTGGATTCTCTATGCACAATCCCCCAAGCTGGGTAAGTGGTCGCATTTACTTGCTCATCCGTTTAGTGTTCCCATTGTTAAATACTCAGTCTGATGACTTCAACGCAGGAACTACGCCGGGCCATTAAGGACATAAGCAGCCCGCCTCCACAACCCGAGGACCCAGGACGGTCTCTCGACCCGGCCTTTCAAGAGGATCCGGTCATATCTGTGGAGCTGATTGATGGAGTGTTCCATCAATTGAGCGAGGACAACGCCTTGGTGGCCATTATGGCCGATTACCCAGGGCTAATCCGAACACCCCAGCTACCTGAGACCGAAGTCCCTGTACCCCAGACAGGGGTCCGTCCACGCGTGTTCAATTTCCTGATTGCAACTGAACTTTGCAGGGGAGATTTTTGAAGCGAAAGGCCGAACCTGCGGCGACAAACCAACCAGGGGCTGCAGGGCCCCATGGGCAGAAAAGAGGTGCAGTCCGGACCGAGGCGTCAGCGCGAAGGTATGGTGCGCCCCTTTATCCCAGTTGTTATACCTTCGAGGCACATTTGACACTCATGCCCTTTTCAGGACAAAGAGACCTCGCCGGACTATATCCGGAGAGGCTTCTAATCGCGCCTCCACCAGCCAGGCTCCAAAGCCTGGTCCGGGGGCGGAAGCGAACGCAAGGCGTGTGCCAGACATTCCTCCGACGGAGGATGCGGATGGGTTATCTGCCACCAACTCTGAGGTGGAAAGTGCCATGAACCACAGGCGTCACCAAACAATTCTTCGCGACGCTTGCTTCTCCCAAGAGGCATTAGATGCCTTCAATTCGGGATGCGCACCTCCGTGCCGCTCAAAATGGTCTAGCCAGAGCCACGGAGCAATTTGTAAAAGACATACGGGTAAGAATATTTTTGGTAAATATATATGTAGCAGTAGCCCCCGATACTGAAAACAGTTAGAATAACTGGTTTAAAGATCATTTGAAATGCAGGTTCTTACTGAAAAGAATTCCCTACTGTCCCAGGAGCTGGAAGAGTGCAAAGCCCAACTAGAGGCCGCACTAGCCATGGCAGGGGAGCCTAAGGAGACCCCCTCTGGTAATATACATTTCAAAAGATAAGTATGTGGCGAAGCATGACTTTGGTGCGAATCTGACAAATAAAATTGTAGATGGCGCCGGATTGAATCCGGAAAGGCAACACCTCCTACGCCAACTAAAGGCTGGTGAGAGGGTGCTATTAAAGGTGATGGGGGAGAAGAACGTTCTGCAAGATGCCAACACCCGGCTGGGCATCGAGCTAAAAGATGTTCGTGCCCAGCTGTCAGACTCCGTGAAGGAGAATCAGCGGCTTCGGCGCGGCATATTTAGTAAGTGCTTGAACGAACCTTTTGAAAGAAAGTTCAGCGGTGCCGTCGATTAACAGAGCAATATCCGTAGGTATATTAACAGGTCGTCCTACAGAGGAGATGCCCGATTCTATGGGTGACCTTCTTCCCGAGCTCTTGCAATTGCTCGATCGAGTTCGGCAGGCGATGCGAGGCGTCGCCCAGGCCCTGTGGCCATCTGTCTCCACGCCCGAAGGTCTTGGAGAGCTTGCGGAGAAGCTGAGGGGAGAACGGCGGCGCTTCCAGTTGTGGAAGATATCAGCCTGCCGTCAAGGCGCTAGGGAGGCCTGGGCCATGGTGAAGACGCGGTATTCACAGGCCGACCCCAACCATATGGCCGAGGTTGGTCCTATAGGGCCCGATGGGAAGGAGATCCCTGTGAGCTTAGTATACGGCCAAGTAGAGTTGGCCGCAAAGTATTCCCAGCAGGACTGTAAATTAGACAGCCTGTTAGATGGTATTGAAGAGGAGTACAATCAGTCAAAATGACTATGTAATTTAATTGACATTTATAATGCCTTCTAGCCGGATTGTAGATCATTTGTCATGGCCGACCTTTTCGCTTCAGCCTCGGGACCTGACGGTCCGGAGTGTGTCCGAATTCCCATGCGGTTATATAGGAACCGGGGAATGCGTGGAGACCAGGCGTAGGGGTCATTATGGCGTGAACAGACAAGTGCCCGACTAGTTATGTTATATTACATGGTTAGTAAGAAACATCTTCCAGGGAGAATAGTTCCGTTAGGGGTTCCTTTCCCTGGGAGGCATGCCCTAAAGTGCATGTCCATGCTGCGAAGAGAAACGCAGGAAAAACATCTGGGGGCACGTGGAAAAAATAAAAAAGATCGTCTTTAGTTCACCGACCGAATATTCCCTTAAGAACGCTAGCTTTCGGCTTCACCCAGTCTGAGGTACACGTCCGGCTGACCCGGCAGTAACAATCGCAGAGGTGCTCCCTTTACCGCCTAGCCGAACAATCGGGAACGTAGGGGTAAGCACAGGAGCCAGGCAACCCAGCTTGGCCAAAACTTAAGTCATATCGATGCATATAGTGGTGAATAAAAGGTACATGCGGAAGTTTGACACATGTGTTGGGCGTGAAGCCCGTAGAAATAAGCTTCTGTTGAAAGAAGCCCCCAGGTTTGCTGAGCGCGGATAGCGCGTCACTTTGTGAGCCTCTAAAGGCTATAAGAGGGAAAGAGAGAGAGAAGGAGAGAAATGTAAGACAGAAGGTATATATAAAAAATGGACAGAGTAAGGAGACGAACACAGGATCCGGCGCTAGGCATAGAATCTTCGGAGGTGGGCTACGTTCCATGGGTTCGGCTCGAGTCGGTTATCCGATGCACTTCGCAGGCGGTACGCACCACCAGTCAGGACTTGGTCGATGATGAAGGGACCTTCCCACTTGGGTTTGAGTTTGTCCTTTTTCTTGTCCGGCAGGCGTAGAACTAGTTCGCCAACGTTGTAATTTTTGGCCCGTACTTCTCTGCTTTGGTATCTTCGAGCCTACTGTTGATAAAATGCGGAACGGGGTTTTGCCACGTCATGCTCCTCCTCTAATGCATCCAAACTTTCCTGCCGATCGAGCTCAGCTTCTCTTTCTTCGTACATGCACACTCGAGGTGAGTCATGAATTATGTCGCAAGGCAAAACTGCCTCAGCGCCGTACACCATGAAGAATGGTGTATATCTGGTGGTGCGATTCGGTATGGTCCGCAGCCCCTAGAGTACGGAGTCGAGCTCCTCTACCCAGTGTGTGTTAGATTCCTTGAGGGACCGTACTAATCTGGGTTTAATGTCGCTCATGATAAGACCGTTTGCACGTTCGACCTGGCCGTTAGTCTGTGGGTGATAGACAGAAGCGTAATCGAGCTTGATGCCCAAGTTTTTGCACCAGAGTTTTACCTCGTCGGCCGTAAAGTTCGTGCCATTATTAGTGATGATGTTGTGGGGGACGCCATAATAGTGTACAACCCCGGATATGAAGTCTATCACAGGCCCGGATTCAGCCATCTTAACAGGCTTGGCTTCTATCCATTTGGTGAACTTATCCACCATGACGAGTAGGTATTTGTGCTTGTGGGTTCCACCTTTCAGGGGTCCAACCATATCAAGCCCCAGACCGCAAAGGGCCAAGTGATGGGGATAGTTTGGAGGGCGGTGGGTGGCATATGGCTTTGGTTTGCAAAGAGCTGGCAACCGATGCATCGCTGGACTAAGTCCTGAGCGTCTGCCCGGGCCGTCGGCCAATAAAAGCCTATACGGAAGGCCTTGCTTACCAGAGATCGGGCTGCAGCGTGATGACCGCCGAGTCCGGCATGGATTTCAGCCAGGAGATTCCACCCCTCCTCTTCGGAGATGCACCTTTGAAAGTAGTGTCGTAGCTTCCGGGATGCCATGAATACCGCGTACGCAATCTTTTGATAATGCGGGTATCGTGATTTGCAGGGAGTGAGGACGGTGGACACATAATAGACAGGCCTTTGAAGGGGGAATTTGTGTCCACCCGCTTCTCGTTCGACGACGAGCACTGCGCTTACAACCTGATGTGTTGCTGCGATGTACAATAGGATTGGTTCGCTGGTGTTTGGCGCGGCCGGGACTGGGTTTGTTGCCAGTATGGCTTTTATTTCGTCGAGTCCGGCCATGGCTGCGTTCGTCCATTTGAAGTGTTCAGTGCGCCGAAGGAGGCGGTAAAGGGGAAGGGCCTTTTCTCCCAAGTGGGGGATAAAGCGGCTTAGAGCCGCCACACACCCGGTTAACTTTTATATTTGTTTGAGGTCCTTTGGGATATCCAGTTGCGACAGGGCTCGGATCTTGGCTGGATTTGCTTCAATTCCTCTACTGGACACAATGAAGCCTAAGAGTTTTCCAGCTGGAACGCCGAAGACGCATTTTTCTAGGTTGAGCTTGATGTCGTATGTGCGGAGATTATCAAATGTGAGCCTCAGGTCGTCTACTAGAGATTCAACATGTCTTGTTTCGACGACCACATCATCTACGTGTGCCTCCACTGTTTTACCGATCTGGCTTGCCAGACATGTCTGAATCATGCGCTGATATGTTGTGCCGGCGTTTTTGAGCCCGAAGGGCATCGTGTTGAAGCAGAATTGCTCGTATGGTGTGATAAATGCCGTTGCGGCTTGGTCTGATTCTGCCATCTTGATTTGATGGTAGCCAGAATATGCATCGAGGAAACACAACGAATCGTGTCCTGCGGTGGCATCGATAATTTGATCGATGCGGGGGAGAGGGAAGGGATCCTTTGGGCAAGCCTTGTTGGGGTCTTTAAAATCGACACACAGGCGCCATGATTTGTCCTTCTTTGGTACCATCACCAGGTTTGCTAGCCAGTCCGGATGTTTTATATCTCTGATGAATCCGGCCTCCAATAGCTTTGCTAGCTCCTCTCCCATAGCCTGTCTCTTAGGTTCGGAAAAACGCCGAAGAGCCTGTTTGACAGGTTTGAATCCTGTTTGGATATTTAAGCTGTGCTCGGCCAGCCTGCGTGGGATTCCTGGCATGTCTGAAGGACGCCAGGCGAAAATGTCCCAGTTCTCTCGTAGGAACTCTCACAATGCGGCGTCGACATCAGGGTTTAACTGTGCCCCGATGGAAGCTTTTTTGTTGGGGTCCGTTGGATGGACTTGGAATTTGACTATTTCGTCCGCTGGTTTAAAGGAGGTGGACTTGGATCTTTTTTCGAGTACCACGTCGTCCCTATTCACGGTAGAGCGTAGCGCAGTCAGTTCCTCGGCCGCTAGGGCTTCGGATAGTGCCTCGAGGGCCAGTGCGGCTGTCTTTTTTTCGGCGTGGAGTGCTACATCCGGATCACTAGCGAGAGTGATGATCCCGTTAGGCCCGGGCATCTTGAGCTTCATGTACCCGAAATGGGGTATTGCTTGGAAGATTGTGAATGCTTCCTGCCCTAGCAAAGCGTGATAACCACTGTTGAATGGGCCCACGTGGAACGTGACTTCTTCGGACCTATAATTGTCCGGCATGCCGAACACCACATCTAGTGTGATTTTTCCTGTACAGCGCGCTTCCCGACTGGGGATTATTCCTCTAAAGGTTGTGCTGCTTCGCGTGATGCGGTTCCAGTCTATATCCATTTTTTGGAGAGTTTCCTCATAGATGAGGTTCAATCCGCTGCCGCCGTCCATGAGTTCCTTGGTGAGACGAAAGCCGTCCACTATTGGACTGAGGACCAATGCGGCAGGTGCTCGGGCTGTTCGAAATTTAGGTTCATCACTGGCGTTGAAGGTAATGGCCGTGTCACTCCATGGGTTTACTGTTGCTACTTGGTAGACTTCCGCAAGGCTGCGGAGTGTCCTTTTTCGCATATTATTTGATGCGAAGGTCTCGAAGACTGTTAGTACCGTATTGGTGTCTCTGGGGTGGCTTTCTGTGGCCTCCGGGATTAGGAGGTTCTCGCCGATCTTGGCCACCTGCCGGAGCATCCAACATGCTCTAAGGCTATGAGTTGGTGTGGCGTCTTCTGTGCTATGAATTTTACAGGGTCCATTAAGCCATCCTTCCAGTATGGTTCCATGCCCTGTAGAGGGTTTTTTCCTTTTGGTGTTTGACCCGGGTGTCTGGCACTGATACACCCTTTTATTTCGGACTAGGCTTTCCCTAAGGGCCGGATTGTCCCAAAAATTTGTTTCAGTTCTCCGTGCGCTTTCCATCGCACAGTACTTTCGTACTATGGACGCTAAGTCGACGAAGCGTGTAATATCGCGGCGACTTATGGCGTTGAGTATTCCCTTGTCCGTGCAATTATTGCAGAAGAATGAAATTGCGTCTTCCTCGCGGCAGTCCTTTATCCTGTTCATAACCAGGAGGAATCTGGCCTAGTAATGATGTACTGTTTCTTTGGGCTCTTGCCTGATTTGGGATAGATCGCTAATGTTCGGGTGGGTGGGTGGAGTTAAATTCGAAGCCTTATCCCTTCTGAGGCTCAAAGGTCGAGGAATTTCCGAACTCGAAAATTTGGATTGCTGGATGTCGCCCAATGAATCCGGTCCATCGCCTGATTCTAGGTTTAGGTCTTGAGTGATATCCTCCCCTCTGCGGACGTCCGGCTTGGAGGGATCGGGAATCCGGACGTAGCGAGTCCTTAAGATAGATGAAGGGTCCCCACACTGTCCTTCTACCACGACAACGTGATGTGTGGCTTGGGGAGAGTTAATCTCTCTCAGATCGGTTTTTGGCTCAATCTGGTCGTAATCTGTAGCGACTCCCAGGGCGGCGAAGCAATCCAAGAGCTCATTTATGGAAGAAATCTCTATTGGATCTAACTGCTCGGCAAGTTCCGATTTGACATGAAGATTGTTTTCGATGGCTCGAGAGGTCGTCGTCGGTGTACAAGCCGAACAGGTGGTCATAAGAAAACCACCTAGCCGGAGGGTTTGGCCGACAGCCAAAGCTCCCCTAGCAACAGTGTCGTCTTTGAAGACGGGGCGATGCATCCTTCCTGATGGCGACGACACAGAGGAACTCTCAATGAAAGCACCAATGTCGGTGTCAAAACCGGCGGATCTCGGGTAGGGGGTCCCGAACTGTGCGTCTAGGCCGGGTGGTAACAGGAGGCAAGGGACACGAAGTTTTACCCAGGTTCGGGCCCTCTCAGTGGAGGTAAAACCCTACGTCCTGCTTGATTAATATTGATGATATGGGTAGTACAAGAGTTGATCTACCACCAGATCAGAGAGGCTAAACCCTAGAAGCTAGCCTATGGTATGATTGTTGATGTGTATGTTGTCCTACGGACTAAAACCCTCCGGTTTATATAGACACCGGAGAGGGTTAGGGTTACATAAAGTCGGTTACAATGGTAGGAGATCTGATCATCCGTATCACCAAGCTTGCCTTCCACGCTAAGGAAAGTCCCTTCCGGACATGGGACAGAGTCTTCAATCTTGTATCTTCATAGTCCAGGAGTCTGGCTGAAGGTATAGTTCGGCTATCTGAACACCCCCTAATCCAGGACTCCCTCACCAGGCAATTGGATCGTACTTCTAATGTGCTTCAACATTTTCAACCCCAAGCAATACATGAGTGTGAGCCATGGATATAGCACTATAGGTAGAATAGAATGCGGTGATAGAGATTAATAAGGAGAAGTCAAAAATAGAAGAAAGTCTCACATCAACACGGCTAATCAATGGCTGAACAATGCCCATCAATTGATGTTAATGCGAGGAGTAGGGATTTCCATGCAACGGATGCACTAAGAGCTATAAGTGTATGAAAGCCCAATGGGAACTAAGTGGGTGTGCATCCAACTTGCTTGTTCATGAAGACCTTGGGCATTTGAGTAAATCCATCATCAGAATATAAAAGCCAAGTTCTATAATGAAAAATTCTCACTAGTATATGAAAGTGGTAACTCAGGAGACTCTCTATATGAAGAACATGGTGCTACTCTGAAGCACAAGTGTGGAAAAGGATAGTAACATTGCCCCTTCTCTCTTTTTCTCTCACTTTTTTGTTGGGATCTTTTTGGCCTCATTTTTTTCTATTTTTCGTTCAAGAGTCTCATACCAACTTGTGGGGAAATCATAGTCTCCATCATCCTTTCCTCACTGGGACAATGCTCTAATAATGATGATCATCACATTTTATTTACTTACAACCCGATAACTAGCACAATATGACTCTATGAATGCCTCTGGAAGTGTACTAGGATGTGCAATGATTCTAGCGTAACATGTATAATAATAATGAACCGTGGTTATGCAACGAATATCATGTCATCTCTATGATCATGCAAAGCAATATGACAATGAACATGTATGTCATGAAAACGGAACGGTAGAAGTTGCACAATAATATATCTTAGAATGGCTATGGAAATGCCATATGTAACGCCCATGATGCGGCTATATCTCCCACGTGTCGAGGCATGACTTAGAGGCATAACCACATTGTGGTTTTGTCGCAAGAGGGGTAATCTTCACACAATCCCATGTGCTGAATAAGAAAGGGATAAAGAGTTGGCTTACAATCGCCACTTCACACAAATAACAAGTTAAACATACATCATCTAGAGTACAAACAAAGGCTCGACTACGGAACCAAAATAAAGGAAGACAACGCCAAATGCTAGATCCCCAATCATCCCAACTGGGCTCCACTACTGATCATTCGGAAAAGACACATAACAACGACCAAGCTCTTCATCGAGCTCCCACTTGAGCTCGGTAGCATCACCTACACTGGTATCATCGGCACCTGCAACTGTTTGGAAGTATCCATGAGTCACGAGGACTCAGCAATCTCACACCCACGAGATCAAGACTATTTAAGCTTATGGGTAGGGTAAGGTAATGAGGTGGAGCTGCAGCAAGCGCTAAGCAAATATGGTGGCTAACATACGCAAATAAGAGCGAGAAGAGAAGCAACGCAACAGTCAAGAAACTAGAAGTGATCAAGAAGTGATCCTGAAACTACTTACGTTCAAGCATAACACAAGACCGTGTTCACTTCCCGGACTCCACCGAAAAGAGACCATCACGGCTACACACGCGGTTGATGTATTTTAATTAAGTCAAGTGTCAAGTTCTCTACAATCGGACATTAACAAATTCCCATCTACCACATAACCGCGGGCACGACTCTCGAAAGTTTATACCCTGCAGGGATGTCCCAACTAAGCCCATCACAAGATCTCATGGTCAACGAAGGATGTTCCTTCTCCTGGAAAGACCCGATCAGTCTCGGAATCCCGGTTACAAGACATTTCGACAATGGTAAAACAAGACCAGCAAAGCCGCCCGATGTGCCGACAAATCCCGATAGGAGCTGCACATATCTCGTTCTCAGGGAACACCTGATAGGTCAAGCTACGAGTAAAACCAGCCCTCGAGTTTCCCCGAGGTGGCCCCGCAGGCTGCCCGGTTCGGACCAACACTTAGAGAAGCACTGCTCCGGGAGGGGGGGTTAAAATAAAGATGACCCTCGGGCTCCGGAAACCCAAGAGAAAAAGGCTTAGGTTGTTAGGCAAATGTAAAACCAAGGTTGGGCCTTGCTGGAGGAGTTTTATTCAAAGTGAACTATCAAGGGGTTCCCATAACACCCAACTGCGTAAGGAACGCAAAATCAAGGAACATAACACCGGTATGACGGAAACTAAGGCGGCAAGAGTGGAACAAAACACCAGGCATAAGGCCGAGCCTTCCACCCTTTACCAAGTATATAGACGCATTAATTAGAATTAGAGATATTGTGATATCCCAACATATCCATGTTCCAACATGGAACAAACTTCAACTTCACCTGCAACTAGCAATCCTATAAGAGGGGATGAGCAAAAGCGGTAACTTAGCCAAACAACGGTTTGCTAGGAAGGTGGGTTAGAGGCTTGACGTGGCAATATGGGAGGCATAATATAACAAGTGGTAGGTAGCGCGACATAGCGGTAGAGTGAACAACTAGCAAGCAAAGATAGAAGTGATTTTGTGGGTATGGCCATCTTGCCTGAGATCCCACAAGGAAGAAGAATGAGTGCATGAAGAAGACAAACGGATGTAGTCAAACGAATCCTCACAACTCCAGACCGAAACCGAAGCTAACGAGAGAAGCAACCCGGAAAGAAGCAAGCAACATGGTAAACAACTATCGCATAAACATGGCATGATGCACAACCAAGTATGATTCATGTCCGGTTTAAAGAGGCATGGCATGGCAAAGTGCACAAATAATACTACAAATTAAGTGGAGCTCAATATGCAACGAGTTGCATATTGACGAAACACCACCTTCAATCATTTAGTTCACTCTCATTTATGTACCCAATAATATTAAATTGTATTAAACATGGCAAGAGGTGAAACATATGAAAACTACACATTTAAGCAAGTTTAAATGAGGCCGGAAACAACAAGTCCAAAAAAATCCTCATGTGCATATTTTAAAGTTGGTACTGTTCTGACCTAAACCATATTTTAGAGTTGTTAAACATGCAAGATGAATGCACCATGTTAAACTAGGCATTTTTCCACCCCATTTACATATAAAGTTTATTAAAAACCGAGCTACGGTTAAATAGTTATGAAATAAAACATTTTAGCATGGCTTTTAAGTGAATTAATGCAAACAGCAATTTAAACATTTTAAACATGGATGAAAGTTGGATATTATAAAACTAGACAAGATTCTAAGAATTTTTCATATATGAAACATTTTAATACGATGCTCGGTTAATGAGTTATTATATGCATGAACTTTAGGGGCTATTCTGCAAAACTATTATCTCAGGATAAATGCTAAAGTCGCGGGACAGGGAAAAAACATGACGGGATGAATCAAGTTGGCCCAACAGGAGGACAAAACTAAGGAGGTGCTGGTGCCTCACCATGGGCCAAGGCCCAGTCGGGAAAGCGGCCTGCGGGAGGGCGCGGTGGAGCAAGCCGACGGGTCTGGCCAGGCGCGCTGGGCCTGCTGTGGATCCGGGCCACGCACAAGGCAACGGTCAACGCCGACGTGCGGCATTGCCGTGGTGGTCCAGTGATGGTGCAGGACGACGGGGAGGGTCAGAGACGATGGCGGGGCGAAGGGGCAACCGGATCCGGGGACGGCCGACCCGTTTCCAGCGACGACGAGGCTGACCAGCGATGGGGCGGTGAGGTGCGGCACTCCGGCGGCGGTGCCTGTCCACGGGCAGAGAGAGGTGAGAGGCTCGGGCGAGCGAGAGAGATCGAAGCAGAGGAGCGAGGAGGCAATGGGCGCGGCAACCTGGGTCGGTGCTTGCCGACGACGAAGTGACGAGGGACGACCGGGACAGCGCCGGCGGAGTCCAGCGGTGGGGATCGGGGACGCCGGCGGGAGGTTGTGGGGAGCTGCGGGGCTCGTGTGCGCGCGGGCTCGCGGCGGCCAGCCTCGGGCCCAGATCGGCCCGCGGCGGGTCTGCGATGGGCTTCGTCGGGCCCTGCGGGAGGTGGAGGCAGGAGGGCGCGTGGCAACCAGTGGTTGGGCGAGGGCGGCGGCGCGGTTGCGGCTGGCTACTAAGAGCTTGCCACATGGCGCGAGGGGGCTGGGGCTCGCCGGAAAACAAGGAGATATCGGCTGGAGGTGGCTGGCAACGCGATTTCGAGGAGGATGCGGCGGCTAGAGGTCAGGGGAGGCTAGGGGTAGGTTAGGGATGCCCAAAATGGCAGGGGTTGTTTAAATAGTGTAGGGGTCCATGGTTAGGGGGGTTTTTTGGAGCGTTTTGGCGCATTCGATCGCGATCCGACGGTTCCAATCGGAGGGTGGATTTAGTGGGCTGCAGGTGGGCTGATTGTGACGGTGTAGATGGCCGAGGGTTGCGGGAGAGAAGAGAGAGAAACCCGGCAGTAGTTTCCGGAGACCGAAAACGTCTGACGTGACCGGCTATAGTGTCGCTATAGTTATCCGTTGGGGCATCAAACAGACTCCAAATGCGATGAAACTTGGCAGACGGCCTATCTACACTGGCAACTTTCAACCCATTCCGAGAATATTTTCTGGCCACTTATAAAAATACTATTTCAAACATGTCGCAGGCACGTGCGAGTGTGTCTGGGCTTAGAACGGACAATGGAAGGAACTGGGAGACTCGGACGAATGCAAGTTTCGAAATCATGCAGATGCAATGCGAATGATGACATGGCAAGATGCAACACGCAAGCGAATGATAAGGCAACAACAATGAATAACTAGAAGACACCTGGCGCAACGGTCTCGGGGCGTTACAACACTCCACCACTACAAGAGGATCTTGTCCCGAGATCTAAGGATGGCACCGGAGAGAAACGGAAGAGGAAGAGAAGAGGTAAAACTAAGTTGCTTCTTTGACAAACGAGTGAGACCAAAGAACCTTGCGAGGTTGAACAAATTGAAAGAAAGAATACAAAGAAGAAGAACAAAGTTGGAAACACTTCGTTAGAAAAGAGGAACAAGGAACATTACTAGAACCTTGCAGGTTGAAAGACATAAGAAAAAGGGGTGCAATGGATAAGTAGTACATGCAAGCACTCCGGTTGAAACGAGATGTACAAGGAATGGTAAAAATCAAT
The DNA here is from genome assembly GCF_018294505.1 of Triticum aestivum. Taxonomy (NCBI): domain Eukaryota; kingdom Viridiplantae; phylum Streptophyta; class Magnoliopsida; order Poales; family Poaceae; genus Triticum; species Triticum aestivum. The sequence goes on from NC_057797.1 coordinate 577,174,012, forward strand.
TATGACAACACTCCGGTTGGAAATGGAAGGCAAAGAATATGAACTTGGCAAAATGAAAGCACTTGGATGAGACTCCGGTTAGAAGAGGAATGATAGACACGCCACTCCAGTTAAAACAAGATAGAGGAGGAATAAGAATGATATAATTTGGACAGCACTCCGACTGTAAATGGAAGGAATTGATCATGAACTTGACAAGATGAGAGGATACTTGATGAAATCAACAAAATGCTGCCTCCAGAACTATTGAAAGAATGGAACAAGTGGTAAGAAAGATCTCAGACAGCACTCCGGTTGAGAAGGAAGGCAAAACTTGATAAGATGAGAGAACTTGAATGGAGGACACGACGCTCCGGTTGAATGAATAAGCAAAAGAAAAAACATGATCTTTGACAAAAATGGGATGATGGGTCGAAGAGAGCAACATCACAATGCCTTCGGAACAAAAGAATAGAAGTTGGACCGTGTTGGGTTTCATAGTAATTTCAAAAAATTTCCTATGCACATGCAAGATCATGGTGATGCATAGCAACGAGAGGGGGAGAGTGTGATCTACGTACCCTTGTAGATCGACAACGGAAGCGTTAACTTGGTTGATGTAGTCGTACGTCTCCACGGCCCGACCGATCAAGCACCGAAACTACGGCACCTCCGAGTTCTAGCACATGTTTAGCTCGATGACGATCCCCGGACTCCGATCCAGCAAAGTGTCGGGGAAGAGTTTCGTCAGCACGTCGGCGTGGTGACGATCTTGATGTACTACCATCGCAAGGCTTCGCCTAAGCACCGCAACAATATTATCGAGGACTATGGTGGAAGGGGGCACCGCACACGGCTAAGAATATGATCACCTGGATCAACTTGTGTGTCAAGGGGTGCCCCCTGCCCCCGTATATAAAGGAGCAAGGGGAGGAGGCCGGCCGGCCCTCTATGGCGCGCCAAGGAGGAGTCCTCCTCCTAGTAGGAGTAGGACTCCTACTAGGAGGGGGAAAGAAGTGGGGAGGGAGAGGGAAAGGGGGGGCGCCGCCCCCCTTCTCCTAGTCCAATTCGGACCACGGGGGGAGGAGGCGCATGGCCCACCTTTGGCTGCCCCTCTCTCTACACTAAGGCCCATATGGCCCATTACTTCTCCCGGGGGGGGGGGGGTTCCGGTAACCCTCCGGCTCTCCGGTTTTCTCCGAAATCACCCGGAACACTTCCGGTGTCCGAATATAGCCGTCCAATATATCAATCTTTATGTCTCGACCATTTTGAGACTCCTCGTCATGTCCGTGATCACATCCGGGACTCCGGATTAACTTCGGTACATCAAAACTCATAAACTCATAATATAACTGTCATCAAAACCTTAAGCGTGCGGACCCTACGGGTTCGAGAACAATGTAGACATGACCGAGACACGTCTCCGGTCAATAACCAATAGCGGAACCTGGATGCTCATATTGGCTCCTACATATTCTACGAAGATCTTTATCGGTCAGACCGCATAACAACATACGTTGTTCCCTTTGTCATCGGTATGTTACTTGCCCAAGATTCGATCGTCGGTATCTCAATACCTAGTTCAATCTCGTTACCGGCAAGTCTCTTTACTCGTTCCGTAATACATCATCTCGCAACTAACTCATTAGTTGCCATGCTTGCCAGGCTTATGTGATGTGCATTACCGAGAGGGCCCAGAGATACCTCTCCGACAATCGGAGTGACAAATCCTAATCTCGAAATACGCCAACCCAACATGTACCTTTGGAGACACCTGTAGAGCACCTTTATAATCACCCATTTACGTTGTGACGTTTGGTAGCACACAAAATGTTCCTCCGGCAAACGGGAGTTGCATAATCTCATAGTCATAGGAACATGTATAAGTCATGAAGAAAGCAATAGCAACATACTAAACGATTGGGTGCTAAGCTAATGGAATGGGTCATGTCAATCAGATCATTCACCTAATGATGTGATCCCGTTAATCAAATAGCAACTCTTTGTCCATGGTTAGGAAACATAACCATCTTTGATTAACGAGCTAGTCAAGTAGAGGCATACTAGTGACACTCTGTTTGTCTATGTATTCACACATGTATTATGTTTCCGGTTAATACAACTCTATCATGAATAATAAACATTTATCATGATATAAGGAAATAAATAATAACTTTATTATTGCCTCTAGGGCATATTTCCTTCAGTCTCTGTCAATGGATTAATAGGTTAGTCCAAATAAAAATTGTGCTAAAAACATAAATAAATGATGTAAATATAGGATGAATCTATACGTTTGAGACGTATCATGGATCTCGTATGACTGGGCCGGTGTCAGCGTTTGGTAGATCTGTTTGGATCTGGTATTCATCCATTTTCGTTTGAGTGTTTACAGGTTTGATCATTCCGATCTACGACTTTCTTCATCAATGATGGTTGTTGCTCTGGTGGCTGGTTCCGTGGGGGCTTAGCACGACGACTTCTCGACTGTCTACTATACCAAAATTTGTCCGGCTCCGGTGAGGGAGGGGCAATAATGACCACTTGCTACAGTGTCTATTGTCATCACTAGGTGGTTCATGAACTTGTTTGTAACTTTTGTTACCTACAATTTTCTTTGTAATGTATCATCGAAATTAGGTTTAAAAAATGGCGAATGATAGGCACCGGCGCGCCGGCCCAAAGTTTCGGCCGGTCGCGCCCCAGCCGCCCGATTGGCCCACCAAGAGCCGTTGGATCTTCATCCATCCAGGTCGCTTTCTTCCTTCTCACCCCTCGCATTCCATATCTGAAGAAATACCCCAGACATGGAGGCCGCCAACTATCGCCGCCTCACGCAGCGCGCGGCCGCCCTCCCCCATTTGTCGCCGTCGACAGCTGCCGCCATGCTCGCCACTGATGCTCGCCGTGGATGCTCGCACCGAAAAAAGTTGTCAAATAGCAGCTCTAGTGATCATGTGATTAACACCCAAAGAGTACTAAGATGTGATCATGTTTTGCTTGTGAGATAATTTTAATCAACGGGTCTGTCACATACAGATCCGTAAGTATTTTGCGAATTCTATGTCTACAATGCTCTGCACGGAGCTACTCTAGCTAATTGCTCCCACTTTTAATATGTATCTAGATCGAGACTTAGAGTCATCCAGATCTGTGTCAAAACTTGCATCGACGTAACTTTTTACGACGAACCTTTTGTCACCTCCATAATCGAGAAATATTTCCTTATTCCACTAAGGATAATTTTGACCAATGTCTAGTGATCTACTCTTAGATCATTATTGTACTCCCTTGCTTAACACAGTGTAGGGTATACAATAGATCTGGTACACATCATGGCATACTTTATAGAATCTATGGCTGAGGCATAGGGAATGACTTTCATTCTCTTTCTATCTTCTGCCGTGGTCGGGCTTTGAGTCTTACTCAATTTCATACCTTGTAACACAGCCAAGAACTCTTTCTTTGACTGTTCCATTTTTGAACTACTTCAAAATATTGTCAAGGTATGTACTCATTGAAAAAACTTATCAAGCGTCTTGATCTATCTCGATAGATTTTGATGCTTAATATGTACGCAGCTTCACCGAGGTCTTTCTTTGAAAAACTTCTTTAAGAACACTCCTTTATGCTTTGCAGATTAATTCTAAATTATTTCCGATCAACAATATGTCATTCACATATACTTATCAGAAATGCTGTAGTGCTCCCACTCACTTTCTTGTAAATACAGGCTTCATCGCAAGTCTGTATAAAACTATATGCTTTGATCAACTTATCAAAGCGTATATTCCAACTCCGAGATGCTTGCACCAGTCCATAGATGGATCGCTGGAGCTTGCATATTTTGTTAGCACCTTTAGGATTGACAAAACCTTCTGGTTGTATCATATACAACTCTTCTTTAATAAATCTATTAAGGAATGCAGTTTTGTTTATCCATTTGCCAGATTTCATAAAATGCGGCAATTGCTAACATGATTCGGACAGACTTAAGCATAGATATGAGTGAGAAACTCTCATCGTAGTCAACACCTTGAACTTGTCGAAAACCTTTTGCGACAATTCTAGCTTTGTAGATAGTAACACTACTATCAGCGTCCGTCTTCCTCTTGAAGATCCATTTATTCTCAATTGCTTGCCGATCAGTGGGCAAGTCAACCAAAGTCCATACTTTGTTCTCATACATGGATCCCATCTCAGATTTCATGGCTTCAAGCCATTTTGCGGAATCTGGGCTCACCATCGCTTCTTCATAGTTCGTAGGTTCGTCATGGTCAAGTAGCATGACCTCCAGAACAGGATTACCGTACCACTCTGGTGCGGATCTTACTCTGGTTTACCTACGAGATTTGGTAGTAACTTGATCTGAAGTTACATGATCATCATCATTAGCTTCCTCGCTAATTGGTGTAGTAGTCACAAGAACAGATTTCTATGATGAACTACTTTCCAATAAGGGAGAAGGTACAATTACCTTATCAAGTTCTACTTTCCTCCCACTCACTTCTTTCGAGAGAACCTCCTTCTCTAGAAAGGATCCATTCTTAGCAACGAATGTCTTGCCTTCGGATCTGTGATAGAAGGTGTACCCAACAGTAACCTTTTGGGTATCCTATGAAGACACACTTTTCCGATTTGGGTTTGAACTTATCAGGATGAAACTTTTTCACATAAGTATTGCAACCCCAAACTTTAAGAAACGACAACTTTGGTTTCTTGCCAAACCACAGTTCATACGGTGTCGTCTCAACAGATTTAGATGGTGCCCTTTTAACATGAATGCAGCTATCTCTAATGCATAACCCCAAAATGATAGTGGTAGATCGGTAAGAGACATCATAGATTGCACTATATCCAATAAAGTACGGTTATGACGTTCGGACACACCATTATGCTGAGGTGTTCCATGTGGCATGAGTTTGTCAAACTATTCCACATTGTTTTAATTGAAGACCAAACTCGTAACTCAAATATTTGTCTCCGCGATCAGATCGTATAAACTTTATTTTCTTGTCACGATGATTTTCTACTTCACTCTGAAATTCTTTGAACTTCTCAAATGTTTCAGACTTATGTCTCATCAAGTAGATATACCCATATCTGCTCAAATCATCTGTGAAGTTCAAAAAATAACGATACTTGTCGTGAGCTTTAACACTCATCGGACCGCATACATCAGTATGTATTATTTCCAATAAGTCAGTTGCTCGCTCCGGAGAACGGAGTCTTAGTCATCTTGCCCATGAGGCATGGTTCGCAAGCATCAAGTGATTCATAATCAAGTGATTCCAAAATCCCATCAGCATGGAGTTTCTTCATGCGCTTTACACCAATATGACCTAAACGGCAGTGCTACAAATAAGTTGCACTATCATTATTAACTTTGCATCTTTTGGCTTCAATATTATGAATATGTGTATCACTACAATCGAGATCCAACAAACCATTTTCGTTGGTGTGTATGACCATAGAAGGTTTTATTCATGTAAACAGAACAACAATTGTTCTCTAACTTAAATGAATAACCGTATTGCAATAAACATGATCAAATCATATTCATGCTCAACGCAAACACCAAATAACACTTATTTAGGTTCAACACTAATCTCGAAAGTATAGGGAGTCTGCGATGATGATCATATCAATCTTGGAACCACTTCCAACACACATCATCACTTCACCCTTAACTAGTCTCTGTTTATTCTGCAACTCCCGTTTCGAGTTACTAATCTTAGCAACTGAACTAGTATCAAATACTGAGGGGTTGCTATAAACACTAGTAAAGTACACATCAATAACATGTATATCAAATATACTTATGTTCACTTTGCCATCCTTCTTATCTGCCAATCACTTGGGGTAGTTCCGCTTCCAGTGACCAGTCCCTTTGCAGTAGAAACACTTAGTCTCAGGCTTAGGACCAGACTTGGGCTTCTTCACTTGAGCAGCAACTTGCTTGCTGTTCTTCTTGAAGTTCCCCTTCTTCCCTCTGCCCTTTTCTTGAAACTAGTGGTCTTGTCTACCATCAACACTTGATGTTTTTCTCGATTTCTACCTTCGTCAATTTCCGCATTACGAAGAGCTTGGGAATCGTTTCCGTTATCCCTTGCATATCATAGTTCATCACGAAGTTCTACTAACTTGGTGATGGTGACTAGAGAATTCTGTCAATCACTATCTTATCTGGAAGATTAACTCCCACTTGATTCAAGCGATTGTAGTACTCAGACAATCTGAGCACATGCTCACTAGTTGAGCGATTCTCCTCCATCTTTTAGCTATAGAACTTGTTGGAGACTTCATATCTCTCAACTCGGGTATTTGCTTGAAATATTAACTTCAACTCCTGGAACATCTCATATGCTCCATGACGTTCAAAACGTCTTTGAAGTCCCGATTCTAAGCCATTAAGCATGGTGCACTAAACTATCAAGTAGTCATCATATTGAGCTAGCCAAACGTTCATAACGTCTGCATCTGCTCCTGCAATAGGTCCGTCACCTAGCGGTGCATCAAGGACATAATTCTTCTGTGCAGCAATGAGGATAAACCTCAGATCACGGATCCAATCCGCATCATTGCTACTAACATCTTTCAACACAATTTTCTCTAGGAACATATCAAAATAAACACAGGGAAGCAACAACGCGAGCTATTGATCTACAACATAATTTGCAAAATACTACCAGGACTAAGTTCATGATAAATTTAAGTTCAATTAATCATATTACTTAAGAACTCCCACTTAGATAGACATCCCTCTAATCCTCTAAGTGATTACGTGATCCAAATCAACTAAACCATGTCCGATCATCACGTGAGATGGAGTAGTTTCATTGGTGAACATCGCTATGTTGATCATATCTGCTATATGATTCACGCTCGACCTTTCGGTCTCCGTGTTCCGAGGCCATATCTGTATATGCTTGGCTCGTCAAGTATAACCTGAGTATTCTGCGTGTGCAACTGTTTTGCACCCGTTGTATTTGAACGTAGAGCCTATCACACCCGATCATCACGTGGTGTCTCAGCACGAAGAACTTTCGCAACGGTGCATACTCAGGGAGAACACTTCTTGATAATTAGTGAGAGATCATCTTATAATGCTACCGTCAATCAAAGCAAGATAAGATGCATAAAAGATAAACATCACATGCAATCAATATAAGTGATATGATATGGCCACCATCATCTTGTGCTTGTGATCTCCATCTTCGAAGCACCGTCATGATCACCATCGTCACCGGCGCGACACCTTGATCTCCATCGTAGCATCGTTGTCGTCTCGCCAATCTTATGCTTCCACGACTATCGCTACCGCTTAGTGATAAAGTAAAGCATTACAGCGCGATTGCATTGCATACAATAAAGCGACAACCATATGGCTCCTGCCAGTTGCCGATAACTCGGTTACAAAACATGATCATCTCATACAATAAAATTTAGCATCATGTCTTGACCATATCACATCACAACATGCCCTGCAAAAACAAGTTAGACGTCCTCTACTTTGTTGTTTCAAGTTTTACGTGGCTGCTACGGGCTTAAGCAAGAACCAATCTTACCTACGCATCAAAACCACAACGATAGTTTGTCAAGTTGGTGTTGTTTTAACCTTCGCAAGGACCGGGCGTAGCCACACTCGGTTCAACTAAAGTTGGAGAAACTGTCACCCGCAAGCCACCTATGTGCAAAGCACGTCGGGAGAACCGGTCTCGCGTAAGCGTACGCGTAATGTCGGTCCGGGCCGCTTCGTCCAACAATACCGCCGAACCAAAGTATGACATGTTGGTAAGCAGTATGACTTATATCGACCACAACTCACTTGTGTTCTACTCGTGCATATAACATCAACATATAAAACCTAGGCTCGGATGCCACTGTTGGGGAACGTAGTAATTTCAAAAAAATTCCTACGCACACGCAAGATCATGGTGATGCATAGCAACGAGAGGGGAGAGTGTGATCTACGTACCCTTGTAGATCGACAACGGAAGCGTTTAGTTGATGTAGTCGTACGTCTCCACGGCCCGACCGATCAAGCACCGAAACTACGGCACCTCCGAGTTCTAGCACACATTCAGCTCGATGACGATCCCCGGGCTCCGATCCAGCAAAGCGTCGGGGAAGAGTTCCGTCAGCACGACAGCGTGGTGACGATCTTGATGTACTACCGTCGCAGGGCTTTGCCTAAGCACCGCTACAATATGACCGAGGTGGAATATGGTGGAGGGGGCACCGCACACGGCTAAGGAACGATCACAAAGATCAACTTGTGTGTTTAGGGGTGCCCCCCTGCCCCCGTATATCAAGGAGCAAGGGGAGGAGGCCGGTCGGCCCCTATAGGCGCGCCAAGAGGAGTCCTCCTCCTAGTAGGAGTAGGACTCCTGCTAGGAGGGGGAAAGAAGTGGGGAGGGAGAGGGAAAGGGGGCGCCGCCCCCCCTTCCTAGTCCAATTCGGACCAGGGGGGAGGAGGCGCGCGGCCCACCTCTGGCAGCCCCTCTCTCTCTCCACTAAGGCCCATATGGCCCATTACTTCTCCCGGGGGTTCCGGTAACCCTCCGGCTCTCCGGTTTTCTCCAAAATCACCCGGAACACTTCCGGTGTCCGAATATAGCCGTCCAATATATCAATCTTTATGTCTCGACCATTTCGAGACTCCTCGTCATGTCCGTGATCACATCCGGGACTCTGAACTAACTTCGGTACATCAAAACTCATAAACTCATAATATAACTGTCATCGAAACCTTAAGCGTGCGGACCCTACGGGTTCGAGAACAATGTAGACATGACCGAGACACGTCTCCGGTCAATAACCAATAGCGGAACCTGCATGCTCATATTGGCTCCTACATATTCTACGAAGATCTTTATCGGTCAGACCGCATAACAACATACGTTGTTCCCTTTGTCATCGGTATGTTACTTGCCCGAGATTCGATCGTCGGTATCTCAATACCTAGTTCAATCTCGTTACCGGCAAGTCTCTTTACTCGTTCCGTAATACATCATCTCGCAACTAACTCATTAGTTGCAATGCTTGCAAGGCTTATGTGATGTGCATTACCGAGAGGGCCCAGAGATACCTCTCCGACAATCGGAGTGACAAATCCTAATCTCGAAATACGCCAACCCAACATGTACCTTTGGAGACACCTGTAGAGCACCTTTATAATCACCCATTTACGTTGTGACGTTTGGTAGCACACAAAGTGTTCCTCCGGCAAACGGGAGTTGCATAATCTCATAGTCATAGGAACATGTATAAGTCATGAAGAAAGCAATAGCAACATACTAAACGATTGGGTGCTAAGCTAATGGAATGGGTCATGTCAATCAGATCATTCACCTAATGATGTGATCCCATTAATCAAATAACAACTCTTTGTCCATGGTTAGGAAACATAACCATCTTTGATTAACGAGCTAGTCAAGTAGAGGCATACTAGTGACACTCTGTTTGTCTATGTATTCACACATGTATTATGTTTCCGGTTAATACAATTCTAGCATGAATAATAAAAATTTATCATGATATAAGGAAATAAATAATAACTTTATTATTGCCTCTAGGGCATATTTCCTTCAGTCTCTGTCAATGGATTAATAGGTTAGTCCAAATAAAAATTGTGCTAAAAACATAAATAAATGATGTAAATATAGGATGAATCTATACGTTTGAGACGTATCACAGATCTCGTATGACTGGGCCGGTGTCAGCGTTTGGTAGATCTGTTTGGATCTGGTATTCATCCATTTTCGTTTGAGTGTTTACAGGTTTGATCATTCCGATCTACGACTTTCTTCATCAACGATGGTCGTTGCTCTGGTGGCTGGTTCCGTGGGGGCTTAGCACGACGACTTCTCGACTGTCTACTATACCAAAATTTGTCCGGCTCCGGTGAGGGAGGGGCAATAACGACCACTTGCTGAAGTGTCTATTGTCATCACTAGGTGGTTCATGAACTTGTTTGTAACTTTTGTTACCTACAATTTTCTTTGTAATGTATCATTGAAATTAGGTTTAAAAAATGGCGAATGATAGGCACCGGCGCGCCGGCCCAAAGTTTCGGCCGGTCGCGCCCCAGCCGCCCGATTGGCCCACCAAGAGCCGTTGGATCTTCATCCATCCAGGTCGCTTTCTTCCTTCTCACCCCTCGCATTCCAGATCTGAAGAAATACCCTAGACATGGCGGCCGCCAACTATCGCCGCCTCACGCAGCGCGCGGCCGCCCTCCCCCGTTTGTCGCCGTCGACAGCTGCCGCCATGCTCGCCACTGATGCTCGCCGTGGATGCTCGCACCGAAAAAAGTTGTCAAATAGCAGCTCTGTGTCGCCGCCCCTATTGAATCTTTTGAAAACCTGCTTCCAGCAAATTGAAGCTATGGTTGTAGCAAAAGTCGCTGTTACAGAAAGAATTAAACTCTGATGCAAGCATTTCTGGATGCTGGTTCCAGCAAAACAAAATTGTGGTTGTAGCATAAAAAAGCAAAAAAATTGCTGGTAAAATAGAACGAATTCAGGTGGAAGCATTTTTGTATGCTGGTTCCAGCAAAACAAAACTGTGGTTGTAGCAAAAAATCGCTGGTACAAAAAGAACGAGTTCTGGTGGAAGCATTTTTGGATGTTGGTTCCAGCAAAACACTCCGTCGGTTCCAGCAAACCTGGTCATGGTTGTAGCACTCCCCCGTCGTGGTCACCCTGCAGCTCGCCGCGATCACCAGTTCCAGCAAAAACCGGGCGTGGTTGTAGCTCCTACCTCAGCGGTTGTAGCATCCACACCAGCCGGTGGTAGCTCGCTAGCTTGCGGTTGCAGCTCGGCCGTTCCCAGCGCCATCGCTGACCATCGCCAACCTCGCCGGCTACCTGTTGTAGCTCGCTGGATGCCGTCTCCATAATCTCCACGGTCGCCTGCTCGCCCCGACTCGCATAGCAGCACCTCTGTGCCCCTTCCTTCAGACCGATGTGATTTGCAGCTAGTGGAGAGGGGGATTTAATTGCATTGGAGATCAGGAGAGGAGAGGGGATTTTGCAAGGAGAGGAGCAGGCGTTTGTGCAGATGGGGATGGGGAATGAGTAATGGAGCTCAGGGGCGAAGGGATAAGGCAGACACTAGGCGTGGGGCGGTGCGTGGGGAGAAGTAAAGAAAAGAGGCGGCTACACGAGTGAGCGGCGCGACCGGCCGAAGCTTCAGCTGGTCCGCCGATTTCAAACGTTTCCCTTACAAAATAGATCGAAAGTTTCTCTCAATTTTTTTTATGAAAGAAGTAATTGAGGCTTACGCCATGTCCTCTCGTTTTTTAGAGCGTACTACTTCTAATTACAGGACTCCAGAGCGGAGAAGTAAAAAACATAATTTATTTTTTTGGATTTGACAGACTGATCATGCCCCGTCCTTCGTCAACACCACCCGTCGCCGGCTCCCTCCTACTGTCATCGTGCGGCCCTCTCCTAATTGGCGTGCGCCCCTCGCGGCGAGTTCCCGCCACCACCCACCAAAGCCTATTCTTAACGCCCTCCCCCTTCCCCTCCATTCGCCCTCTCCATCTTCCTCCCCTCCCATCCCCTCTCCTCCTGCAGCCTCCCGCCCGGAGGTAAGCCTGCCCGTGTTCTGTCATCCTTTCGAGCGGAAATCAATTAGGAACTTGTTCTTCTGCTCCGGTTCTTCGTTTCTTTCTCTCCCTCTTTGGTATGTGGCGATCAGATTGCATCCGAGTGTTGCCGCAGTCTGTAATATTTGCTAGGTAGTGGTTTGAAGGGTGGAATTGACGATAAATGTACCTGTAGTTTGGTTTGGATTTCTGTGCCTTTAGTATTCCTGCGTTTATGCTTCTGATTAGAACCGTCTCATGCGTTTGCCGAAAATTTGTGTGTGCGTGTCTGTATTTGGGATCACGTCATCTGCTTCCCCACTTTTAATTTTCTTTTCAGACCCCACAAAGAGTTCTGCAAATATCAGGCCAGGTGGTGACTTGAAATCATTTTCATGCATGAATTTTTGAAATTTGGGGATTTTTTGTCAGATGAAGGTGGCTCATCCTTATTAGTGTTTGTTTTGATTGGGTCCTTGTAACAGCTAGAGGACACTGTTCACATGGATGCCTATAGCAACCTTAATTATGTTCTCCATTTATTACCATTTTAAAGAGCATGGTGGCATTGCCGTTTAAGGAGAAGCAGGGACACGGATTAATTATTATTTTTATCGCACAACACATTCTAGTTAACATTGGGGAACATTCTAGTTAATGATTTTTGTTTTATTTGACATTGCATCAGGCAGCAGATTCCATACTTTTTGTTATGTGTACCGACTTAGCCTCTGTCCTGCGACTATTATTGTGCATAAATATTTAACCAAAGCTATCATATCTGATCAGGTCCAGATAGGGCACACCAGACATGGCAGAAGTCCTGTCAGGACCTCCCGAGCACCATCTAAGCTCTGGTGAGAATACACATCACTGTTATAAGCATTTTCATGTTGAATAAAGTGCAATATTATAACATGATAATAATTTATCTGTTCTTAGCGTATGCCCTCTTATTATTTCTTGTGGCATATTAGTTTATGCTTTCTACTCTCGGTCATGGAAAAGCAACATGATTCTTCAAAACCGAATTTATTCTATGAAACTACACAGAATCAACTAATGTATATGACTGCTAGCAGCCTTAGATACACATTATGAAGAGAAGAGGAAATCCAATGTGGAATACTCAGAAGATGAAAAGAAAGCAATGATTGTGTCACTGAAGAAAAAGGCGATGAACGCCTCACAAAAACTGAGGCATTCCATGAAGAAGGGGAGGAGGAGCAGCAAGGTGATGTCCATTTCAATTGAGGACGAGCGCGACCCTGAGGAGGTGCAGGCTGTTGATGCCTTCCGTCAGCTTCTTGTGCTCGAAGAGCTTCTACCGTCGCAGCACGATGACTACCACATGATGCTTAGGTATTTTATCCGATATAATGGCACACCATGTTACATAACTGCACTTTTCATTTTGAACAGCATTACTGAATGTTGTGATGGTGTAGGTTTTTAAAGGCAAGAAAGTTTGATGTTGAGAAGGCAAAGCAAATGTGGTCTGATATGCTGCAGTGGAGAAAGGAGTTCGGCACAGATACCCTTCTTGAGGTAATTATAGCTACTATATAGTTTGTGATATTAAACTCTGTTTTAATTAATCCCATTTGGACTGAAGGATACAAATATCACATTTTTTATCCTAAATCTCTTGTCAGGGTTTTGAATTCGAAGAAGCTGATAAGGTCGCAGAATGCTACCCTCAAGGCTACCATGGAGTGGACAAGGAAGGAAGGCCCGTCTACATTGAACGGCTCGGACAGATCGATGTCACTAAGCTGATGCAGGTTACCACAATGGAACGTTTCGTCAAGAACCATGTCAAGGAGTTTGAGAAGAACTTTGCTGATAAGTTTCCAGCTTGCTCAGTAGCTGCCAAGCGCCACATTGATCAGAGCACTACCATCCTTGATGTGCAAGGAGTCGTACGTATCTAAACAAGTTCATGGATTAGTCCGACTGTTGCAGTTTCACTATAGCTTATTGAGATGAATCACATTTTCAGGGGATGAAACAATTTAGCAAAGCTGCAAGGGATCTCATCGGTCAGCTTCAGAAGATTGATGGTGATAACTACCCAGAGGTAATCCAAAACGGATGACAGACAATTCATCACGCTTACGTGACTAGTTTGTGCTGGATTTTGTCTAGCAAGTGCTCATTGCGTCGGTTATACATTTCTTGTACCAGACGCTGTGCCGGATGTTCATCATTAATGCAGGCCAAGGGTTCCGACTTCTCTGGAGCACAATTAAGAGCTTCCTTGACCCAAAGACCACCGCAAAGATTCATGCAAGTTTCTGTCTCTGTTAATTTTGTTCTCTAGCTATGATTCTATTTATCTTGTGTTCAGTTAAAGGACTGTTTCCTGAACTGTGCATTTGTTTAGGTATTGGGTAACAAGTACCAGAGTAAGCTTCTCGAGGTGATCGATGCCAGGTGAGAAGTAAATCTCTAATTTGTATTTATGGTTTATCAACATTATTAAACTCATAAGCTACTTATAATGGTACAATAATTGCGCATATATTTCTGTTATTCAGTGAGCTGCCAGAGTTTTTTGGTGGAACCTGCCAGTGCCAAGGTGGCTGCATGAAGGCTGACAAAGGACCATGGAAGAATCCTGAAGTCATGAAGGTAAACTCCAATCTGATCCTTTGGCCTCACATGTTATCCTATAATAGAGCATCAAATTACAAAGGACAAGGAACTAACTTCATGTTTTCTAAATACTTTGATGTGAAGATGGTTCATAGTGGTGCCGGGAGGTGTGGAAAGCTCAATCTGGAATCTCTTGATGCCGGGGAGAAAATGATTTGTGCAGATAGCACCGTTTACACGAAGGTAGTGAGAAAAAGATATTCTTTCACAAAGACATAGTCACATTAACATATTTGTCAATGCATTCGGAAATAGTAGTATTTATCCATCAGATTTTGATTTTTGTAAAATGAAGAAGCAAGATCCTTTGAACGGACAAGATGAATGGAGGAACCCCGCACGTGCCCAAATTGAGCATCCTCAACTGTCGCCTGTTCATGAGGAGCTTCTTCCTGCATTGTTTCCTGTAAGTCATGTTTCTTCACTGATTTGAGAACTATCAGTTATTTAGTTAGTGTCAAACCATGCAAATAATAAAGTCCCTCATCTCTCGTGAATTAAACAAGAAGTATAATTCTCTAGGCTCAATATTCAAACTTAGGTGGCTGCTCTAGTTCCATCTCTCAAGGAAAATTATGTTACTTATTCCAGTTTTCTCAAATCATATTTACTAACAGTTGACTTGTTGCTGATATGTTAGTTATATAATAGGGAGATTAAGGCACAAACTGGTTCTAGACTTAATACTCAGATAAATTTATCGCATATGATACACATACTCAAATTTCACTTACAATTGTTATAAAAAAATGTCAGAACCCAGGATCACCATATTCCTGTGATGTTCCAATGGTTGAGAAGGCCATAGATGCCATATGCAAGAGCCATGGGTTAACAGATGATAATATTGCCCTCACTAAAGGTTAATACCACCTCTCCACCCTGAAAATCTTTTGACACAGCACTCCGTGTACCATTCCACTGACATACTGACCCTCTTCACCAGCTGTGGCAAACGTCTCTAATGCATCCAATCCACCAATGATGGGCGGCATCATGGCCCTTGTGATGAGCATTGCGACGATGCTCCGTCTGAGCCGTAACATGCCCAGGAAGGTAATTGGTGCTGCCATAGGAGCCCAAGGCACACCGAAAACTCAGGCGCAGCAGCAATCCAAGTTGTCAGCCGAGGCCGATTACACTGTCTCCGCAAAGCGCTTTGCTGATCTTGAGGAGAAGATCATTGCACTCCTTGCAAAGCAAGCAGAAATGCCGGCGGATAAGGAGGAGCTGCTGAAGGCGGCAACCAGCCGTGTCGCTGCATTGGAAGAGGAACTTGCACGGACCAACAAGGTAATGTCTTTTCCACCTTGGTGAAAAGCAATTTCCTAGTGCACAATACCGAGGCTTCTATGTTGTCATGTTAATTCCATTACCATCATGTGTTACTTTTCCTTAAAACATGCTTTCATGTGTTTATGCAGGCTTTGCAGGAAACTCTTGAGCGGCAACGGGAGATCATGGAATACATTGAAAAGAAAAAGAAGAAGAAAGCCAAGGTAACCAAAAAACGCATGGCAAAACAAAAATACATCCTTCTTGACCGTAGTTTTGAGTTTTGACCATTACTAGCTGACGGAACTTCTCAATTGTGGTCAATCTTTTTATAAAAATGTATGAATCTCACTAAAAAATTGATATTAATGTGTTGAAGTTAATACTGCCTTTCGGTATTGTGCAGCGCTTGTTTCACTGGTAGATGCGAAGAACGGAATGTGATGTGTCCGCAAGAGGCTTTGGCTTGATGAGAGTGAGCTGGTTTTTTTGTCAGCAAAAAGTGATTCTAAGTGTAACATATAATGTTCTTTTGTTATTTTTCCTGTGTTGCTATATTTCATTGGTCGGAGCTTCTCAACCATGACATACATTATGCCTTGGCATACATTGTGACTATGTGGACGTGGTGCCAATCCTTTTCTTGTTGCTGTCAATGGTGGATGGAAATACATTATGCATTGACTTTATTTTGCTTGTTCTTAATCTATGTATTTCTCTTTAATTGATCAACTCTGTGCTTGTACCTTCGTTTGGTCTCCCCAAACTAGTGGTTTCTATGCTATTTTGTTTGGGCATAAAACGGCATGTGGGACGATATCGAGGAAGTGGAAGTGTTACCTTCATCTTTCACAGCATAAAACGGCATGTGGGACGGCATCGAGGAAGTGAAAGTGTTATGCTAAAGTGAGTGCGTGGACTTGATGCCAATAGTGGTGCCATGATTCCATTCATTTGCATTCCCTTAGAAAGGCTAGTAGGTTTGCATCTTGCAGTACTTGCGTCGGTGTCAACATAAAGAGGCTCCCCGCTCATGAAACTATGAAAGAACAATAGTTGATCTCTGGAAGACAAAATCATCAGCTATTGATGTGAGTTCTATTTCTTCTCCTCTCTTATTTGTCCGCCGCCTCTATCTTTCTTGCTGATAGGTTTTGGTAGCCTGTAGTCCGCTGTTTTCTGTGTCTTGATTCAAACGTAGCATAAGCATACCCGATGAATTGAAGAGTTCTATTTAGAAAACTGTAAGCAACGCTAGTAGTCTTGTGTATAATTTTATTTGCGAAAAGTCCAGAGGCCATATATCAAGTAGTACAAACCCTTACAAATACACTTTTGTAGAAATTGGTGATGGTGCTTCTGTACGTATTTGGCGTGACCAGTGGATACCACATCCACTTGTGAGGTTGCCAATATCACCCCAGGGGCGCTGCCGTCTTCGGCGTGTTAGCGAGCTCCTGGACGACCGAGGAAATTGGAACATCCAACTACTATCAACATTTCATGTCAGTAGATGTCATGGAAATTATGAAGATCAAGGTGGTGCCACGGTTGGACAGAGATATTATCGCTTGGGCGCCTGAGCGTTCTGGATTGTTCACAGTCCGGAGTGCTTATCATCTATCATATGATGAGATTCACCGTCAGACTACAGTCGCATCGAGTAGGGCACCGGACGGGCGACGTGCCGTCTGGGCACTTATATGAAGGTGCCCTGCTCCACCAAAGGTGCGTATCTTTGCATGGCGTTTGGTCACAAATTCACTGGCAACTTGGGTGAATAAAAAATCACGGAAACTTGAGGTGTCTAACCTTTGTCCGCTGTGTGCGATGGAACCGGAGGACACGTTCCACACATTCTGTAGATGCCTATTGGCTGTTGCTTTGTGAAACGCCATACAGGAAAAATGGCTATTGCCGGACTTAGCTTCAGTGAGGAATACAGGCCCTGAGTGGCTTTTTGATCTTCTGTGTAAGCTAAATGAAGATGATCGCATGCATGTGTTGATGGTGTTGTGGAGGAGTTGGTATGTACGTAATGAAATAGTACACCATAAGCTACCACCTCCAATTGAAGCTTCCTGCAGATTTCTAATTAGCTATGCTGAATCTCTTCGATGCATCAATCATTTTCTAACCACTGACATCATCAAAGGGAAGATGGTGCTGCCGCCTATTGGGTATAGTTCTACAATGATAAATACAGCAACACAACATGCAGCCACACAGTCCAGTGGTCTGCCCCGCCGGCCGGTCGCGTGAAGCTGAATGTTGACGGGTCGTTCGTTGATACCGATGGTGGATTAGCAGGAGTCGGTATGATCCTACGTGATAATGATGGCAACATTATCTTCTCCGCTTGTCGTTCTATCTTGCATTGTTCTGGACCGCTCCAGGCTGAGTTGTTGGCATGTCAGGAGGGATTAAGCTTTGCTCTACAATGGTCTACTCGCCCGGTAGACATCGAGATGGACTGCATGGATGCAGTCAAGTTGATCAAGTCGCCTACCCTTGACAGATCGCCACATAGAATGATAGTTCGGGATATTAAGAGGCTCTTTGGTGAAAGGGATATCTCTATTGCTCATGTAAGTAGGAATCAGAACGTTGTTAGCCACACACTTGCTGCTTTCGGACGATCGGAGGGCCGAACTGCAGTTTGGTTGCGCTCTAGACCTGCAGACGTTCCTCTGCTATGTAGGAACGAATATTCCAATAGTTGAGCAATCAAATCCTTTTAACCCCGCAAAAAAAGAAATTGGAAAATAAATCCAAATTAGGGCTCGTTTGGTTGTCAGGTATCCCTCCCGGATCCCCGTCGAAAACCAGGGCGTGCAACCCATGGGGCAAGTCAGCCTGGGGAAAGCCCACGGCGCATTTGGTCGCTGCCCCACCACGGGCTTTCCTCCCCGATCCTCGTCATTTCCGCGGAGAAACAATCCACGCCTTATTGGGATGTTGGAGTCTTCTTTATCCTGCATCCAGCGCAGGGGCGGACCTAGGAAGAAAATTGAGAGGGGGCAATAATGTATGGCCATATTCAAGATTTAAGAAGGCGGTTGTCCATATAAATTGAAACCTAGGCACAATCACTTCATTCTCCATGAGATGGCCAAATTCATGAAAGAAAAAAACTATCAATTTGAAACAAAACGACTTATATGGGTATGTCAATTACCAGCGATGTTCCGTAGTGGGCAAGTCGTTGCCGTCTCTGGGCCTACGCCTCAGTGGAGTAAACTTGTTTACACCCAAGAGCTTCTAGAAGCAATAGCTAGGAAGCCATCAATGTAGACAAGAAGACACCGACCAGAGCAATCTGCATAGAAAAATTACCTCCCCAAGTAGAAAACGTCTTAGAGAACCTAGAACTCCTTGGTTCCCACAGACGGAGTCGGGGACCACTACTCTCACACGCTCCCCGACAAAGTCAAGGCTGGTCAACCTCCATCGATCGGAACTGGAGGCGGAGGACCACGATGTACAACCATGTTGTCCGCTCCGTAGAACAACTCGACTGAGATAACCCTATAGAAGAAAACATCGAACCTGAAGAACCAGATCTAGGGACACACCATATTCCACATGCCTTCAGGCGATAAGAAGAAGCATCACCGAAACGATGGTGGGGCAGGAGACCTTATTCCACGCCGACGGCAACACCATCGTCTCGCCACTGCCGAACGGAGATAAAACAGTAAATTTATTTTTAACCTTGGGGTCCTCGCCCCCTCCCATCTCCGAAGCTGCAGACGAAAGGAGTGGGAGACCTCGGACTTGCGGGGGTAGGGTAGATCAGTCATGCCGAGGAGGATGGGCGGAAAGAAAGACCAGTGTGGAAGACGTATATAATCGTGTGTACATCTTGTGTTACAGACAAATAGGACGGCATGTGGCCCCGTTCCATGATATCAACGAAGCAAAAAACTAGTATACACCTTCTATACCTTAGCTTTTAAGAAGAGTTGAGACGTCGACTAAGATATGTCTATCGCAACACTTAAATTTTAGAAGTCTTATAAAAGAGTTTTAAAATTACTTCTTTTTAGACAGTCTTACAAGATTATTTTTTCTAAAAAGAAAAAAGAAAGGGACCGGCTAGATGTAAATTGACTGGAAATTATATTTGAGCAAGTCACTTTTTTTTCTCAAATACTCCAGTCACTTTTCTTGTAGGCTAGTTACCAGCTCGACATGCAGACGTACGCATCCTCATGAGGTAGCTCTTGATGGCTGCGTTGTAGGCTAGTTAGCTTTGTATCCTGACCATGGTGGCTATACACATTCAGAATTCATTGCGAATTTTTATTCTAAACACAGAAGCTCAACCTCATGTAGTAACACTGATAATATAGACTATTCATTAGGAATTAAGAGCAACATTGATAATCTTCAGGTTCAGTCAAAAATTCAGAGTTACGGTTAGTGGAACATATATAATATACAAGAATAAACATGTAATGTAGTGAAACTTATGCAAAAAAGAAGTTCTTTAAAAAAGGAATAGATTAGTAGCATTAGTATTACCTATAAATAAAAAAGAAAAAGAAATGAAAACTAAAACAAATAACAAATATTCACACAATTTACACAAAAATTGCACTTTTCATAATATGCAAGAATGAACGTATAATAGTTTTATTTTGCAAAATATAAGTTTTCCAAAAAAGAATAAATTAATGGTATTGGTATTTGAGCCATGACATCTCTAATTCTAAAAATCAAAATAATGAAGTTTTCAAAGAAAAAACGACTTAGTGGCATTAGTATTAACCTTCGAGAAGAAAAATAGTAAAATAATAAAAAAAATACACAAAAATTGCATTTTTGTTATAATATGAAAGAATAAGCATATAATAGTGGAATTTTCATACAAACAAAGTTTTATAAGGAGGAATGAATCAGTGAGATTGGTACTAACCTTTTAGAAGAATGAAAATAAAGAACAAAATAAGAAAAATCAACACCAAAATAATGGAGTTTCTAAGAAAAATTGAATTACCGGCTTTGATATTACCCATTAAGAAGAAAGAAAAAGAACATAAAATAAATAATGACAAAAGTTGCACATAATTTACAAAAAAAATTGCATTTTGTTATAATATGCAAGAATAAGTACTATATCATAGTGAAATTTTGGCAAAACGGAATTTTGCTAAGAAAAAATGAATTAGTGGCATCGGTATTAACCTTAAAGAAATATAAAATAAAATAAAGCTAAAATCAAATCAAATTAATGTAGTTTTCTCAGAAAATAAATTAGTGGCATTAGTATTAACCTTTAAGAAGAAGAAAAATGGAATGAAACTAAGAAGAAAAAATACAAAATTTGCACACAATTAACGCTTAAATTATGCCTTTTTATAATAATATGCGAGAATAAGCATATAATAGTGATTGTTTTGCAAAAATGAAGTTTATCAAAAAGCAATGAATTAGTGGTATATGTATTACCCTTAAAGAAGAAAGAAAGTAATATAAAAACTAAAACAAAAATCCAAATGATAAAGCTTTCTAATGAAGAATGAATTAATGGTATTGGTATTACCCTTTAAGAAGAAGAAAATAATAAAACAAAAATTGCACACAATTTACACATAAATTGCACACTTTCAATATATGCAAGTATAAGCATGTAACATCGGGATTTTCACAAAAATGAAGTTTGCTAACAAGACTGATTAGTGGCTAGCTATTGCCCTTAAAGGGGAAAGAAAAATGTAATAAGAATTAAAAAAATTAAATAATGAAGTTTTTAAGGAATAATGAATTAGTGCATTGGCATTACATTTCAAGAAGAGAGAAAATGGAAATAAAATCTAAAACAAACAATGACAATATTTACAACAATGTTGATGTAGGGTGGGATCCTAGATGGCCTATCTTTCACAAAAGGAGCGGACCCCGCGATGAACATGATGAACACGAGGGGAAACACGAGGGGGAACACGAGGGGAAACACGAGAGGAACACTAAAACCAACAAGAATGATCACACATATGCTAGATTCTCGAACACAAAAGAGTTCACACGATCCACGACCAACAAGGGACGATACACGGTAACCGGTTCTTCTCCAAAGGAGGTCTTAATGGGGCCGCCCAAAAGGGGGTCCTGAATCCAAGGGAATCTTCTCCGTAGAGGGGTTGCGGTCTCTCTCAAGGAGTAGATCTAATGTGGATGAGTGAGGCTCTATCTCTAATATGAGCTATCACAACGCTAACCCTAGAAAAGAGGAGGAGGAGGTCTATATATAGTCTTAGAGGTCGAAGGGGTACATGGGCTACGGCCCACATGAAATCAGCACACAGGTGTCGGACATCCGGTGGTTACCGGTCGTCCGGAGGCTCGTGAGGGTCCGGACGTCTGGTGCTCGTCGGGCGTCCGTAGATTCGGCTCGGATGTGCTTGGGTCGGACGTCCGGTCGGGGTCAGATGTCTGGGGCGTCGGTCGTTCGGTGGTCTTCGAAAGTCCGGCGTTTTGGCTCGGGTGTGGTAGCGCCGGTCGTCCGGTGCCTGGAGTTCGTCGGAAGTCCGGGGTTCGCCGGTCGTCCGGTGACTGGGAGTTTCGAGCAGTCCTTCTTCTTGTCCATTGAGCTTGGTGTCCTCGCCGTCTTGTCCGTTGGGTGTAGCTGATCCATGGCTTTCCTCCAAGTACCTAATCACACATGGGTTTTCTGCTTGAGGTAGTAGCCATGTATCATGCATAGAAAGTGGTAGTTCAAAGAGGAATGAGTTCACCTTATCTTCAATAGCCTTTGCTCGTGCTCTTGTCATTGGTCCAAGTGGTGTCGTAGGGGACGTAGGTAGGTCCATGGGGATGACCTTGGGATGCTCCGCGTCATCTCCTCTCCCTTGGGAAAGATCCGACCTCGGATCAAATTCTTCATCACCATGGTAGGGCGAGAGATCCTTGACGTTGAAGACGTCACTCACGTTGTACTTGTCATGCGGGAGGTCGATCTTGTAAGCATTGTTGTTGTAGCATGCAAGCACCTTGAAGCGTCCATCCGCTCGTGGTAGAAGTTTGGACTTGCGTTCGTTGGGGAAGCGGTCCTTGCGAAGGTGTAGTTGTTGATGTTGAGCTTGGTCACAAGTCGTTGTACTTGACGCTTGATGGTGAGCCTTGTATCTTCATGCACCTTCTTGAGATGGTTCACACGTGCACTTGCATCCATATTGATGCGCTCTTGTAGTGGTAGAGGAAGAATGTCCAATGGGGACAATGGGTTGAATCCGTAGACGACCTCGAAGGGGGACTTGCCGGAAGTTGAGTGTCTTGCGCGGTTGTAGGCGAACTCGGCAATAGGTAGACACTCCTTCCACTCCTTGTTGTTCTTCTTGATTAGCACGCGAAGTAGAGCGGGGAGTGTGCGGTTGGTCACCTCCGTTTGGCTGTCGGTTTGTGGATGGTAAGCCGTGGAGAAGAGTATCTTGATTCCGAGCTTGGCGCATAGGGTCTTCCAAAAGTAACTCAAGAACTTGATGTCGCGGTCCGAGACAATCGTCTTTGGCACTCCATGTAGGCGAAGTATTTCCCTACAAAAGAGATTGGCAACATGTGAAGCATCGTCTATCTTGTTGCAAGGAATGAAATGTGCCATTTTTGAGAATCTATCCACAACAACAAACACGGAATCCATTCCATTTCTAGTTCTAGGCAAACCCAGCACAAAATCCATGCTAATATCTTCCCATGGTTTATACAAAATTGGAAGAGGCATATAAAGACCATGGGATTGAGCATTAGACATAGCTTTGCGACATGTAGAGCATCGGTTGGTGAAGCGGTTGATGTCGCGAAACATCATGGGCCAATAATAGTTCTTGGAGAGCGTAGCAAAATTCTTGTCGCATCCAAAATGTCCCATTAGTCCTCCTCCATGAGATTCTTGCAAAAGCAACAAACGAAGAGAAGACTCGGGGATGCATAGTTTGTTAGCTCTCATAAGATAACCACCTTTGATAATAGCGATCCCAAGAGGTATGCATCAAACACTTGGCATAAGGAATAGAAAAAGTAGGATCATGCTCATACAAGTATTTTATGTGCTCAAAGCCAATGACATCTAATTCAAGTTGAGTAAAAAGCATGCATATGTGGAAAAGAGCGTCCGCCACAACATTTTCCCTACCTTTAATGTACTTGATGATATAAGGAAATGACTCAATGAATTCACTCCATTTAGCATGACGCTTGTTCAACTTAGTTTGACCCTTAAGGTATTTAAGCGTTTCATGGTCGGTATGAATGACAAACGAAAGGATCGAGAAGAAGTGTCTAGAGGGGGGTGAATAGACTCTTGGCAAGAAAATTTGCAGTTTTTAAATTATTTAAGTTGAAGTGGAGTTTTAGCACAAGTTCAAACATTCACAATACATATCAAGCAAGCATGATAAGAGTATATGAGCAGCAGAAAGTAAATCATGCAAGTTGCAAGAATGTAAAGGGATGGGATTGGAGTGTGCAAACGCAATTGGAGACACGGAGATTTTTGGCGTGGTTCCGATAGGTGGTGCTATCGTACATCCACGTTGATGGAGACTTCAACCCACGAAGGGTAACGGTTGCGCGAGTCCATGGAGGGCTCCACCCACGAAGGGTCCACGAAGAAGCAACCTTGTCTATCCCACCATGGCCATCGCCCATGAGGGACTTGCCTCACTAGGGTAGATCTTCACGAAGTAGGCGATCTCCTTGCCCGTACAAACTCCTTGGTTCAACTCCACAATCTTGACAGAGGCTCCCAAGTGACACCTAACCAATCTAGGAGACACCACTCTCCAAAAGGTAATAGATGGTGTGTTGATGATGAACTCCTTGCTCTTGTGCTTCAAATGATAGTCTCCCTAACTCTCAACTCTCTCTCATAGGATTGGATTTGGTAGAAAGATGATTTGAGTGGAAAGCAACTTGGGGAAGGCTAGATATCAAGATTTATGTGGTTGGAATGGAATATCTTGACCTCAACACAAGTGTAGGTGGTTCTCTCTCAGAAAATGTATGATGGAAGTGTAGGCATGTTCTGATGGCTCTCTCCATGAATGAAGAGTGGGTAGATGGGTATATATATAGCCTCCACACAAAAATCTAACCGTTACACACAAATCACCAAACTCGGTGGGACCGAAGTATAAAACTCGGTCGGACCGATTAGGTTCATAATGTGACCGTTTGGCATTTCGGTGGGACTGGCATGATCAACTTGGTGGGACCGATGTGCAAGGGTTAGGGTAAAGCCTTATCTCGGTTGGACCGATTACACAAACTCGGTGGGACCGATTTTGGTAATAAGCTAAACAGAGAGTTAGCCAAGCAAACTCGATGGGGCCGATTTCATATTTCGGTTAATGCAATAGGCAACAGAGAGTTTTCAAGCCCATCTCGGTGTGACCGAGATCCCATCGGTGAGACCGAATTGATTAGGGTTTCTGGCAGTGGCTATGTCAAGTGGACTCGGTGGCGCCGGATAGGAATTTTCAGTGGGGCCGAGTTCGACTTTTGGTTTGGGACAAATGTGGATGTGAGAAAGTGGTTGAGGGCTTTGGAGCATATCACTAAGCACTTTGAGCAAGCAAGCCATTAAGCACCACCTCATCCCCTCTTAATAGTTTTCGCTTTCCTATGGACTCAATGTGATCTTGGATCACTAAAATGAAAGATGTAGAGTCCTAAGCTTTGAGATTGAGCCAGTCCTTTGTCCTTATCATCTCAAAGGGGTTCATATCCTCTAGTCCATGCCACTCCATTGTTGAACTTATCTGAGACATACTAAATGAAAGCATTAGTCCAACAAGAGATATGTTGACATTAATTACCAAAATCACCCAGGGAGCACTTGTGCTTTCAATCTCCCCCTTTTTGGTAATTGATGACAACATACATCAAAGCTTTAGATAAAGATATAGAGAATAACAAGTAAAGCTTTGGAAAGACATGTAACATGCATAGGCTCCCCCTATATGTATGCAATCATGTAAATATGGAATATAAGAGCATGTGAATGCATAAGCATGACAGAGTAAGCAATGTGTTACATGTATCTTGGCTATATGCATCAGAGCAAAAGATGTGAATATAGGAAATGTACCTACATGATCATGAGTCCTTCTTGCAAACAGTATGTACATCATCAAGAAATCCTCATGTACATGAGTGTGATGCATATACTTACCTTGTGGTCTTGAGTTGGCTTACGAAGGAATGAACCTAAGTAAACAAGGTTAGATAACACAGATACATCTACTAGCCAGAGCAAACAAAAGGAACCACAAGAGTACCAAGATTGGGATGACATGTAGAGAGTGAGTACTGAGTACTCTATTGGATGTAGACATGTCCCCAAAAGGTAAAGATATGCAATGAATTTGAAGATCTTCTTCCCTAGCAGTCTTTATCCCCCTGAATCTTGTATTGGATAATGGGAGAACGTAGGGAAACAAAATCAGAGCAAAAACAGATCATAAACATAAACATAACATAGACATGTCTTTCCCCTCTTAAAGACATGTGACTTCTCTCCTCTTGAACACCAAGCATCTGGGGCCTCTGATGTGATTTCTCTCTTCCCCCTTTTATTCTCTCTCCCTCTTTGAGGAGAATAAGCTTTGATGTGATCTCTCTCCCCCTTTGACATCAGTTTCCAAGAAGGGATCTTCTGGAGTGTGAGGCAAAATGTTTGGTCCTTGAGTCACAGAGCAAAGAAACATATAGATTGTGATGCTGGTAGAGGACAAGAATCATCGAGTGGAGCTGGAACAAAAGAGTAGGAACAAGTGGCAAATTGTCTTCTCTGCGGTGAAATCGGTGATACCGAGTTGTAGGCTTCGATGGTACCGAATTGGTTCGGTCGGACCAAAAGCAACAGATCGGTATGACCGAGTTCAACACAGAGAGAACACTTGTCACCTCAGCTCACTAGGCAAATAAGATCTCACAAAGATTTGCAAGGAATTTATTGAAGGATTTGCAATAAATTGGATGCAGAAAATGCAGAACTAAATAGATACAAAAATATACATGAAGTTTTTTTGATAAAGGAAAGGGAGTGAATATGCAAAGGACAAATGCAAAAACTCAAGGAAACACTAGAGAACTTCATCTAGAATTGGGCGGTGACAAAGTCACCTATGTTAGAGTATATTGACTAAGGAGTCAAGCGAGAACACTTGATCATAAGTCATACTCATCATTTAAGCTCAAAATGGGGTTACCATTTTTTGTTTAAGCATTTGATGTATTCTCATCTTGTTGAGTTGCTTTGACCTATTATTTGAGGTTAAGCTTTTCTAAGATGGAATGGCATACCTTGGGTGGTGGTGTTGATCCTAGTCATGTAGTTGAACTTGTGTGGGTTGCTCAAGGTTGATGTAGCTCATCAAGAGTTGGGAGCACCACTTGTAATTGGAGTTCATCTACCTACATGGATTAGTCTTGCAAGGAAGAGCACTTGTGTATCCAACATGACAATCATGAAACTTGATACCAATGAAATTTGATATATAGAATTTGTCAAAGGATATGTTGAAGGATTTCATGCTTCCTCATCATCAACCACCATTGTGTAGAGACTTGGTGATGTAGAGATTGCTCAAGATGTGAGTGAGTTGCAATCTCATAGATTTAGATCCATCAAAGTACCTACAAGGGTTAGATAACATGCAAGGGTGCAAATATATCCAAGACATATGAATATCATCATAAGAGAAATATCAAGGATTAGTCATGGATTCATGCCTTGCATGTATCCAAATGGAGTTCCTACTCCAAGTTTGAAGCATCAATGATGTTCAATTCACCTCTCAAACGGCAAAAGACTTTCTCGTCAAGCGGTTTGGTGAATATATCCGCCAATTGCTTATCGGTACGAACATGCTTAAGATCAATGTCCCCTTTAGCAACATGATCTCGAATGAAATGATGACGAACTTCAATATGCTTAGTTCGAGAATGTTGCACGGGATTGTGAGCAATATTAATAGCACTTTCATTGTCACAAAGCAACGGAAAATGTTTCACATTGATCCCATAATCTTTAAGAGTTTGGGTCATCCAAAGTAATTGAGCACAACATGAACCGGTGGCAATGTATTCTGCTTCGGCGGTGGATAAGGATACCGAGTTTTGTTTCTTGGAAGACTAAGACACAAGAGATCTACCAAGGAATTGACAAGTACCCAAAGTGGACTTCCTATCAACCTTGTCTCCGCATAGTCCGAGTCGGAATAGCCAACAAGATCAAAAGAGGACCTCCTAGGATACCAAATGCCAAAATTCTGTGTATGTACTAAGTATCTCACTATCCTTTTCACAGCCTTAAGGTGACATTCTTTAGGGGCCGCTTGATATCATGCACACATGCACACACTTAGCATAATATCGGGACATGATGTCTACTACACAACCTTCTTCTTGTAGACGTTGTTGGGCCTCCAAGTGCAGAGGTTTGTAGGACAGTAGCAAATTTCCCTCAAGTGGATGACCTAAGGTTTATCAATCCATATGAGGCGTAGGATGAAGATGGTCTCTCTCAAACAACCCTGCAACCAAATAACAAAGAGTCTCTTGTGTACCCAACACACCCAATACAATGGTAAATTGTATAGGTGCACTAGTTCGGTGAAGAGATGGTGATACAAGTGGTATATGGATGGTAGATAAAGGTTTTTGTAATCTGAAAATATAAAAACAGCAAGGTAACTAATGATAAAAGTGAGCGTAAACGGTATTGCAATGCGTTGAAACAAGGCCTAGAGTTCATACTTTCACTAGTGCAAGTTCCCTCAACAATAATAACATAATTGGATCACATAAATATCCCTCAACATGCAACAAAGAGTCACTCCAAAGTCACTAATAGCGGAGAACGAACGAAGAGATTATGGTAGGGTACGAAACCACCTCAAAGTTATTCTTTCCAATCAATCTGTTGGGCTATTCCTATAAGTGTCACAAACAGCCCTAGAGTTCGTACTAGAATAACACCTTAAGACACAAATCAACCAAAACCCTAATGTCACCTAGATACTCCAATGTCACCTCAAGTATCCGTGGGTATGATTATACGATATGCATCACACATTCTCAGATTCATCTATTCAACCAACACATAGAACCTCAAAGAGTGCCCCAAAGTTTCTACCAGAGATTCAAGACGAAAATGTGTGCCAACCCCTATGCATAGGTTCATGGGCGGAACCCGCAAGTTGATCACCAAAACATACATCAAGTGGATCAATAGAATACCCCATTGTCACCACGGGTATCCCACGCAAGACATACATCAAGTGTTCTCAAATCCTTAAAAACTCAATCCGATAAGATAACTTCAAAGGGAAACCCCAATCCATTACAAGAGAGTAGAGGGGGGAGAAAACAACATAAGATCCAACTATAATAGCAAAGCTCGTGATACATCAAGATCGTACCACCTCAAGAACACGAGAGAGAGAGAGAGAGAGAGATCAAACACATAGCTACTGGTACATACCCTCAGCCCCAAGGGAGAACTACTCCCTCCTCGTCATGGAGAGCGTCGGGGTGATGAAGATAGCCACCGGAGAAGGATTCCCCCTCTGGCAGGGTGCCGGAACGGGTCTAGATTGGTTTTCGGTGGCTACGGAGGCTTCTGGCGGCGAAACTCCCGATCTATTGTGCTCCTCTATCGTTATAGGGTATATGGAGATATATAGGCGGAAGAAGTACATCAGGGGAGCCACGAGGGGCCCACGAGGGTGGAGGGCGCGCCCAGGGGGTGGGCATGCCCCTGCCTCGTGGCTTCCTTGTTGCTTCCCTTATGTGGACTCCAAGTCTCCCGGGTTGCTTTCCTTTCAAAAATAAGTTCCGTGAAGTTTCAGGTCAATTGGAATCCGTTTCATTTTTCTTTTCTGCATACTCTAAAACAAGGAAAAAATATAAACTGTCACTGGGCTCTAGGTTAATAGGTTAGTCCCAAAAATAATATAAAAGTGTTTAATAAAGCCCATAAACGTCCAAAACAGATAATATAATAGCATGGCACAATCAAAAATTATAGATACGTTGGAGACGTATCAAGACGGGAGGCACATAGATATAACAAAGATCCAATCATAGAGCGGTAAACCTTTTGGTCAACTGATTTGTCGTCCTTGGTCAAATCAAGATGTCCACTAGTTGGCATGGGAGTTTGCATACATTTGCTTTCTTGCATGTTGAACTTCTTGAATAAGTCCTTGGTATACTTTGTTTGAGAAAAAAAGGTGCCTTCCTTAGTTTGCTTGATTTGCAACTCAAGAAAGAACTTGAGTTCACTCATCATAGACATCTCAAACTTCTCCGACATTACCTTTCCAAACTTCTCACTAAAATGAGGGTTAGTTGAACCAAATATGATATCATCAACAAAACATTTGGCATAAAAATAATTCACCATTAACCCTTTTAGTAAAAAGAGTAGAGTCTATCTTTCCAACCACAAATCATTTCTCAATAAGGAACTTGGTTAAGCATTTATACCACGCTCTAGGAGCTTGTTTAAGACCATAAACAGCTTTATGAAGTTTGTAAACATGATCGGGTTTCTTAGGATTGACAAAGCCGGGAGGTTGTTTAACATAAACTTCCTCTTCAATTTCACCATTTAGAAAAGCACTTTTAATGTCCATTTGGTATAAAGTGGTATCATGGTGATTAGCATAGGCAAGTAATATGCGGATGGACTCAAGTATAGCAACGGGGGCATATGTCTCACCGTAGTCCATACCTTCGACTTGAGTGTAGCCTTGGGTGACTAGACGAGCTTTGTTGCGGACGACTTGACCATCTTCGTCTTGCTTGTTGCAAAACACCCATTTGGTACCAGTGATGTTGTGGTTGTTGTCGGGCTTCTCGGCCAATGTCCACACTTGATTTCTCTCAAAGTTGTGTAGCTCTTCATGCATGGCGTTTATCCAATCTGGATCTTCCAATGCTTCTTCAACCTTCATAGGTTCAATACTAGAGATGAATGAATAATGTTCACAAAAATTAGCCAAACGAGTTTTAAAGCGAGTGATTCTCCCGGTTTGAATATCATTGAAGATTTGTTCGACAGGATGATCTCTTGAGACTCTTGCTCGAACTCGTGGGAGCTTTTGTTTGGGTCGGGGTGGAGCATCTTCTTCATCATCTCGTTCTTCTTCTTGGCCTTCTTCATTATTGGCGTCGTTGTTCTCTTGTCTTGGTGGAGAAGGAGGTTGATGAGGTTCATCTTGGTGTACTTCCTCATTTTCTTCATCTTGGTGTGTCCCACTCGTGGATGCTTCCATGTCGACTCTTGGTTCACCTTGTCGTGAGGTGGAAACCTCCACTTGGACGGACGAGGTACTCTCCTTCACCTCCTTTGGTCGAATCTTTCCAATAGACAAGTCTTGGATTGCTTCCGAAGGGTCTTTATCTCCTACATCAATTGGCAATTGCTCTACTTACAAGCCGTTAGATTCATCAAACTTCACATCTACCGTCTCTTCAACCTTTCGGGTGAAATTGTTGTAGACACGGTAAGTGTGAGAGTTTGAACCATAACCAAGTAGGAAACCTTCGTGAGATTTAGGAGCAAATTTAGAACGATGATGCTTATCAAGAATGTAGCACTTTGAGATGAATACTCGAAAGTATCCAACTTGGGGTTTGTTACGGTGAGAAGCTCGTATGCCGTCTTGCCGAGTAGCTTGTGAAGATACAAGCGATTTGTTGCATGACAAGCTGTCTCAACCGCTTCCGCCCAAAAGTGTTTTGGAGTCTTGTACTCATCAAGCATCATTCTCACCATCTTAATAAGAGTTCGATTCTTCCTCTCAACAACTCCATTTTGTTGAGGCGTGTACATAGCTGAGAACTCGTGTGAATTCCCTTCTTCGTCAAGAAAGGTGTCCACATTTGTGTTCTTGAACTCCGTTCCTTTGTCGCTACGAACCTTCTTGTTTTTCACTTCAAATTGATTTTGGGCCTTCCTAGCGAAGCTCTTGAAGATCTTTTGGACCTGCGATTTATCATCAAGAAAGAACACCCACGTAAATCTTGAAAAATCATCAACTATAACTAGACCAAATGAGTTACCACCGAAACTCTTGTAGGCATTGGGACCAAAGAGATCCATACGAAGTAGCTCGAGCGGTCTTCTCGTGGTCATAATGTTCTTCACGGGGTGAATTCCTCCAACTTGTTTTACTGCTTGACAAGCACTACAAAGTCTATCCTTGTCAAATATAACATCTTTTACTCAAAGGATATGATCACCTTTAATAAGCTTATCAAGATTTCGCATGCCCACATGACCTAACCTTCTATGCCACAACCAGCCTTTCGAAGATTTAGCAATTAGGAAAGTTCTAGGTTGAGCCTTTCTAGTGAAATCAACAATATATAGATCACCTCTACGTGTGCCGGTAAAGACCATTTTATGATTATCTCTACGAAACACTTGGAAATCGACTTCAGTAAATAGGACATTGAAACCAAAGTCAGCAAGTCTAGATATTGAAAGTAAATTGTAGCCAAGAGATTCAACGAGCATAACATTTTGTATGGAGCTATCATGCGAGATGGCCACCTTACCAAGGCCAGCCACCTTACCCTTTGAGTTATCACCGAAAGTGGCATACTTTCGAGGGCCGTCGTTTTCAGCAAGCTCACGAAACATATCTTTGTCTCTGGTCATATGATCAGTACATCCACTGTCAAGGACCCATCCCTTTCCTCCAGCCATGTAGCCGCGAAGATTAGCCATAAGACCAAAGTGTCTCATCACATCATCAAGATCATAGTCACTATCACCATCCTCATCATGGTATCCATGTTCAACATCGTCATGTGGTGGATCAATTCCTAGAGAGAGTGATTCATTAGAAGTATGACCGTAACAATGTTCATCTCTATGAATTCTAATGACTACGGAAATGATATTGCTAATGATTCCAACATCTCCTTTGGCATTCGTGAGATTTGTAAGCTCAAACAAACAATCACCAAAATTGGGATCATTGGAACTCATCTTATTCAAGGCAATAGACTTATGGAGAATCTCATCTAGATTTTTCAAGGAATAACTTGGAAATCGTTCCTCAAGAAATCTCAAGCCACAATCAAGAGTAGGCAAGCTAGCATTCAAATTTCTAGGTAATCCTTTCACAATAAGATTGACAGTTCTAAGATTGCGAATCATGTCAAGATCCTCATAGGGTGTGGGATGCAAGTGATCAACAATGCGAGCACAAGGAGTAGTAATGTACTTGGTCAAATGATATTCATTGAAAATCTCAAGCATCTCATTTTTTTCACTCATGAAAGTACTCTCCATCAAGTATAGGCACTCTATGTCTAAGACTCCCCAACGCAGACTCATCCATCTTCCTCCAAAGGTGTTTAAACCAAAGCAATGGATACCAATGCTCTGATACCAATTGAAAGGATCGAGAAGAGGTGTCTAGAGGGGGTGAATAGACTCTTAGCAAGAAAACTTGCAGTTTTTAAATTCTTTAAGTTGAAGTGCAGTTTTAGCACAAGTTCAAACATTCACAATACATATCAAGCAAGCATGATAAGAGTATATGAGCAGCAGAAAGTAAATCATGCAAGTTGCAAGAATGTAAAGGGATGGGATTGGAGTGTGCAAACGCAATTGGAGACACGGTGATTTTTGGCGTGGTTCCGATAGGTGGTGCTATCATACATCCACATTGATGGAGACTTCAAACCACGAAGGGTAATGGTTGCACAAGTCCACGGAGGGCTCCACCCACGAAAGGTCCACGAAGAAGCAACCTTGTCTATCCCACCATGGCCATCGCCCACGAAGGACTTGCCTCACTAGGGTAGATGTTCACGAAGTAGGCGATCTCCTTGCCCGTACAAACTCCTTGGTTCAACTCCACAATCTTGACGGAGGCTCCCAAGTGACACCTAACCAATCTAGGAGACACCACTCTCCAAAAGGTAATAGATGGTGTGTTGATGATGAACTCCTTGCTCTCGTGCTTCAAATGATAGTCTCCCCAACACTCAACTCTCTCTCATAGGATTGGATTTGGTAGAAAGATGATTTGAGTGGAAAGCAACTTGGGGAAGGCTAGATATCAAGATTTATGTGATTGGAATGGAATATCTTGACCTCAACACAAGTGTAGGTGGTTCTCTCACAGAAAATGTATGATGGAAGTGTAGGCATGTTCTGATGGCTATCTCCATGAATGAAGAGCGGGTGGAGGGGTATATATATGTAACGCCCCCGATTCAATCGTACACTAATCATACACGCAAACGTGTACAATCAAGATCAGGGACTCACGGGAAGATATCACAACACAACTCTACAAATAAAATAAGTCATACAAGCATCATATTACAAGCCAAGGGCCTCGAGGGCTCGAATACAAGAGCTCGATCATAGACGAGTCAGCGGAAGCAACAATATCTGAGTACAGACATAAGTTAAACAAGTTTGCCATAAGAAAGCCAGCACGAGCTGGGATACAGATCGAAAGAGGCGCGGGCCTCCTGCCTGGGATCCTCCTAAAGTACTCCTGGTCATCGTCTGCGGGCTGCACATAGTAGTAGGCACCGCCAGTGTAGTAGGAGTCGTCGTCAACGATGGCGTCTAGCTTCTAGATTCCAACGTCTCGTCGCAGCAATCCGGTATAGAAAGAGGGAAAAGGGGCAGCAAAGCAACCGTGAGTACTCATCCAAAGTACTCGCAAGCAAGGAGCTACACTACATATGTATGCATTGGTATCAAATGGAAAAGGGGTAACATACGTGGACTGAACTGCAGAATGCCAGAATAAGAGGGGGATAGCTAATCCTATCGAAGACTACGCTTCTGGTAACCTCCATCTTGCAGCAGAAGAAGAGACTAGATGGTAAGTTCACCAAGTAACATCGCATAGCATAATCCTAACCGATGATCCTCCCCTCGTCGCCCTATTAGAGAGCGATCACCGGTTTTATCTGGCACTTGGAAGGGTGTGTTTTATTAAGTATCCGGTTCTAGTTGTCATAAGGTCAAGGTACAACTCCAAGTCGTCCTGTACCGAAGATCACGGCTATTCGAATAGATTAACTTCCCTGCAGGGGTGCACCACATTTCCCAACACGCTCGATCCCCTTTGTCCGGACACACTTTCCTGGGTCATGCCCGGCCTCGAAAGATCAACACGCCGCAGCCCTACCTAGGCACAACAGAGAGGTCAGCACGTCGGTCTAAATCCTATGGCGCAGGGGTCTGGGCCCATCTCCCATTGCACACCTGCATATTGCGAACGCGGCGGTGAGTAGGCCTAGCCTCCCTAATACAAGAGCAGGAGTTCTAGTCCAACCCGGCGCGCGCCGCTCAGTCGCTGACGTCACGAAGGCTTCAGCTGATTCCACGACG
Source organism: Triticum aestivum (assembly GCF_018294505.1). Classification (NCBI taxonomy): domain Eukaryota; kingdom Viridiplantae; phylum Streptophyta; class Magnoliopsida; order Poales; family Poaceae; genus Triticum; species Triticum aestivum. The sequence continues at coordinate 577,208,910 of NC_057797.1, forward strand.
TCGAGTGCCCATAATTGTCCCTGCATAGTTGGTTAGTGCATATAGGCCAGTAGCCAGACTCAGATCAAATACCCAGATCTCGTTAAGCATGTTATTTGAAGTAACCGCGAACACTGACCAGGGCCAGGCCCACCTCTCACCTAGGTGGTCTCCTCCTGCCCTGTCGCTCCGCCTCAAAGTAACAGTCGGGGGCCGTCAGGAACCTAGGCCCGCCACTACCTGGGTGGAACCACCTGCCCCTCCAGCCCCCAACATCGGAATCACTTGCGGGTACTCAATGAGCTGACCCGGCTTTAGTCATAACATGTGTAGTATGTATGTATAGTATATACCCATGATCAACACCCGACGTGATCATGGCCCGATAGTATAGCATGGCAGACAGACAAGAATGTAGGGCCACTGATGATAAACTAGCATCCTATACTAAGTATTTAGGATTGCAGGTAAGGTATCAACAACGGTAGCAACAATGACAGGCTATGCATCAGGATAGGATTAACGGAAAGCAGTAACATGCTACACTACTCTAATGCAAGCAGTATAGAGGAGAGTAGGCGATATCTGGTGATCAAGGAGGGGCTTGCTTGATTGCTCTGGCAAGAGAGAAAGGTCGTCAACACCATAGTCGTACTGGGTAGCAGCGGCGTCGGTCTCGGTGTCTAGAGAGAGAAGAGGGGGAAGAAACAATAAATATTAAGCAAACAGATGCATAGCGATGCATGACATGACAAGTAGTGGTGCTAGGGGTGCCCTAACGCGGTATGAGGTGGTACCGGTGAAGGGGGAAACATCCGGGAAAATATCCCCGGTGTTCCGCGTTTTCGGACAGATGAACCGGAGGGGGAAAGTTGCGTGTTTGATATGCTAGGGATGCGTGGCGGATGAACGGGCTCCGTATCCGGATTCGTCTCGTTGTTCTGAGCAACATTCATGTAGAAAGTTTTTCCATCCGAGCTACGGTTTATTTTATATTGATTTTAAAAGATTTAAATCAATTTTAGGATTTATTTAATTAATTTCATTCAACATTATCCAGAAGAGTGTTTGCTGACGTAATCATGACGTCAGCAGTTGACCTGATCAACCTGACATGTGGGTCCCGCATGTCATTGCCTAACTAACTGTTTAGTTAGATTAATTACCAGGTTAATTTGGTTTAATAGTTAGTTAACAGAATTAATTAAGTTAATTAATTCTTTAATTAATTAACTAATTTAATTATTATTACTATTTTATTGATTTTTTTCATTTTTTAATACGTTCTCGAGGTGGGGCCCCCTAGTCAGTGGCTCTAGGGGAGGCTCACGGGCGCGCGGGCTAACGGGTGTGGGGTACCGGGCGGAGCGGACCCGGGCAGCCAGCGCGGGGTTCCGGTCGTGGCTAGGCTGGCCGACCGGAGCTGCTCCCTGCAGCGCCAGTGGGCGGCGCGAGCAGGCGGTGGAGCGAGGAGGGCTGCGAGTGGCCATGCGGGCGCAGGGCAGCGCGCGAGCAGGGGCTGCGGGCGACAGCGAGCAAGCGCCGGCGGGGCGATGCGGCGTGAGCGGTGACGCACGGGGAGAGGCAACGGTGGGCGGTGGAGCGCGAGGACTGCGGCGAGCGCGTAGCTAGGCGTGCGGTGCGCGGGCGCGTCCAGCGCGGGGTGTTTGTGGACGCAGGGGGCGCGCCGTGGGTCAGGCGAAGCAGGCGCGGGGAGGGGTGGCGATGCGCGGGCACGCGCACGGTCGATGGGGCGTGGCCGGGGCCGCGTGAAGCCGCAGCGGCACGTGTGGAGAGGCCACACAGCAGGGGGGCCTCGAGGCCGGGCTGCTCCGGCAGCGACGGGAGTCGGCCGGCGGACACGGCGGGAAGCGGGCGGGGCTGGGCTCGGCGGGGGCCGCGGCTGCGGGCGGCAACGCAGGGAGCGGAGGGCGGCCAGGGCGAGTGAGCGAGGGCGCGGCGATGAGAGCCAGCGCGGGGGTGTGGGCGCGCGCAGGGGAGCGGGGCTCCGGCCATGGCTGTCAGCGGCAGTAGCGCTAGCAAGCAGCGGCGGGAAGGAGGGGAAGAGGGGGCAGCTCACGGGGGTTGGTAGGGATCGGGGCAACGGGGGGCGAGGAGGAGGACGGAGACGGACGGCGACGGGCGATGGCGGTGCGACATCGCGGCGAGGCGGCACTGGGCGGTGGCGGCGAGCGGTTCCCCTCCTCGATCCTAATCCAATCAGGGGAGAGGGAGGGATATTTTGCGGGGGAGTGGGGGTGTCGATGTGTGTGTAGTGGGGAGTGGGGGAGGATATGGGGTGCGGGGTGGGCCGGCCCATTCAGGCGGCGGTGGCCAACTGGGCCAGAGCCCAGGGGGCAGGGGGTTCCTCTTTTTTTTGTTAGTTTGTTTTTTTATTTATTTACTTTTCTGTTTTAAATCATTTCAATTTATTTAGGCATTTTATAAACGGTGTCTTCTACACCATAATTATCTAGGTAATATTTAGTACAAACCGAACATTTTTATTTTAATGTTTGAAAACTTTTATTATTTAACTTTATTTTAAATTTGAATTTGAATCAGTTTTGAACTAATCCGAGATTAACTACAGTGATAGAGGTGACGTGGCATCGTTAACATGGGATTACTGTAGCATGATTATCCAGGCATTACAAAACTCCTCCACTACAAGAAATCTTGTCCCGAGATTTAGGAGGTAGAAGTAAACAATGCGGGGTATTCATCACGCAGGCGATCCTCGCGTTCCCAAGTGGCTTCATCTTCAGAGTGATGCGACCACTGGACTTTGAGGAATTTGATCGCCTTCTAATGTGTGCCGTGTTCAACTTGGTCGAGAATGCGGACCGGATGCTCTTTATAGGAGAGGTCCTGTTGCAATTCGAGCACTTCATGATCCACGGCTCGGATTGGATCCTTGAAGCAACGGCGGAGCTGTGACACATGGAACACATCGTGAACCTGAGAAAGGTTCGGCGGAAGCTCCAGTCGATATGCCACTTTTCCACGCCTTTTGAGAATAGTGAAGGGACCGATATAGCGAGGAGCTAGCTTTCCCTTGATCCCGAAGCGGTGAGCACCCTTCATTGGTGTAACTTGAAGATAATCCTTTTCGCTAGGTTAATAGACCATGTCTTTGTGATGACGGTCATACTGACTTTTCTGACATGACTGGGCAGTCTTGAGATTCTTGCGAATAATGCGGACTTGTTCTTCGGCCTATTGGATAATATCCAGACCGAAGAATGGACATTCCCCAGTTTCTGACTAGTTCAGAGGGGTCCGACACTTTCGCCCATATAACACTTCAAAGGGGGACATCTTCAGACTAGCTTGATAGCTATTATTATAAGAGAACTCGGCATATGGAAGAGATTCCTCCCATTTCTTGCCGAAGGAAATTACACAAGCTCGAAGCATGTCTTCGAGAACTTGGTTCACACGTTCAACTTGTCCTTGCGACTGAGGATGAAACGCCGTACTGAACGACAGATGAGTTCCCATAGCTTCTTGGAAACTTTCTCAGAACCTTGAAGTGAACAAGCTGCCATGGTCTGAACTGATAACCAGTAGAATACCATGAAGTGAAACAATTCTGGACATGTAGAGAGCTGCAAGCTGACTAGCAGTGATTGTTTTTTTGACCGCCAGAAAATGTGCAACTTTAGAAAGCCGGTCAATGACGACAAGAATAGCATCATTACCTTTCTGTGATTTGGGAAATCCAGTGACGAAGTCCATTTCAACATGGTCCCATTTCCATTCAGGAATAGAGATAGGTTGCAGAGTTCCAGCAAGCCTTTGATGCTCAGCTTTGATATGACGGCAAATGTCACACTCAGCAACATAACGAGCAATGTCTTGCTTCATATTAGACCACTAGAATCTCTGACAAATATCCTGATACATCTTTGTACTACCAGGATGGATGGACAGTGGTGTATCATGAGCTTCTTTCATAATCTTTTTAGTCTGATCTAGGTTTTTCCTTGAACATGGTACCACTAGGCGGCCTTTGAAGTACAAGGCGCCATCGTCGGCGATAGTGAAGAATGAGGGCTTTCCTTCTGCGAGATGGCGTTTAATCTTCTGGACTTCAGAGTCAAAACCTTGAATAGTTTTATACCATCTACGAGATCTGGTACGACAGCCAGGGTATTTAGAGAACCCTTAGTAACAACACGAAGATTCATCTTTTGGAACTCTGGGGGAGGGGGAGCGAGTGCTCCAGGAGGAACAATATGAAGGTTCAACTTTCTAAATTCTTCGACAAGCGAGGGCTGAACTTTGTGAACCTGGAGGTGGTTGCAGTAAGACTTGCGGCTCAAGACATCAGCCATTACATTAGCCTTGCCTGGGGTATGGGATATACCCACGTCAAAGTCTGCAACAGTCTCCATCCATCTTTGTTGACGGAGGTTCAAGTCGGGTTGAGTAAACAGATACTTCAGACTTTGGTGGTCGGTGAAGATCTCGCAACGATTACCGAGAAGGTAATGTCGCCACTGCTTCAGATCATGAATGATAGCAGCAAGCTCGAGGTCGTGAACTGGGTAGTTTTCTTCGTGAGGGCGCAGTTGACGAGAGGCATAAGCAATCACCCTGCGCTCTTGCATTAGGACACAGCCTAATCCTTGACGGGAAGCGTCGCAGTAAATGACGAAGTCCTTCTTAGTATCAGGTGGAGCAAGCACTGGGGCAGAAGTCAACTTGTCTTTGAGCACCTGGAAACTTTCCTGACATTTGTCTGTCCATTGGAACTTGATGCCCTTATGCAACAAATTAGTCAGAGGCCTAGCGATCTTGTAGAATTTCTCAACAAATCAACGGCAATAGCTGGCGAGACCGAGAAAACTTCGGACTTGCTTAACATTCTTCGGAGGAGTCCAATCGAGAATAGCCTGAAATCGTTCAGGGTTGACGGCAATACCATCCTTGGAGATGACATGCCCAAAATAGGTTACTTCGGGGAGCCAGAATTCACACTTGGAATACTTAGCATAGAGTTGATGCTCTCGAAGCTTTTCCAGCACAAGACGAAGATGTTCAGCATGTTCTTCTTTGTTCTTGGAAAATACGAGGATATCACCCAGATAAACCATGATGGACTTGTCGAGGTAATCCATGAATATGTAGTTCATCAAACGAGACAAAGTGGCCGGAGCATTCGTTAAGCCGAATGACATGACGGTGTACTCGTATGATCCATACCGAGTCACGAAGGCGGTCTTTGGGATATCCTCTTCACAAACACGGATCTGGTGGTAACCCAACCTCAAGTCGAGTTTGGAGAACACTAATGAACCAGCCAGTTGATCATAAAGATCATTGATCCGAGGGAGGGGATATTTGTTCTGAATAGTGGCTTGGTTAATAGGTCGATAATCTTGGACCAATCGGTTTGTCCCATCCTTCTTCTTAACAAAAAGAGAAGGTGCTCCCCAAGGAGAGCAACTAGGGCGAATGAAACCTTTGCTAAGAGATTTGTTGATTTCCACCTTAAGCTCAGTGAGTTCATGTGGCGGCATCTTGTAGCGTTGTTTGGCTATAGGAGTGGTTCCTGGTTTCAAGTCGATGATGAATTCGACAGCTCTAGCAGGGGGAATCCCTGGAAGTTCTTCCGGAAAGACGTCTTGGAATTCACGAACGACGGGAATGTTTTCAATGCCCTCGAGTGGTGCAACGTTCAATGCATTCAAGGCACCTTGCCTCAGCATTCTGAACTACACGAGCATTGTAGCTTATTATTTCATCGGAAGGGTGTAGCAAATGGACGGTCTTAGTGGCGCAAACTATAGAAGAAGTATGCGCTTTCAACCAATCCATTCCTAGAATGAGGTCAATGCTACAGGACTTCAGTACGATGGGATAGAAAAGGAACTCCAGTCCTTCAATTTCAACGGGAATGTTGTGACTAACCATAGAGGTTTGACATTGGCCCACGGGAGTGTGTACCACTATCGCAGTGTTCATCTCTTCATACTTAATGCCATGCATGAATGCAAACTCAGCTGATATGAATGAATGCGATGCTCCTGTATCAAATAAAACGGATGCTGGTATAGAGTTTACGAGGAGTGTACCCATCACAGTAGTGGGCTAGTCTAGAACTTCAGTCAGATCAACGTGGTTGGCATGAACACGACCATAATACTTGGCATTGTTGTTGCGAGGCTGATTGCCTCCACGGCCAGCTGCAGGGAGGGCCAGTTGATTCTGGTTCTGGTTGCATTCCCTAGCACGGTGTCCTGGCTGACCACACCTGAAGCACAGACCATTATTGGGAGTGGGAACGGGAGCTCGGGGTGGTGGAGCTGGAAGTCTTGGCTGCCTAGTTGGTGGGGGAGGCAGACGCGGTGCAGCATAGGACTGCCTTGGAGCAAGTGCAGTTGGCTAGTACATGTTGTTGGGAATCCATATCCTACGCTTCTGCGAGGACGGGCCCAAAGATGAGCCCGTGTCACGGTTGCGCCTGTGAGAGCTCTGGTGTTCCTGCAGACCAGTTTCGACATTGATGGCCTTGTTCACCAAGGTGGCGAAATCAGCAAAGTCATGCACTAGAAGTGCGAGTTTGATGTCAGCTTGAAGGCCATCACGGAACTTCTCCTGTCTGCGTGCATCAGTCGCAATGTCTTCTTAAGCATAGCGGGACAAGTCCAGAAACTCTCGCTGATAAGCTTCCACAGTTTTGTTGCCTTGAGTGAGGTTGCGGAACTCACGCTTCTTCCGGTCCATGACTCCCTGAGGAATGAACTGGGCATGGAAAGTAGCTTGGAAGTCTGGCCAGGTGATGATTGTTCCAACTAGCAGAGTACGCCTGTGACTGTCCACCATTGAGCAGCGGGTCCTTTTAGGAAGAAGGAAGCAAAGGTGACATAGCTGGTAGGGGCTACATCAGCAGACTCCATCTCATAGGTGATGTCATGGAGCCAGTCATCGGCATCCAGAGGCTGAGTTGAGCTGCGGTACACAGTTGGGTTGAGACGCATGAAATCCTGCAGAGTCACTTGGGCTGGCTGCTGATTCATATTGGGGCGAAGAAACTGAGCTGCCATAATATTCTCCATGAACTGGCGATTCAGTTCAAACTGTTGCATCATCCCAGCCATGTACTCAGGCGGGGGTGGGGGATGGTCACCACGACCACGACCACCTGGTCTAACCATCCTGCTAATATATAACAGGGGTAGTTCAGCATTGAGAATTTGCAAGGACAAGAATCATTCATGATGAAACATGCATAATGAAAGGAACATGATAGATACTACATAGTAGTTGGCATATCTTACAAAAGAGATCATGCATAGAGTTCGATACACAGAGTTCAGTACATAACCTAAGAACATCATAGGCGGCACGCAGGCTCGCGGTGACTGCAACTAACACTAGCAAGCAGGCCTACATCAGTCCCAGGAGGAACTGTGGAGGTAGGTGTAGCCTGACAGCTGGTAGTGACGCGAGGGGAAGTCCTCCACGTGACTAGCCTGGGGTCCGCGGATACTCTGGTCCGGAACCCGACAAGTAGGTGGCAGAAGAGGACCAAGTGCGGGAGAGTAGCCTCCCACATCTGGCCAGCTAACACCCTGGGGCATCACGGTCCTTGCAGGGTAGATCACAGAACGCGACAGATCACCAGATCGGACAGAGGGGTGCAACAGCGTCAGAGCACGGTATAGGTGCTGACGGGTGGTGTACAACTCATGGAGAAGAGCTCGGTTAGCTCTATCCAGCCCATCAGCATGCAGAACCAGGTTCTGATGGTAGAAGGGCTCTCGGGTGATAGTGGAGTAGGCAGTAGTGTAGTACCCCTCTGCACCAACATCGGATACGATAGCAATGTGCCTGAAAGGGGAGGTGTCCAACTCCTGATACTCTCCACGAAGACGTGTCAGAGCAGCATAAGCAGCATCGTGGACCGCCATGTTGATAGTCACTCCAACACCGTGAGCAGTGTGCAGCACAGTAGTGGAGTCATACTCCCAAGAGTAGAGGTGGACGATGGCACGATACTGCTCCTGGTTGAAGTCCTGGTACTCCTCGTAGACGGTGTACTCAGGGTGCCAGCAATAACCCAGATAGGTCATCATCTCAACCAACATAGTAGGTGATCCTGAGGCACCAATGGCCGTTGTGTGGCGCACGACCTGTCTCGTGGGCTCCATCTGAAAACAAAGGTGTTTCAAAGGAGTCAAAGGACAGTGTGGATAATGTTCAATATACTACTCTAATAAATAACTAGGGCTTATCCAACTTTAGGGTGAACGTGGTCACGGGATCCTAATGTTAAAGTTCGTAAAATCGTTTAACCCGAGTAGAAGAGAGTTCAGAGTCCCAGAGTAAGGATCGAGGAGTAAATGATCCTAATACCACCCAGATGGTGACGTGGGCCCGTAAGGCACACGACCATGTTCGTAAAAAAATTTGTAATGTCTAGACTCGACTTCGGCCAAGGAGTGTGGAAGGGGGATTCCTACAGGCAGTTGGCTCTGATACCAACTTGTGACGCCCCTGATTCAATCGTACACTAATCATACACGCAAACGTGTATGATCAAGATCAGGGACTCACGGGAAGATATCACAACACAACTCTACAAATAAAATAAGTCATACAAGCATCATATTACAAGCCAGGGGCCTCGAGGGCTCGAATACAAGAGCTCGATCATAGACGAGTCAGTGGAAGCAACAATATCTGAGTACAGACATAAGTTAAACAAGTTTGCCTTAAAAAGGCCAGCACAAACTGGGATACAGATCGAAAGAGGCGCAGGCCTCCTGCCTGGGATCCTCCTAAACTACTCCTGGTCGTTGTCTACGGGTTGCACGTAGTAGTAGGCACCGCCAGTGTAGTAGGAGTCATCGTCAACGGTGGCGTCTGGCTCCTGGACTCCAACATCTGGTCACAGCAATCGGGCATAGAAAGAGGGAAATGGGGGAGCAAAGCAACCGTGAGTACTCATCCAAAGTACTCGCAAGCAAGGAGCTACACTACATATGTATGCATTGGTATCAAATGGAAAAGGGGTAACATATGTGGACTGAACTGTAGAATGCCGGAATAAGAGGGGATAGCTAATCCTATCGAAGACTACGCTTCTGGTAACCTCTATCTTGCAGCAGAAGAAGAGAGTAGATGGTAAGTTCACCAAGTAACATCGCATAGCATAATCCTAACCGATGATCCTCCCCTCGTCGCACTGTTAGAGAGCGATCATCAGTTGTATCTGGCACTTGGAAGGGTGTGTTTTATTAAGTATCCGGTTCTAGTTGTCATAAGGTCAAGGTACAACTCCAAGTCGCCCTGTTACCGAAGATCACGGCTATTCGAATAGATTAACTTCCCTGCAGGGGTGCACCACATTTCCCAACACGCTCAATCCTCTTTGTCCGGACACACTTTCCTGGGTCATGCCCGGCCTCGGAAGATCAACACGTCGTAACCCTACCTAGGCACAACAGAGAGGTCAGCACACCGGTCTAAATCCTATGGCGCAGGGGTCTAGGCCCATCGCCCATTGCACACCTGCACGTTGCGAACGCGGCCGGTGAGCAGACCTAGCCTCCCTTATACAAGAGCAGGCGTTCCAGTCCAACCCGACGCGCGCCGCTCAGTCACTGACGTCACTAAGGCTTTGGCTGATACCACGACGTTGAGTGCCCATAACTGTCCCCGCGTAGTTGGTTAGTGTGTATAGGCCAGTAGCCAGACTCAGATCAAATACCTAGATCTCGTTAAGCATGTTATTTTGAAGTAACCGCGAACGCCGACCAGGGCCAGGCCCACCTCTCACCTAGGTGGTCTCCGCCTGCCCTGTCGCTCCACCTCAAAGTAACAGTCGGGGGCCGTCGGGAACCTAGGCCCACCACTACCTGGGTGGAACCACCTGCCCCTCCAGCCCCCAACATCGGAATCACTTGCGGGTACTCAACGAGCCGACCCGACTTTAGTCATAACATGTATAGTATGTATGTATAGTATATACCCATGATCAACACCCGACGTGATCACGGCCCGATAGTATAGCATGGCAGATAGACAAGAATGTAGGGCCACTGATGATAAACTAGCATCCTATACTAAGTATTTAGGATTGCAGGTAAGGTATCAACAACGGTAGCAACAATGATAGGCTATGCATCAGGATAGGATTAACGGAAAGCAGTAACATGCTACACTACTCTAATGCAAGCAGTATAGAGGAGAGTAGGCGATATCTGGTGATCAAGGGGGGGCTTGCCTGATTGCTCTGGCAAGAGAGAGAGGTCATCAACACCGTAGTCGTACTGGGTAGCAGCGGCGTCGGTCTCGGTGTCTAGCGAGAGAAGAGGGGGAAGAAACAATAAATATTAAGCAAACAGATGCATAGCGATGCATGACATGACAAGTAGCGGTGATAGGGGTGCCCTAACGCGGTATGAGGTGGTACAGGTGAAGGGGGGAAACATCCGGGAAAATATCCCCGGTGTTTCGCGTTTTCGGACAAATGAACCGGAGGGGGAAAGTTGCGTGTTCGCTATGCTAGGGATGCGTGGCGGACGAACGGGTTGCGTATCCGGATTCGTCTCATCGTTCTGAGCAACTTTCATGTAGAAAGTTTTTCCATCCGAGCTACAGTTTATTTTATATTGATTTTAAAAGATTTAAATCAATTTTAGTATTTATTTAATTAATTTAATTCAAGATTATCCAAAATAGTGTTTGCTGACGTCATCATGATATCAGCATGATGTCAGCAGTTGACCTGGTCAACCTGACATGTGGGTCCCGCATGTCATTGCCTAACTAACTGTTTAGTTAGATTAATTAGCAGGTTAATTTGGTTTAATAGTTAGTTAACAAAATTAAGTAAGTGCGGTGGAGCGAGGAGGGATGCGAGTGGCCATGCGGGCGCAGGGCAGCGTGCGAGTGGAAGCTACGGGCGACAGCGAGCGAGCGCCGACGGGGCGATGCGGCGCGAGCAGGTGACACACCGGGAGAGGCAACGGTGGGCGGTGGAGCGCGGGGACTGCGGCGAGCGCGTAGCTAGGCCAGGCGTGCGGTGCGCGGGCGTGTCCAGCGCGGGGTCTTTGTGGACGCAGCGGGGCGCGTCGTGGGCGTGGCGACGCGAGTCAAGCGAAGCAGGCGCGGGGAGGGGTGGCGATGCGCGGGCGCGGCCGAGGCCGCGCGAAGCCGCAACGGCGCGTCTGGAGAGGCCACGCAGTGGGGGGCTCGAGGCCGGGCTGCTCCGGTAGCGACGGGAGTCGACCGGCGGACACGGCGGGAAGCAGGCGGGGCTGGGCTCGGCAGGGGCCGCGGCTGCGGGCAGCGACGGAGGGAGCGGAGGGGCGGCCAGGGCGAGTGAGCGAGGGCGCGGCGGCGAGAGCCAGCGCGGGGGTGTGGGCGCATGCAGGGAGCGGGGCTCCGGCCATGGATGTCAGCGGCGGCAGCGCTAGCAAGCATCGGTGGGAAGGAGGGGAAGGGGGGCATCTCACGGGGGTTGGTAGGGATCGGGGCAATGGGGGGCAAGGAGGAGGACGGAGACGGGCGGCGACGGGCGATGGCGGTGCGGTGTCGCGGCGAGGCGGCACCGGGCTGTGGCGGCAAGCGGTTCCCCTCCTCGATCCCGATCCAATTGGGGGAGAGGGGGATATTTTGCGGGGGAGTGGAGTGTCGGTGTGTGTGTAGTGGGGGAGTGGGGGAGGATATGGGGTGCAGGGTGGGCCGGCCCATTCGGGCGGCGGTGGCCAACTGGGCCAGTGCCCAGGGGGCAGGGGTTTCCTCTTTTTTTGTTAGTTTGTTTTCTTTTTATTTATTTACTTTTCTGTTTTAAATCATTTTAATTTATTTAGGCATTTTATAAAACTGTGTCTTCTACACCATAATTATCTAGGTAATATTTAGTAGAAACCGAACATTTTTATTTTAATGTTTGAAAACTTTTATTATTTAACTTTATTTTAAATTTGAATTTGAATCGGTTTTGAACTAACCCGAGATTAACTACAGTGACACAGGTGACGTGGCATCGTTAATGTGGGATTACTGTAGCATGATTATCCGGGAGTTACAATATAGCCTCCACACAAAAATCTAACCGTTACACACAAATCACCAAACTCGATGGGACCGAATTATAAAACTCGGTCAGCCCGATTAGGTTCATAATGTGACCGTTAGGCATTTCGGTGGGACCGACATGATCAACTCGGTGGGATCGATGTGCTAGGGTTAGGGTAAAGCCTTATCTCGGTTGGACCGATTACACAAACTCGATGGGACCGATTTTGGTAATAAGCTAAACAGAGAGTTGGCCAAGCAAACTCGGTGGGACCGATTTCATATTTCGGTGAGACCGAAATTAATGCAATAGGCAACAGAGAGTTTGCAAGCCCATCTCGATGGGACCGAGATCCCATCGGTGAGACCGAATTGATTAGGGTTTCTGGCAGTGGCTATGTCAAGTGGACTCGGTGGCGCCGGATAGGAATTTTTAGTGGGGCCGAGTTTGACTTTTGGCTTGGGACAAATGTGGATGTGAAAAAGTGGTTGAGGGCTTTGGAGCATATCACTAAGCACTTTGAGCAAGCAAGCCATTAAGCAACACCTCATCCCCTGTTAATAGTATTGGCTTTCCTATGGACTCAATGTGATATTGGATCACTAAAATGAAAAATGTAGAGTCTTGAGCTTTGAGCTTGGGCCAGTCCTTTGTCCTTATCATCTCGAAGGGGTTCCACATCCTCTAGTCCATGCCACTCCATTGTTGAACTTATCTGAGACATACTAGATGAAAGCATTAGTCAACCAAGAGATATGTTGACATTAATTACCAAAATTACCCAGGGAGCACTTGTGCTTTCAACAAATTCATGAGGGCGAAGATAATGTTCCATGCAAAACTCGCACTAAAGCATATAGCTCTTTGTCATAGATGGGGTAATTGAGTTGTGCTCCGAAGAGTTTTTCACTAAAGTATGCTCTGGGGCGCTTCTCTTGCGTTAACACACCTCCTATGCCATTACCACTAGCATCGCAATGAATCTCAAAGGGTTTGTCAAAGTTGGGTAATGCAAGCACGGGATCATGAGTAAGCAAATTCTTAAGCTCATTGAATGTGGTATCTTGGGATGGTCCCCAAACAAAAGGTGCATTCTTCTTACTCAAAGCATGGAAAGGTGAAGTGATTGTGCTAAAATCTTTCACAAAACTATGGTAGAAACCGGCTAAACCAAGGAAGCTACGCTCTTGTTGCTAGTTGGTTGGTTGTGGCCAGGTTTAAATAGCATTGATGTTAGAGTCATCAACATGAACACCCTTAGAGGACACAACAAAACCCAAGAAAACAAGCTTATCAACGCCAAAAACACATTTTTCCATGTTAGCATAGAGACGCTCTTTTGGAAGAGTTTGCAAAATGGTGCGAACATGGGTGACATGATCTTTGAGAGATTTGCTAAAAACAAGGATATCATCAAAGTAGACCACAACAAACTCACCGATGTAAGGGTGAAACACATAATGCATAAGACGCATGAAAGTATCGGGTGCTTCCGATAAACCCATAGGCATAACTAACCACTCATTCAAAACAAACTTTGTTTTGAAAGTGGTTTTCCATTCATCACCCTCTTGTATGTGTATTTCATAGTAACCACTTTTAAGATCAATTTTGGAAAAAATAGTGGCACCGCTAAGTTCATCTAGCATATCATTAAGGCGTGGAATGGGGTACCTATAGCGAACGGTGATAGCATTGATAGGTCTACAATCGGAACACATGCAAAAGCTACCGTCTCTTTTGGGCACAAGAATGACCGAAACGGCACAAGGACTCAAACTTTCGCGCACATGTCCGTGGTCTATGAGATGTTTTACTTGACTTTGTATTTCTTTGGTTTCTTCGGGGTTGGCGAGGTAGGGTGCTACCTCTTGAGCATGCGTTGGTTTTCCCTTGAAGAGGAAAGGGTGATGCAGCAAAGTAGCGTAAGTATTTCCCTCAGTTTTTGAGAACCAAGGTATCAATCCAGTAGGAGACTACACGCAAATCCCCTAGTACCCGCACAAACAAACAAGAACCTCGCAACCAACACGATAAAGGGGTTGTCAATGCCTTCACGGTCACTTACGAGAGTGAGATCTGATAGAGATAATAAGATAAATATTTTTGGTATTTTTGTGATATAGATTGGAAAATAAAGATTGCAAAATAAATAGTAAACTAGAATTGTAGATCGGAAACTTATGTGATGTAAAGTAGACCCGGGGGCCATAGGTTTCACTAGTGGCTTCTCTCAAGATAGCATGTATTATGGGTGGTGAACAAATTACTGCCAAGCAATTGATAGAAAAGTGCATAGTTATGATGATCTCTAAGGCAATGATCATGAATATAGGCATTACGTCCGTGAAAAGTAGATCGAAACGATTCTACATCCACTACTATTACTCCACACATCGACTGCTATCCATCATGCATCTAGAGTATTAAGTTCATAAGAATGGAGTAACGCATTAGGCAAGATGACATAATGTAGAGGGATAAACTCAAGCAATATGATATAAACCCCATCTTTTTATCCTCGATGGCAACAATACAATACGTTTCGTTTCCCTTTCTGTCACTGGGATCGAGCACCGCAAGATTGAACCCAAAGCTAAGCACTTCTCCCATTGCAAGAAAGATCAATCTAGTAGGCCAAACTAAACCGATAATTCGAAGAGACTTGCAAAGATATCAAATCATGCATATAAGAATTCAGAAAAGAATAAAATAATATTCATAGATGATCAATTCATAAACCCACAATTCATCAGATCTCGACAAACACACCGCAAAAAGAGTTACATCGACTAGATCTCCAAGAAGATCGAGGAGAACTTTGTATTGAGATCTAAAGAGAGAGAAGAAGCCATCTAGCTAATAACTATGGACCCGAAGGTCTGTGGTAAACTACTCACACATCATCGTAGAGGCTATGGTGTTGATGCAGAAGCCCTCCGTGATCGAATCCCCCTCCAGCAGATCGCCGGAAAAGGCCCCAAGATGGGATCTCACGGGTACAGAAGGTTGCGGCGGTGGAAAAGGTGTTTCGCGGCTCTCCCCGAAGGTTTCAGGGTACGAGAGTGTATATAGGTGAAAGAAGCAGGTCGGTGGAGCTGCGAGGGGCCCATGAGGGTGGGGGCGCGCCCTCCTACCTCGTGGCCGCCTCGCTCCTTCCTTGACGTCCACTCCAAGTCTCCTAGATCATGTTTGTTCCAAAAAAGATCCTCGCGAAGGTTTCATTCCGTTTGGATTCCATTTGATATTCCTTTTCTGCGAAACACTAAAATAGGCAAAAATGCAGCAATTTTCACTAGGTTAGTCCCAAAAATAATATAAAAAGGTATATTAAAGCCCATTAAACATCCAAAACAGATAATATAATAGCATGGAACATTCAAAAATTATAGATACATTGGAGACGTATCAAGCATCCCCAAGCTTAATTCCTGCTAGTCCTCGAGTAGGTAAATGATAAAAAGCAGAATTTTTGATGTGGAATGCTATCTAACATATTTTTCAAAGTAATTCTCTTTATTGTTCAGATCCATAAGATTCAAGATAAAAGTTTAATATTGACATAAAAATAGTAATACTTCAAGCATACTAATAAAGCAATTATGTCTTGTCAAAATAACATGGCCAAAGAAAGTTATTCCTACAAAATCATATAGTCTGGCTATGCTCTATCTTCACCACACAAAATATTTAAATCATGCACAACCCCGATGAAAAGCTAAGCAATTGTTTCATACTTTTGATGTTCTCAAACTTTTTCAATCTTCGCGCAATACATGAGCGTGATCCATGGATATAGCACTGTAGGTGGAATAGAATGGTGGTTGTGGAGAAGACAAAAAGGAGAAGATAGTCTCACATCAACTAGGCGTATTAACGGGCTATGGAGATGCCCATCAATAGATATCAATGTGAGTGAGTGGGGATTGACATGCAATGGATGCACTAGAGCTATAAGTGTATCAAAGCTCAAAAATAAACTAAGTGGGTGTGCATCCAAATTGCTTGCTCAGGAAGACCTAGGGCATTTTGAGGAAGCCCATCATTGGAATATACAAGCCAAGTTCTATAATGAAAAATTCCCAGTAGTATATGAAAGTGACAAAATAGGAGACTCTCTATCATCAAGACCATGGTGCTATTTTGAAGCACAAGTGTGGAAATGGATAGTAACATTGTCCCTTCTCTCTTTTTCTCTCATTTTTTTGTTTGGGCTTCTTTGGACTCTTTTTTTATTTGGGCTTCTTTGGCCTATTTTTTTCTTTCCTCATATGGGACAATGCTCTAATAATGATGACCATCACACTTTTATTTACTCACAACTTAATGTTACAACTCGATACTTAGAACAAAATATGACTCTATGTGAATGCCTCCGCGGTGTACCGGGATATGCGATGAATCAAGAGTGACATGTATCAAAGAATTATGAATGGTGGCTTTTCCACAAATACAATGTCAACTACATGACCATGCAAAGCAATATGACAATGATGAAGCGTGTCATAATAACAGAACGGTGGAAAGTTGCATGGCAATATATCTTGAAATGGCTATGGAAATGCCATAATAGGTAGGTATGGTGGCTGTTTCGAGGAAGGTATATGGTGGGTTTATGCTACCGGCGAAAGTTGCGCGGTACTAGAGAGGCTAGCAATGGTGAAGGGTGAGAGTGCGTTTAATCCATGGACTCAACATTAGTCATAAAGAACTCACATACTTATTGAAAAAATCTATTAGTTATCGAAACAAAGTACTACATGCATGCTTCTAGGGGGATAGATTGGTAGGAAAAGACCATCGCTCTTCCCCGACCGCCACTCATAAGGAAGACAATCAAAAAATAAATCATGCTCTGACTTCATCACATAACGGTTCACCATACGTCCATGCTACGGGAATCACAAACTTTAACACAAGTACCTCTCAAATTCACAACTACTCAACTAGCATGACTCTAATATTACCATATTCATATCTCAAAACAATCATCAAGTATCAAACTTCTCATAGTATTCAATTCACTTTATATGAAAGTTTTTAGTATACCATCTTGGATGCCTATCATATTAGGACTAATTTTATAGCCAAAGCAAATTACCATTTTGTTCTAAGAGACTCTCAAAATAATATAAGTGAAGCATGAGAGATCAATAATTTCTACAAAATAAATCCACCACCGTGCTAAAAAAAATATAAGTGAAGCACTTGAGCAAAATTATCTAGCTCAAAAGATATAAGTTAAGCACATAGAGTATTCTAATAAATTCCTATTCATGTGTGTCTCTCCCAAAAGGTGTGTACAGCAAGGATGATTGTGGTAAACTAAAAAGCAAAGACTCAAATCATACAAGACGCTCCAAGCAAAAAAACATATCATGTGGTGTATAAAAATATAGCCTCAAGTAAAGTTACCGATAGACGAAGACGAAAGAGGGGAAGCCTTCTGGGGCATCCCCAAGCTTAGGCTTTTGGTTGTCCTTGGATTCTACCTTGGGGTGCCTTGGGAATCCCCAAGCTTAGACTTTTTGTTGTCCTTGGATTTTACCTTGGGGTGCCTTGGGCATCCCCAAGCTTAGGCTCTTGCTACTCCTTGTTCCAAAATCCATCAAATCTTTACCCAAAAACTTGAAAACTTCACAACACAAAACTCAACAAAAAATCTCATGAGCTCCGTTAGTATAAGAAAACAAATCACCACTTAAGGTACTGTAATGAACTCATTCTTTATTTATATTGGTTTTAAACCTACTGTATTCCAACTTCTCTATGGTTCATACCCTCTGATACTAGCCATAGATTCATCAAAATAAGCAAACAACACACGAAAAACAGAATCTGTCAAAAACAGAACAGTCTGTAGTAATCTGTAGGTTCTGAATACTTCTGTAACTCCAAAAAAATCTACCAAATTAGTACGACCTAAATAATTTGTATATTGATCTACTGCAGTTGGAATCAGTATTTTATCGCTCTCTGGTTAAAAATGAAAATTATTCTCGTGAGCGCATACTTTCTGTTTTGTTCAGCAAGATCAAATAACAATCATCCAAGAAGATCCTAAAGGATTTACTTGGCACAAACACTAATCAAAACATAAAAAACACAATCATAACAGAGGCTAGATGATTTATTTATTACTAAATAGGAAAAAAATCAAGGAACAAAAAATAAAATTGTGTTGCCTCCCAACAAGCGCTATCGTTTAACGCCCCTAGCTAGGCATAAAAACAAGAATAGATCTAGGTATCGTCATCTTTGGTAGGCAATTCTTCAATTGAACACTTATAACCCTTAGGAGTTTCCTTCTTTTTATTAATGATCAAACTCCTAGGCAAGAAATCAAGAAATTCATTTGTAGCAAAAGGTTCCTTAATGATAGTGAAAAAGTTGGGGTGAACACTTATTGATTTGAGATCCGCATTTTCCTTACTAGAAGATTCACCCTTATTTTTAGGAACATACATATATTTGGCAACTTTGGTAGTAGGGAGATATGAAGTGTTTCTTACGGCAGAGAAGGCAGACCCTGAATTGGTAATAATATCCTCAAGTTTATCGATTCTAGTGGAATCTTGATATACCTTTTCATTAACTATGGGTTCTTTTTCTCGAAAAAAATTCAGAGTAACTCCTACCTTAGATCCATATTGGGTAATTTGGTTTTGGATCTTTTTATCCAAATTCTCAATCAATTCTACAGTGGCAACTTTATTTTTGATAATTTCAAGCCTTTGCATCACATGCTCCAAAGTTAAAATAGTTCCATTGACCAAAAGAGGCGGTGGGCCAAAAAATCTAACATAGCATTATAAGAATCAAAAGTGTGGCTACCAAAGAAATTTCCTCCGGTAATGGTATCAAGAATATATCTGTTCCAAGGAGTGATGCCTACATAAAAATTGCGAAGGAGGACGGAAGTAGATTGCTTCCTAGTGGATCTATTCTGAGCATTGCAAATTCTATACCAAGCATCTTTTAAATTTTCTCCCTCCCTTTGCTTAAAATTAAGAACTTCATGATCGGGAGTACTGACAATGATAGAAGGACTAGTCATAACAGCAAAACAAATGATCTAACACAAGGACACACGAGAAGCAAACGAAAAGAGACGAACTGAAAAAAAGGGTGAACGGAAAAAGAGGCGAATAAAATGGCAAGGGTGAAGTGGGGGAGAGGAAAACGAGAGGCAAATGGAAAATAATGTAATGCGAGGGATAAGAGTTTGTGATGGGTACTTGGTATGTCTTGACTTGTGCGTAGATCTCCCCGACAACGGCGCCAGAAATCCTTCTTGCTACCTCTTGAGCATGCGTTGGTTTTCCCTTGAAGAGGAAAGGGTGATGCGGCAAAGTAGCATAAGTATTTCCCTCAGTTTTTGAGAACCAAGGTATCAATCCAGTAGGAGACTACACGCAAATCCCCTAGTACCTACACAAACAAACAAGAACTTCGCAACCAACACGATAAAGGGGTTGTCAATCCCTTCACGATCACTTACGAGAGTGAGATCTGATAGAGATAATAAGATAAATATTTTTGGTATTTTTGTGATATAGATTCGAAAATAAAGATTGCAAAATAAATAGTAAACTAGAATTGTAGATTGGAAACTTATATGATGTAAAGTAGACCCGGGGCCATAAGTTTCACTAGTGGCTTCTCTCAAGATAGCATGTATTACGGTGGGTGAACAAATTACTGCCGAGCAATTGATAGAAACGCGCATAGTTATGATGATATCTAAGGCCATGATCATGAATATAGGCATCACGTCTGTGACAAGTAGACCGAAACGATTCTGCATCTACTACTATTACTCCACACATCGACCGCTATCCAGCATGCATCTAGAGTATTAAGTTCATAAGAACGGAGTAACGCATTAGGCAAGATGACATGATGTAGAGGGATAAACTCAAGCAATATGATATAAACCCCATCTTTTTATCCTCGATGGCAACAATACAATACACGTCGTTTCCCTGTCTGTCACTGGGATCGAGCACCGCAAGATTGAACCCAAATCTAAGCACTTCTCCCATTGCAAGAAGATCAATCTAGTAGGAAAAACTAAACCGATAATTCGAAGAGACTTGAAAAGATATCAAATCATGCATATAAGAATTCAGAGAAGAATCAAATAATATTCATAGATGATCAAGTCATAAACTCACAATTCATCGGATCTCGACAATCACACCGCAAAAAGAGTTACATCGAATAGATCTCCAAGAAGATCGAGGAGAACTTTGTATTGAGATCCAAAGAGAGAGAAGAAGCCATCTAGCTAATAACTATGGACCCGAAGGTCTATGGTAAACTACTCACACATCATCGGAGAGGCTATGGTGTTGTTGTAGAAGCCCTCCGTGATCGAATCCCCCTCCGGCAGATCGCCGGAAAAGGCCCCAAGATGGGATCTCACGGGTACAGAAGGTTACGGCGGTAGAAAAGGTGTTTCGCGGCTCTCCCTGAAGGTTTCAGGGTACGAGAGTATATATAGGTGAAAGAAGTAGGTCGGTGGAGCTGCGAGGGGCCCACGAGGGTGGGGGCATGCCTGGCCCCCCTGGGCGCGCCCTCCTACCTCGTGGCCGCCTCGCTGCTTCCTTGACGTCCACTCCAAGTCTCCTGGACCACGTTTGTTCCAAAAAAGATCCTTGCGAAGGTTTTATTCTGTTTGGATTCTGTTTCCTTTTCTGCGGAACACTGAAATACGAAAAAAAACAGCAATTTGCACTGGGCTTTCGGCTAATAGGTTAGTCCCAAAAATAATATAAAAAGGTATATTAAAGTCCATTAAACATCCAAAACAGATAATATAATAGCATGGAACAATAAAAAATTATAGATACGTTGGAGACGTATCATAGGGGGGCTTGTTAGGTAGAGGAGCTCTAGGGAGGAGGTCGATTCGGTGCTCAATGCCTCATAGTGGAGGTAGACCCGAAGGTAGCTCGTCAGGGAAAACATCTTGGAATTCCTGCAAAAGAGAATACAACACTAAAGGTAGGGCGTGAGAGGTGTTAGCTTTTGGTGCCTCGTCCTTGCACAAAATGACATAGTGTAGAACACTTGATGGGTTCTCACACACTCTCTTATCTCACTTTTGGTGGCAAATAGAACTAAGTTCTTCTTTTTGCTCATCGTGGAGGCTCTCGATTTGGGCTTGTGGCGCTACTCTCTTTTTAGTGGTTCGCTCTCTCACTATTCTCTCCATGATGGGTGGTTTGATTGTCGGCGATCACTTGGCTTGGAGTCACAGGTCGAAGTACGTACTCCTTTCCTTTCATCTTGAAGATGTAATGGTTCGTTCAGCCGTTGTGGATGACACCTCTATCAAATTGCCATGGTCGTTCGAGAAGAATGTGGCAAACGGTCATTGGAACAACATCACGCTCCAAAGTGTCTTCGTAAGCTCCGATTTTGAAGGAGACTTGCACTCTATGCTCGACTTGGATAGTGTCGGAGTCGCTTAGCCATTGAACTTTGTAGGAATGTGGGTGCTTCGTCTTGGGCAATTGGAGCTTGGAGCAAAGTTCTTCCCTTGCTAAGTTATGACAACTCCCTCCATCGATGATGACCTTGACGGACCTTCCATTGATGCCGGCCTTGGTATGAAAGATATGGCATCGTTGGTCTTCTTCTTTTTGTGTTGAAGAGTTAAGACCTTGGAGACAACGAGAGCGGAACTTGAATCTTCGTCACAAAAGACTTGTTCCTCTTCATCGTTCACTTGCCGGTGCATGGCGACTTGCTCAAGTGCTCCCGTTTCTCCTTCACTCATGGAGTCATATGTACCATTGTCGTTGAGGATCATGGTTTGCTTGTTGGTACACTCAAAGGACGTGTGGCCTCGGCCTCCGCATGTGAAGCATTTGAAGGAACTTGTCTTGACGGTCTCATCGGTTGGGGTAGATGATGATGAAGCTCTCGGCTTGAAGTTGCTTGTAGTAGGATGGTGACTTGGAGTTGTCAAAGTTTTCTTGTAACTCGACTTGTCATTGTTGCTTGTAGAAGGCTTGGTTGATGTAGAAGGTGTTGGAGTCGTTGAAGCTTGGGTGTTGGAGAAACCATGGGACTTGGATGAGAACTTGGCATACTTGAAGTAATCTTGCACTTGACGTTCTGCCTTGGTATCTTAATGCACTAGCTCAATGAGGTTCGAGTATGGTTGGAAGTCGGTGATATTCTTGATGGGGTGATTGAGTCCATTCAAGAAATGTGCCATAGTTTGCTCATCATCTTCCGTGACATTGGCTCGTATCATGGCAATCTCCATTTCCTTGTAGTATTCTTCAACGCTCTTGGTTCCTTGCTTTAGGAGTTGGAGTTTCTTGAAGAGGTCGCGGTTGTAGTAGGTTGGCACGAAGCATGCTCTCATGACATCCTTCATTTGTGCCCAAGTAGTGATGGGTGGTTCACCTCTTGCCACTCGACACTCAATGACTTGTTCCCACCAAATGAGGATGTAATCTTGGAACTCAAGGGATGCCATCGCGATCTTCTTCTCTTCTTCATAGTTGTGCAAACGGAAGATTTTGTCGACCTTCAATGCCCATGAAAGGTACTCTTCAGGATCATTGCTTCCATTGAACTTGGGCATGGTGAACTTTAAATTGCCATAGCGTTGCTCTTCATTGTGTTCGGGTCGGGGATTATGACGTCCTTGACGAGGAGGATCGTCTCTCACAAGTTTCTCTTGTCGTGGAGGATTTCCAATGTCTTCTTGTTCTTGTTGAACTTGATGTTCTTGGCGAGCTTGTGGAGGAACTTGTCGAGCTTCACGATGCACGCGAGCTTGATATATTCATTCGTGAACTTCATCACAGAGAGCTTCTTGATGCTCATGAGCTTGTCGGCCTCGGTTGGCTATGACACGACTTGATTCTCGGAGGGCTTGTTGCACCTCAAGTGCTTGAGCTTCTCGCAATTGTTGTTCTTGACGTTGTGCCTCGGCATCTTGTGCATATTGGTGTAGGCACGCTCGCTCTTCCTCTTTTTGTTGGCGTTGGCATTGCCGTTCTCGTGCTTGTGCAAAGGCGGCTTGGTTTTGACGATGTCGTTGTTCTTGAGAGTTGTTGTCGTGTAGAGGGTTGCAGTTTTCTTGACGATCTTGGCGCACGGGACGTCGAAGAGTATTGGATATTGGTGTACTTGAGCCGGAGATGGTGTAGTTGGAGTGCCGACTTGAGAGGCTCCGTCTTGATGAGGACGAAGTGGAAGAAGAGCGGTTGAGCAACAAAGCACGAATCACGTCCATTCTTGCATCATTCTCTTGCTTGTGGTCGTCGAGCTTGTGGTCATCGAGCTTGTGGTCGAAATAGTCTCTTGTGCGTTGCTCGGAAAGTCTCAAGTCGGTGGCGAGGTTGTTGATGCATTCACTCATTGCTTCTTGCTCTTGATGCAAAGCACGTTGTGCACCAAAGAGGTGGCTCTTTGTGGCGTAGGAGGTCATGTCGTCGTCTTGTTCGATGTAGAGTGGGTCGGTAGAAGTACTTGGCCTATCCATCATTCCAAACAAATATGTGAGTGGGAGAAAGAGAAGAACTTATACCAAATGTACCTTGACCGATGTTGAAGATGGATCAATGATCACTCAATGCAGAACAAGGAAATAGCACAATTGGTACCAATTCTTATCGGTTTCTCACACCTACACAAGTAAAAGCTTATGGTGGAGCTCAGTTAGGATGGTGGCACAAAATTTGATGCGATTGTTAGTGAGCTTCAATAATGTTGGAAAAGATTCACAAATTTGCAATGCAACAAGTAGACCAATAGCAAAAATATGGTACACAAAAACACACACGCAAAGAGATGAATGGGGTCGTGCAACCAAGGCTGAGCCAAAATGTGTAGTCCACGAAAATGCTCTTGTTTCACAACACTAGAGAGACGCTAGCACGATTGCACAAAAGGCGGATACGAAGACTTGTGCAAAACTGCTACCTCTTGAGAACTGCGTTGGTTTTCCCTTGAAGAGGAAAGGGTGATGCAACAAAGTAGCGTAAGTATTTCCCTCAGTTTTTGAGAACCAAGGTATCAATCTAGTAGGAGACTACACGCAAGTCACCTTGCACCTACACAAACAAATAAGAACCTTGCAACCAACGTGACAAAGGAGTTTTCAATCCCTTCACGACCACTTGCAAAAGTGAGATCTGATAGAGATAATAATATAAATATTTTTGGTATTTTTATGATATAGATTGAAAGTAAAGATTGCAAAGTAAAATAGATTGGAAACTTATATGATGGAAAATAGACCCGGGGGCATACGTTTCACTAGTGGCTTCTCTCAAAATAGCATAAGTATTACGGTGGGTGAAAGAATTACTGTCGAGCAATTGATAGAAAAGTGCATAATTATGAGAATATCTAGGCATGATCATGTATATAGGCATCACATCCGCGACAAGTAGACCGAAATGATTCTGCGTCTACTACTATTACTCCACACATCGACCGCTATTCAGCATGCATCTAGAGTATTAAGTTCATAAGAACAGAGTAACGCATTAGGCAAGATGACATGATGTAGAGGGATAAACTCAAACAGTATGATATAAACCCCATCTTTTTATCCTCGATGGCAACAATACAATACGTGCCTTGCTGCACGTGCTGTCACTGGGAAAGGACACCGCAAGATTGAACCCAAAGCTAAGCACTTCTCCCATTGCAAGAAAGATCAATCTAGTAGGCCAAACCAAACTGATAATTTGAAGAGACTTTGAAAGATAACAAGTCATACATAAAAGAATTCAGAGAAGAACCAAATATTGTTCATAGATAATCTTGATCATAAACCCACAATTCATCGGATCCCGACAAACACATCGCAAAAAGAATTACATCGAATAGATCTCCAAGAAGATCGAGGAGAACTTTGTATTGAGATCCAAGAAGATCCCTTTTTATTTCTTTTCTCTTTTTTGGGCCTTTCCTTTTTTTGGCCTTTCTCCCTTCTTTTCATTTTTTTATTTGGGACAATGCTCTATTAATGATCATCATCACACTTCTATTTATTTCAACTCAATGATTACAACTCGATACTACAACAAAATATGACTCTATATGAATGCCTCCGGCGGTGTACCGGGATGGGCAATGAATCAAGAGTGACATGTATGATAAATTATGCATGGTGGCTTTGCCACAAATACGATGTCAACTACATGATCATGCAAGGAAATATGACAATGATGAAGCGTGTCATAATAAATGAAATGGTGGAAAGTTGCATGGCAATATATCTCGGAATGGCTATGGAAATGCCATAATAGGTAGGTATGGTGGCTGTTTTGAGGAAGATATAAGGAGGTTTATGTGTGATAGAGCGTATCATATCACGGGGTTTGGATGCACCGCCGAAGTTTGCACCAACTCTCAAGGTGAGAAAGGGAAATGCACGGTACCGAAGAGGCTAGCAATGATGGAAAGGTGAGAGTGCGTATAATCCATGGACTCAACATTAGTCATAAAGAACTCACATACTTATTGCAAAAATCTACAAGTCATCAAAAACCAAGCATTATGCGCATGCTCCTAGGGGGATAGATTGGTAGCAAAAGACCATCGCTCGTCCCCGACCGCCACTCATAAGGATGACAATCAAAGAACACCTCATGTTTCAAATTTGTCACACAACGGTTACCATACGTGCATGCTACGGGACTTCCAAACTTCAACACAAGTATTTCTCAAATTCACAACTACTCAACTAGCACAACTCTAATATTACCATATTCATATCTCAAAAAAATCATCAAGTATCAAACTTCTCATAGTATTCAATGCACTTTTATGAAAGTTTTTATTGTACCAATCTTGGATGCCTATCATATTAGGACTAATTTTATAGCCAAAGCAAACTATCATGCTGTTCTAAAGTATTCTCAAAATAATATAAGTGAAGCATGAGGGATCAATAATTTCTATAAAATAAAACCACCACCGTGCTCTAAAAGATATAAGTGAAGCACTAGAGCAAAATTATCTAGCTCAAAAGATATAAGTTAAGCACATAGAGCATTCTAATAAATTCCGATTCATGTGTGTCTTTCCCAAAAGGTGTGTACAGCAAGGATGATTGTGGTAAACTAGAAAGAAAAGACTCAAATCATAAAATACGCTCCAAGCAAAACACATATCATATGGTGAATAAAAATATAGCATCAAGTAAAGTTACCGATGGACGAAGACGAAAGAGGGATGCCTTCCGAGGCATCCCCAATCTTAGGCTTTTGGTTGTCCTTGAATTTTACCTTGGGGTGCCTTGGGCATCCCCAAGCTTAGGCTCTTGCCACTCCTTATTCCATAATCCATCAAATCTTTACCCAAAATTTGAAAACTTCACAACACAAAACTCAAGAGAAAATCTCATGAGCTCCGTTAGTATAAGAAAACAAACCAGCACTTAAGGTACTGTAATGAACTCATTCTTTATTTATATTGGTGTTAAACCTACTGTATTCCAACTTCTCTATGGTTTATACCCCCCGATACTAGCCATACATTCATCAAAATAAGCAAACAACACACGAAAAACAGAAACTGTCAAAAACAGAATAGTCTATAGTAATCTGTAGGTTTCGAATACTTCTGTAACCCAAAAAATTCTGAAATAAATTTGTGGACGTGAGTAATTTGTCTATCAATCATCTTCAAAAAGAATCAACATAATCGCACTCTCTTGTAAAAAAATTGCAGCAAATCTCGTGAGCGCTAAAGTTTCTATTTTTTACAGCAAGATCGCAAAAACTCCCCCAAGTCTTCCCAAAGGTTCTACTTGGCACAAACACTAATTAAAAGCATAAAACCACATCTAAACACAAGCTAGATGAATTATTCATTACTAAACGGAACCAAAATGCAAGAAACAAAAATAAAATTGGGTTTCCTCCCAACAAGCGCTACCGTTTAACGCCCCTAGCTAGGCATAAAAACTAGAATAGATCTAGGTATTGTCATCTTTGGTATGCAATCCATAAGTGGCTCTCATAATAGATTCATAAGGTAATTTAATTTTCTTTCTAGGAAAGTGTTCCATGCCTTTCCTTAACGGAAATTGGAATCTAATGTTTCCTTCTTTCATATCAATAATTGCACCAATCGTTCTAAGGAAAGGTCTATCGAGAATAATAGGACATGTAGGATTGCAATCTATGTCAAGGACAATGAAATCTACGGGCACATAATTCCTATTTGCAACAATAAGAACATCATTAATCCTTTTCATAGGTTTCTTAATGGTGGAATCCGCAAGATGCAAGTTTAAAGAACAATCATCAAATTTACGAAAACCTAACACATCACACAAAGTTTTTGGAGTCGTGGAAATACTAGCACCCAAATCACATAAAACATAGCATTCATGATCTTTAATCTTAATTTTAATAGTAGGTCTCACTCATCATAAAGTTTTCTAGGGATAGAAACTTCTAATTCAAGATTTTCTCCATAAGATTGCATTAAAGCATCAACGATATGTTTGGTAAAAGCTTTACTTTGACTATAAGCATGAGGAGAATTTAACACGGATTGCAACAAGGAAATACAATCTATTAAAGAACAATTATCATAATTAAATTCCTTGAAATCCAAAATAGTGGGTTCATTGGTATGTAAAGTTTTGACCTCTTCAATCCCACTTTTACCAATTTTTGCATCAAAATCTAAAAACTCTGAATCATTGGGACGCATTTTAACTAAAGTTGACTCATCTCCAGTCCCATCATTATCAAGATTCATATTGCAAAACAAAGATTTAATAGGAGACACATCGATCACTTTTAGATCTTCATCATTATTATCATGGAAACTAGAAGAACACGCTTTCATAAAGCAATCTTTTTTTGCACGCATCCTAGAGGTTCTTTCTTTGCACTCATCAATTTAAGAGACTCATTGATATCATTCTTAGGTGGAATAGATCTAAGTTTCAAAGAATCAACATCAAGAGAAATTCTATCCACGTTCTTGGCCAACTCATCAATCTTAGACAATTTTTATTCAATCAAAGCATTGAAGCTCTTTTGCGAACTAATAAATTATTTAATACTAGATTCAAAATCAGAGGGCATCTTATTATAATTTCCATAAGAATTATTGTAGGAATTACCATAATTATTAGAGGAATTACTAGGATACTACCTAGGATTAAAGTTTCCTCTATACGCGCTGTTACCAAAATTGTTCCTACCAACAAAAGTCACATCCATAGATTCATTATTATTCTCAATCAAAGTAGACAAAGGCATATCATTAGGATCAACAGGAGCACTCTTATTAGCAAACAACTTCATAAGTTCATCCATCTTTCCACTCAAAACATTAATTTCTTCTATCGCATGAACCTTTTTACTAGTAGATCTTTCGGTGTGCCATTGAGAATAATTAACCATGATATTATCTAGGAGTTTGGTAGCTTCTCCTAAAGTGATTTCCATAAAAGTGCCTCCCGCGACCGAATCTAAAAGATTTCTAGAGGCAAAATTCAGTCCGGCATACAAATTTTGTATGATCATCCATAAATTCAAACCATGAGTAGGGCAATTACGAATCATTAATTTCATCCTCTCCCAAGATTGTGCAACATGCTCATGATCTAGTTGCTTAAAATTCATAATATCGTTTCTAAGATAGATGATCTTAGCGGGAGGAAAATACTTAGAGGTAAAATCATCTTTGCACTTATTCCAAGAATCAATGCTATTTTTAGGCAAAGAATAGAACCAGGTTTTAGCACGATCTCTAAGTGAAAACGGAAATAGCTTCAATTTAACAATATCATTATCCACGTCCTTTTTCTTTTGCATGTCACACAAATCAACAAAGTTGTTTAGATGGGTGGCGAAATCTTCACTAGGAAGGCCAGCAAATTGATTTTTCATGACAAGATTCAGTAAGGCAGTATTAGTTTCACAAGATTCAGCATCAGTAAGGGGAGCAATCGGAGTGCTAATAAAATAATTATTGTTGGTATTGGAAAAATCACACAATTTAGTATTGTCTTGAGCCATTGTGACAAACAATCCAACACACAAGCACACAAGAAGCGAGTGAAAAAGAGGCGAATGGAAAAGAGGGCGAATGGAAAAGAGGGTGAATAAAACGGCAAGGGTGAAGTGGGGGAGAGGAAAACGAGAGGCAAATGGCAAATAATGTAATGCGAGGGATAAGAGTTTGTGATTGGTACTTGGTATGTCTTGACTTGACTTGACTTGGCGTAGATCTCCCCGGCAACAACGCCAGAAATCCTTCTTGCTACCTCTTGAGCATTGCGTTGGTTTTCCCTTGAAGAGGAAAGGGTGATGCAGCAAAGTAGCGTAAGTATTTCCCTCAGTTTTTGAGAACCAATGTATCAATCCAATAGGAGACTACAGCAAGTCGCCTTGCACCTACACAAACAAATAAGAACCTTGCAACCAACACTGTAAAGGGGTTGTCAATCCCTTCACGGCCACTTGCAAACGTGAGATCTGATAGAGATAATAAGATAAATATTTTTGGTATTTTTATGATATAGATTGAAAGTAAGGATTGCAAAGTAAAATAGATTGGAAACTTATATGATGGAAAATAGACCCGGGGGCCATAAGTTTCACTAGTGGCTTCTCTCAAAATAGCATAAGTATTACGATGGAGGAACAAATTACTGTCGAGAAATTGATAGAAAAGTGCATAATTATGGGAATATCTAGGCATGATCATGTATATAGGCATCACGTCTGCGACAAGTAGACCGAAACGATTCTGCATCTACTACTATTACTCCACACACCGACCACTATCCAGCATGCATCTAGAGTATTAAGATCATAAAAATAGAGTAACGCATTAGGCAAGATGACATGATGTAGAGGGATAAACTCAAGCAATATGATATAAACCCCATCTTTTTATCCTCGATGGCAACAATACAATACGTGCCTTTGTTGCACCTACTGTCACTGGGAAAGGAAACCGCAAGATTGAACCCAAAGCTAAGCACTTCTCCCATTGCAAGAAAGATCAATCTAGTAGGCCAAACCAAACTGATAGTTCGAAGAGACTTGCAAAGATAACAAATCATACATAAAAGAATTCAGAGAAGAACCAAATATTGTTCATAGATAATCTTGATCATAAAGCCACAATTCATCGGATCCTGACAAACACACCGCAAAAAGAATTACATCGAATAGATCTCCAAGAAGATCAAGGAGAACTTTGTATTGAGATCCAAAGAGAGAGAATAAGCCATCTAGCTAATAACTATGGACCCGAAGGTCTATGGTAAACTACTCACACATCATCGGAGAGGCTATGGTGTTGATGTAGAAGCCCTCTGTGATCGATTCCCCCTCCGGCGGAGCTCCGGAAAAGGCCCCAAGATGGGATCTCTTGGGTACAGAAGGTTGTGGCGGTGGAAATAGGGTTTCGTGGTGCTCTCGGATGTTTTCGGGGTATATGAGTATATATATAGGTGAAAGAAGTCGGTCAGGGGAGCCACGAGGGGCCCATGAGGGTGGGGGCGCGCCTGCCCCTTGGGCATGCCTTCCTGCCTCGTGGCCTCCTCAATGCTTCCTTGACGTCCACTCCAAGTCTCCTGGATTGCGTTTGTTCCAAAAATCACTCTCCCGAAGGTTTCATTCCGTTTGGATTCCGTTTGATATTCCTTTTCTGCGAAACACTAAAATAGGCAAAAAAAAATAGCAATTTGCACTGGGCCTTTGGTTAGTAGGTTAGTCCCAAAAATAATATAAAATTTTATAATAAAGCCCATTAAACATCCAAAATAGATAATATAATAGCATGGAACAATAAAAAATTATAGATACATTGGAGACGTATCAACAACCTACTAAGCAAAAATGCAACGACTTCTATGCCAAGTATGCTCTATGTATGGTATTCCGATGATATGATCCAAGATGATCTAGTATGACAATCTTAATGTTGTATGATGCTATGGTTCTTGCTTAAAAGCTTTTTGCTTATCTTCCCCTTTTGCTTAGAAGCTTGTTTGGCTCTTTGTGTTTGAGCTCTTTTCTCATGCAATGCTTCACGAACCAAGATAGTAATTGTGTATGCAATGACAACTTTGTGACACAAGAGATGATACCAAGATATGCACCAATGATATGTATGTATGCTATGGGAAGTATGATCACTAATGTGCACAAGTCACGTTGCCGGCAATATTCAAAGGCTAGTCTCGATGGGTAAGGTACGCAAAAGTAAGGCTATGGTGGTTATCAATGTAATGGCAAGAATGATGTATCACGATACCAAAGATGAAGTTACCGCTTCTTGCTTACGGTATGGTGTCAAAATGGTGGAGTGGTTGTTGTCGGTGACGAATCTGTGGCGAAGATGAGCGGCGGCGATGTTGATGTCGAACCGTACCTAAATAGCAGAAACACAATAGGACACGGAACCGCAACTCAAATTCTCAAAGCATAATGTGGCAAAAACGTATCGGAGTGCGAAACGAGTAAGCAATGGTGGTTGCGGAAAGTGGTGGAGGTATGGGAATGCATATGCGGAAGTGGGGCGGTGGCTGAAATTTTCGGGAGGGGGGGGATTCAGTTTCGTCGGGGTTTTACGGACATCCGGGGGTTTACGGTCGTCCGGTCGTCGGACGTCCGGTGCCTGGGCAAATTTCGGGCACGGGATGAACGGCTAGGGTTCGTGGTGGAGAGGTCAAAATCTGTCGAATCTGGGCGATTTTGTGGATGAAAAAGGTGGAGATAAAGGGGAAAAGCTAGATCCACTCAAGGCAAAGCAAATCCACGGATCAAATCCAACAAAATTTCATCACACCAACAAATCACAAAAAAAAATTGGGGCTATTTTTGTGGGGAATTTTCGAATTAGGGACAAAATCAACAAAAGAAGGCTAGAAAACACAACGGGGAGGCTCTGAAATCGTGATCAACGTGGCTCATGATACCAAGATGATGTAGGGTGGAACCCTAGATGGCTGATCTTTCATGAAAGGAGCGGATCCCGCGATGAACACGAGGGGAAACACGAGGGGGAACACGAGGGGAAACACGAGAGAAACACTAAAACCAACAAGAATGATCACACATATGCTAGATTCTCGAACACAAAAGAGTTCACACGATCCACGATCAAGAAGTGACGATATGCGGTAACCGGTTCTTCTCCAAAGGAGGTCTTGATGGGGCCTCCCAAAAGGGGGTCTTGAATCCAAGGGGATCTTCTCCGTAGAGGGGCCGCGGTCTCTCTCAAGGAGTAGATCCGATGTGGATGAGCGAGGCTCTATCTCTAATATGAGCTATCACAACGCTAACCCTAGAAAAGAGGAGGAGGAGGTCTATATATAGTCATAGAGGTCGAAGGGTTACATGGGCTTCGGCCCAACACGAAATCAGCACACAGGCGTCGGACGTCCGGTGGTTACCGGTCTTCCGGAGGCTCGCCAGGGTCCGGACGTCCGGTGCTCGTCGAGCGTCTGTAGATTCGGCTCAGATGTGCTTGGGTCGGACGTCCGGTCGGGGTCGGATGTCCGGGGCGTCGATAGTCTAGTGGTCTTCGGAAGTCCGGCATTTTGGCTCGGGTGTGGTAGCATTGGTCGTCCGGAGGGGGCCGGTCGTCCGGTGCCTGGAGTTCGTCGGACGTCCAAGGTTCACCGGTAGTCCGATGACTGGGAGTTTCGAGCAGTCCTTCTTCTTGTCCATTTTGCTTGGTGTCCTCACCATCTTGTCCGTTGGGTGTAGCTGATCCTGGCTTTCCTCCAAGTACCTGATCACACATAGGGTTTCCGCTTGAAGTAGTAGCCATGTATCATGCATAGAAAGTGGTATTTCGGAGAGGAGCGAGTTCACCTTATCTTCAATAGCCTTTGCTCGTGCTCTTGTCATTAGTCCAAGTGGTATCGTAGGGGACGTAGGTAGGTCCATGGGGATGACCTTGGGATGCTCCACATCAAATGTGTTTTTTTTATAATATGCAAGAATAATCATATAGTAGTTAAAGTTTTGCAGAAGGTAAATTCCTAAGGAGGAATGAATTAGGGGCAATGGTATTACCCTTAAGGAAGAACAGAAATAAAAAATAAACTAAAACAAAATCATAGAGAAGGTTTCTAGGAAATAATGAATTAGTGTCTTCGATATTACCCTTTGAGAAGAAATAAGTGTAATAAAAACTAAAAAAGTCAAAATAATGAAGTTTCCTAAGAAAGAATGAATTAAGCACATTGGGATTACCCTTTAAGAAGAAAGAAAATAAAATAAAACTAAAAATAGTCAAACAATGAAGTTTTCTAAGAAAGATTGTATTAGTGGCTTGGTATTACCCTTTAAGAAGAATAAAACTAAATAAAGCTAAAAATAAAATAATGAATGTTCCTAAAGAAGAATGAATTAAGTGCATTGGTATTACCCGGTAAGAAGAAAGAATATAAAATGAAAAGAACAACATAATCAAAACAACGAAATTTTATAAGAAAGATTGAATTAAGTGCACTGGTATTACCCTGTAAGAAGAAAAAATATAAAATGAAAAGAACAACATAATCAAAACAACGAAATTTTATAAGAAAGAATGAATTAGTGGGTTAGTATTACCCTTTAAAAAGAAACAAAACAAAACAAAATGAAAATAATGAAGTTTCCTAAAAAAATATTAAGTTAGTGGCATTGTTAATACCCTTTAAGAAGAAGGAAAAAACTAAAACGAATAGTTAAAAATTGCACTCAGTACACAATGACAAAATAAGAAACAACACAAAAAAGAGAACACTAAATCTTAACACAAAGAATGGACAAATAAAGATTCGACTCACCAAAATTCAGAAAGCATGCAGCTTACATATAGCTAATGTGAAAAATCCAGGCAACTGCATAGCAGCAAAAGCATGCAAAAGAATAATATTGCGGGAAATTAATCATCTCTCGACACGTTGAAGTTGAATTTGCACAAACACACACACATCTAAACACACAAAGAAAAAACTTAACAAACACGTAAAAAGAGTTGTGAAAAAGACAGAACAAAAACAAAATCAAGAAACTAAAAATACAAAAACCGAATGTTGAAAATAAATTCGCCTGTCGAATATAAAAAAATAAAATGCATTTTAGATTAATGATATCGTCTTCCACATTTTCTTTCAAATACAAATATGACACGCGCACAAGTGAACACACACAAGATTTAGACATGTAAGAGCAAGCACAGACAATATAGTGAACACACACAAGCACACAGGTACCCATGTTACACGCCTCCCCGGGGTGCGCGTGCGTAAGCTGCTCATGGGTCATGGCCCAAAGCATGGGGCAGAAAGCAACCGATTAGAGAATCTCTAACAGATCACTTATATCATCGACCCTTTATCTCGCGTTTGTAATTCGCTGAAAATATGTTTTAGAATATTTTGTTTTACAGTTCTGCTATACGGGGTCCATTTGACTGCAGCCCGCGCGAACCTGCAAAATGCATGTTTTTTTTCTAAATTTGACACATATCTCACATATTTTACACAGTAATATGAATTCAAATAACATAAAATGTGAATATTATGAATCCAAATTACAATAATTATTCAAATCACTGAATAAACTAATAATTCAATACAACAATTATCCTGAATACAACAATGATACCGATCACACATGAATTAAATAAAATAAATGTAAAATTGGCTGGTGTCTTTGCAAATGGTGCTCAATGCCTTTGGCCATGCATCTGCCAATGGTGATCAATGAGATCCTCTTGAAGTTGATGGTGGATGTTTACATCTTCAATCTGCCGGTACGTCTGAAGGGATGCTTGTATGCGGTCAGGGTATCTAGCTAGCTTCACACGGCTACCGACATTGTTGTAGAAGAACTCCAAGTCCATGTCCCTCTCATCTTCGATCATGTTGTGAAGAATCACACAACATGTCATGATGTTGCTCACAATTTTCTTGTCCCAAAAACGAGCAGGACCACGAACAATGGCAAATCTAGATTGCAAAACCCCAAAGTCTCTTTAATATCTTTTTTGGTAGCCGCTTGTACCTTTGTAAATTCAATATGCTTCCTAGTTTTGGGTTGTTTGATGCTCTTGACAAATATACACCAAGCAGGATAATACCATCTACAAGATAATACTCCCTTCGTCCGAAAATACTTGTTATCAAAATGGATAAAAAGAGATGTATCTAGAACTAATATACATCTAGCTACATCCTCTTTTATTCATTTTGATGACAAGTATTTCCGGGCGGAGGGAGTACCTCTTTGTGTACTCATGCTCATTCACCATGAAGTTGCAAGCAGGAGTATCACCACTAGCAAGTCTAGCAAACAAATGAGACCGTTGCAACACAATGATATCACTGAGAGTACCCGGCATACCAAAAAACAATGCCAAGTCCATAAATCCTCGAATGCTAGAGCCTCTAGCATAATTGTTGCATCATGAAACTTGCCACAATACTGGTCGTGCTATGCCTTCGGGCAGTTTTTCCAAGTCCAATGCATGCAATCAACGCTTTCTAGCATGCCAGACCAACCTCTTCTCATTTGCTGTCATCAATTTTTTTAATGTCTTTCTCGTTGGGTGCATGAAGATAGACAGGACAAAAAACACAGATGATCACTTTGGCGAACCTACACACTGACTCAATTGTAATATCTTCACCAATGCGAAGATACTCATCGGCATAGTCAGCCGGAATACCATATGCAATCACCCGCATAGCTGCAGAGATTTTTTTATATGCGCTGAAACCTAACAAGCCCACGACGTTTCTCCTTTGAGTAAAAAATTCGAGAATTGACCTCGCAAGCTTGCACAATTTTTACGAAGAGTGATCGGCGCATTCGATATCTTCTCCGGAAGAAGTGCGGCGGATATGTAGGATTGTCCGCGAAGTAGTCTTGCATCAAATTCTGTTCCCGAGATGGCGGTTGCGAGGAATGCAAAGACAGCCGACGGTCGAACATCGCCGTCTCTTGCGGTTTCGATCCTCGACCTCCTTCACGGCTAGGACCCCACCACCATCTGCTGCCGATGGTGTTTGAGTATCGATTCCACGTCCGAGTCGTCGGACAAGGACGAACCCTCGAGCAAAAATTGCTCGCAAGGGCTCAAATCCATCTAAAAAACCCGCATCCGAGCTTGCATCAATGAAAATTTGAACTGTGGTCGAGC
Source organism: Triticum aestivum (assembly GCF_018294505.1). NCBI lineage: Eukaryota > Viridiplantae > Streptophyta > Magnoliopsida > Poales > Poaceae > Triticum > Triticum aestivum. The sequence goes on from NC_057797.1 coordinate 577,245,094, forward strand.
TAAAGGGGTAGAAAAGGGATTCATCGGGGCGGCGGTGACCGGGGGCGGCTCAGCGAATCTGGGGCGGGGCGGCGACTCGCGGCGGTCGGTCCGGGGCGGCGGCGATGACGTCGGAGCGGCTCTGCTCAGCGCATCCGGGGCGAGCGGTGCGATTCCGCTGACGGAAATGGCCAGAATCGCAAGCGGCGGGCCGGCAACAACGATGGCGGGCGGCTACAGGGAGGGGATGTGTGGAGCGCGCGCGCTGACCCTTCCGCCAACCGCTTTCGCGGGATACATGGCACCAACAGGGCAGGGGGGGCATGTGTTTTCGTGGGTCGGAGGGAGGAATTTACCGCGCCCCTCAAAGAAATTTACGGGTCGGACGCTTTGAAAGTTTCTGTTCGGGGCACTTTTTTTGTCCAAAATAGTGAAGTGGCGGTTATTTTGAGAGTTGAGGCGATGTAAAGGGTCTGCTAGAGGTAGGAAAAAATTTATTGATCATAAATAGTGACAAGTCAAATTCAACATAGCAGCACCGACCCAAAAAACATCACATATTTTGGAGAAAAAATGAATGGCCAACAAGTTGAGTGACCGAAAATGAAAAATCAGACCGCTTGCGTTTAGCTAAAGTGAAAAAGAAACCAATGACTGAGAATATCTGATATTACCTCCGTCCTAGTTTATTGATCCTTTTGTAATTTATGCCAAATTTTTATCAAAGATTTAACTTATAAAATATAAATGTATGTCAACAAAAGTTATATCATTAGATTCATATTTGAACATAGTTTTTAATGATATAATTTTTTCTGACATGCATGAATATTTTGTTAGTTAAATTTATGATCAAAATTTGGCGAAAAAACAGTGGAAACCAATAAACCTGGACGGAGATAGTAACCACCACGGTAGCAAGACTTGTTTTGGCTGGCAACGCCCAGTTTGGCTTGTGAGTACGCTCGCTGCTGTACGCGGGACGGTGGCCCCTGGAGACGAGGGCGATGAGCAGGGTGGGGTGCCTCGGTTACACCGCGACCCCGTGGCAGGAGAGAGACTACGTCCATTCTCGGCGGCGAGGTGGTCAGCACCCAGCTGAAACCGCCCTCAAGCGACGGCGACGGCTGGACGGTGCACGACGTCACAACGTCCCCTTCGGTGACTGCTTCCGGGTACAGGTTGGTTTTTCTAAGCGCCCTTGACGTCGTCGCGTGGCTTTGTTTATGCGGTGGATCGGACGGAGTGGTTGGGACTTGGATGGGTTAAGGCAAAAGAAGGGGATGGTTATGTATGTTGACGTGTGTACCACTGCTACAGGTCCATCTGAGGTGCGTCGCCTCATCGGCGGGGCCGCCGCCGAGCTGCCGGCGCGAGCAAGTTCCAGAGGGAAAATGGGAGGGACATCTGCGACAAGCTGGCACATAGTAGGGCGAAGGAGGTCCTGGAGGTGGCCGGCAAGGCGGTAAGGCCATGTCGGGCTAGCTAACCGAGCTGGAGGATCGGCCATGTCGTTAGCTCTTCGATCGTTTCGTAGCTGACAGGGACGCCATGAGCAATGCGCTAACACCCGGTGGCCGGTGCCAATATCTTGTCAACAACTTGTGTACGTACAAAAAAATGGAAAGAGCGGAGGAAATCTTCTCTGGGGAAAAGTACGGCGGCTTCACAGATAAGCTCTGTGCAAGATGGGCTGTTCAAGTCGCGCTCTCTTTTGGTTGTCTTGTCTTTTGCGTAACTGTGGCGCGGGGTGGGGATTCCTGAGCTCTACACAACTCGGTGCCGCATCAAATCTCATGGCTGTGCGCGCGCGTTTGGGTGACGACGCCTCGTGGAACGTGGGCAGCGCTTGCGCATGCTGTCTTCTGTCTGCGCCGCGCGTTGCCGGCGCGTGCCCTCACGGTGGGATGATCTGTTGTGGTCTGCTGGCTGCGGCCAAATTCACTGTTTTAACCCTTTTGCCCTCTTTTAGCGGCATCTGACCCTTCTCTGAAAAATAAATCAGATTTGATCATTTTCCTACGGCCACTCAAGCTGGCGGTAGGCTCAAACGTCCTACCGCCACAAGGAGTGGCGGTAGGGACCGGGTCAACGTCGACAGTGCCGTCTGCTTGCTGACATGGATAAATGCCAATCGCCACAGACCCTGGTGGTAGGACGTTTGAGCCTACCGCCAGATCGGGTGACGGTAGAAAAAGGATTAGATCCGATTTTTTTTTCAAGAGAGGGGTTAGATGCGGCTAAAAGAGGGCAAAAAGGTCAAAACAATGAATTTGGCCGTTGGCTGCTAATGACATCTCGTGCACCGCTTCCGCTTTGAAGGGGGTTGACATAACAATACCCGAGTACTCACTCCGGTGAAAAGTATATACATATTAATTTTTTAATTTTTTAGAACAAATTATAAAGCAGAGTTAAAAATGCATTGAAAAAGTGCAAGTCATCATCTCTCTTCTTTTTAGTTACCAACCTTCGATGAACTAAAAGGTTGGCCATAGTGGTGGTGTCTTAGAGCAAGTACAATAGTGGGCTATAAGCCCGCTTACATGGCATTTTTGCCTAGGTGGAAAAGAGAGACAAGGAAAAAGTAGAGGAGTGGGCTCTCATGCAAGAGCCAGGCTCTATGCGTACTCCTAGATAAAAGCATTTAATGAGAAGAGAGAGATAGAGAGAAAATGATAGAAAGTTGTGGGTTTACAGCCAACTCTATTGTACGAGTAATTAACACTGCTAATTTTTGATGACAGGGCATGTCTATATAGCCAGCTGCTGATTATATTGTTAACCATGCTCTTAGCTGGTATCATGTACTCGGGAATAGTAAACATACTGATGTGACAAAGATTTAAAGAAGAGGGGGGGGGGGGGTGTTAGAGTAACATAGGTAGTAGATACTGTATCATGTTTAATGATATCCTACTTTGTGTCATGCATGGCAATAAATATGATTATCTATGATATTGTGCACTATAAAGGTAGTATCATGCACATGACACTAGTATATGATACTTTCCACTATGAGTAGGCTAAGTGCATATAGAAATTAAGGAGACCATATGTAGAATGTTATTAGTCTTGATCACCGTATGACGAGAGATAAGCATTTTTTCCTACTTTAAAGTGTGTTGAAAAGATAGAAATACACTTTTTTGTGGACAAATTTTAAACCTAAATGTACACTCTTCACCGAAAGGAGGGAGTAGTATCTAACTTCTTTTCATTTGCTATTCGTCATTGCCTGAAAACTAATTTGTCGTAGCTCATTCCGCGCAAAACTCCGAGCCTAAGATGGAGGCCTGTGGATTTTAAAGAGGTCGAACCAGGAGCGGCCCGGAGTTGCAGAACACGGAGAAATGGCGGAACCGGTGGAGGGAGGGTCAGAGGTTGACGAGTTCGAGTGTTGTGGGTGTGCTGGGGAGGGGGAGGGATGGTGCAGAGGTCATCGGCATGGATTGTGGCGGGGTTTAGAAGGAATCGGACGGCTGCTCAGGCAGGGCGGGAGCATGTGATTGGGCCGAAGTCAGGGCAGTTAGATGAATAGTATCAAAGGAAGCGAGGAAGATGTCCTCAGATTTGACTCGAACAGCTGGCCATTGACTGAATGATTTTTTTGAGGCACCTCATGTGTGACGCCCGGATAATTAAGCTATAGTAAACTCTTGCTAATCATGCCAGGTCATCATAATTAAACTTTTGCTAAACTTTATTTGTTCCAAACCGAGATCAAATTCAAATTCAAATAACAAGTCAAATTATTATTTCATTAAACTATCAAATAAAAATGTTCGATGGGTGGCAAATATTCACTAAATAATGAACATGTTGGAACCAACCTCATTTGGTTTCCCAAATTGCCCCTCGAATTCATTTAGTGGAATAACAAGATTAAATAAGAGCAATTTAATTCAACTATAAATTAGAACGGTTCCAATTGGCCTCAAACTTTTCGCGCAACCTTATAGTGTTGGCTAGGAATTATGTGCAAAGTTTCATAATAAACAAAAATCACTTGGCAGCTAAAAATAAATAGAAAAGTATAAATAAAAAGAAAAGAAAAAATAACAAAAAAGTTAAAGAGAGAACCGCCCCCCCCCCCCCCCCACCGGGCCATGGCCCAGCTGGCCTCTAGGCAACCAGGCTGGCCCGACCGGTGCCTACCGCCTCTCTGGGGCGATCAAACCCTACTGACCCCCTCCCCACGACCCCTACTCCTTCCCCCGATCCCCATTTCTCCTCCCCCCCACGCTCCCTTCTCCCTCTCTGGATCTTGGGGGCGCCCGACGCGCCCGCTGTTGGGGATTGTTGCAAAAATTAAAAAAATTCTATGCATCACCAAGATCAATCTATGAAGTAACTAGCAACGAGAGGGGAGTGCATCTTCATACCCTTGAAGATCGCGAGTCGGAAGCGTTGCAAGAACGTGGTTGGAGGAGTCGTACACGTAGTGATTCAGATCGCGGTCGAATCCGATCTGAGCACCGAACAACGGTGCCTCCGCGTTCAACACACATGCAGCCCGGTGACGTCTCCTGCGCCTTGGTCCAGCAAGGAGGAGGGAGAGGTTGAGGAAGAAGGCTCCAACAACATCACGACGGCGTGGTGGTGATGGAGTGGCAGTTCTCCGGCAGGGCTTCGCCAAGCTCACGCGGAGGAGGAGAGGTGTTGGGGAGGGGAGGGGCTGCGCCTTGGATGTTGTGTTGCAGCCCTCCCCTCGCCCCTCTATTTATAGGGAGAAGGGGGAAGGGGGCGGCCCCTCTAGATGAGATCTAGAGGGGGGGCGGCCAAGGGGGAGGGGGCTTGCCCCCCAAGCAAGGGGGGCGCCCCCCTTTAGGGTTCCCCCAAACCCTAGGCGCATGGGCCCTAGGGGGAATGGCGCCCAGCCCACTAGGGGCTGGTTCCCTTCCACCTACAGCCCATAAGGCCCTCCGGGGCAGGTGGACCCCTGGAACCCCTCCGGTGGTCCCGGTACAATACCGGTATACCCCCGAATATTTCCAGTGACCGTATGATGACTTCCCATATATAAATCTTCACCTACGGACTATTCTGGAACTCCTCGTGACGTCCGAGATCTCATCCGGGACTCCGAACAACATTTGGTAATCACATACAAATCTTCCTAATAACCCTAGCGTCATCGAACCTTAAGTGTGTAGACCCTACGTGTTCCGGAACCATGCTAACATGACCGAGACAACTCTCCGGCCAATAACGAACAGCGGGATCTGGATACCAATGTTGGCTCCCACATGTTCCATGATGATCTCATCGGATGAACCATGATGTCGAGGATTCAAGCAATCCCATATACAATTCTCTTTGTCAATCGGTACGTTACTTGCCCGAGATTCGATCGTCGGTATCCAATACCTCGTTCAATCTCGTTACCGGCAAGTCACTTTACTCGTTGCGTAACACATCATCCCGTGACCAACCCTTAGTCACATTGAGCTCATTACGATGATGTCTTACCGAGTGAGCCCAGAGATACCTCTCCGTCATACGGAATGACAAATCCCAGTCTCGATTCATGCCAACCCAACAGACACTTTCAGAGATACCCGTAGTGCACCTTTATAGTCATCCAGTTACGTTGTGACGTTTGGCACACCCAAAGTATTCCTACAGTATCCGGGAGTTGCACAATCTCATGGTCTAAGGAAAAGATACTTGACATTAGAAAAGCTTTAGCAGACGAACTACACAATCTTGCGCTATGCTTAGGATTGGGTCTTGTCCATCACATCATTCTCCTAATGATGTGATCCCGTTATCAATGACATCCAATGTCCATGGTCAGGAAACCGTAACCATCTGTTGATCAACGAGCTAGTCAACTAGAGGCTCACTAGGGACATGTTGTGGTCTATGTATTCACACATGTATTACGATTTTCGGATAACACAATTATAGCATGAACAATAGACAATTATCATGAACAAGGAAATATAATAATAACCATTTTATTATTGCCTCTAGGGCATATTTCCAACAGTCTCCCACTTGCACTAAAGTCAATAATCTAGTTACATTGTGATGAATCGAACACCCATAGAGTTCTGGTGTTGATCATGTTTTGCTCGAGGAAGAGGTTTAGTCAACGGATCTGTGACATTCAGGTCCATATGCACTTTATAAGTATCTATGTCTCCATTTTGAACATTTTCACGAATGGAGTTGAAGCGACGCTTGATATGCCTGGTCTTCCTGTGAAACCTGGGATCCTTGGCAAGGGCAATAGCTCCAGTGTTGTCACAGAAGAGAGTCATCGGGCCTGACGCATTGGGAATAACTCCTAGGTCGGTAATGAACTCCTTCATCTAGATTGCTTCTTGTGCTGCCTCCGAGGCTGCCATGTACTCCGCTTCACATGTAGATCCCGCCACGATGCTTTGCTTGCAACTACACCAGTTGACTGCCCCACCATTCAAAATATACACGTATCCGGTTTGTGACTTGGAGTCATCCAAATCTGTGTCGAAGCTAGCATCGACGTAACCCTTTACGATGAGCTCTTCGTCACCTCCATAAACAAGAAACATATCCTTAGTCCTTTTCAGGTACTTCAGGATATTCTTGACCGATGTCTAGTGTTCCATGCCAGGATTACTTTGGTACCTTCCTACCAAACTCACGGCAAGGTTTACATCAGGTCTGGTACACAACATGGCATACATAATAGACCCTATGGACGAGGCATAGGGGACGACACTAATCTTTTCTCTATCTTCTACCGTGGTCGGGCATTGAGCCGTGCTCAATCTCATACCTTGCAATATAGGCAAGAACCCCTTCTTGGACTGATCCATATTGAACTTTTCAATATCTTGTCAAGGTACTTACTTTGTGAAAGACCAATGAGGCGTCTCGATCTATCTCTACAGATCTTGATGCCTAATATATAAGCAGCTTCTCCAAGGTCCTTCATTGAAAAACACTTGTTCAAGTAGGCCTTTATGCTTTCCAAGAATTCGATATCATTTCCCATCAATAGTATGTCATCCACAAATAATATGAGAAATGCTACAGAGCTCCCACTCACTTTCTTGTAAACACAGACTTCTCCATAAGTCTGTGTAAACCCAAACGCTTTGATCATCTCATCAAATCGAATGTTCCAACTCCGAGAGGCTTGCACCAGCCCATAGATTGAGCGTTGGAGCTTGCACACCTTGTCAGGATTCTTAGGATTGACAAAACCTTCCAGCTGCGTCATATACAATTCTTCCTTAAGGAAACCATTAAGGAATGCCGTTTTGACGTCCATTTGCCATATCTCATAATCATAGAATGCGGCAATTGCTAACATGATTCGGACGGACTTCAGCTTCACTACGGGTGAGAAAGTCTCATCGTAGTCAACCCCTTGAACTTGTCGATAACCCTTAGCAACAAGCCGGGCCTTATAGATGGTCACATTACCATCCGTGTCTGTTTTCTTCTTAAAGATCCATTTATTCTCTATGGCTTGCCGATCAACGGGCAAGTTAGTCAAAGTCCATACTTCGTTTTCATACATGGATCCTATCTCGGATTTCATGGCTTCCATCCATTTGTTGGAATCTGGGCCCGCCATCGCTTCTTCATAGTTCGAAGGTTCACCATTGTCTAACAGCATGATTTCCAGGACAGGGTTGCCGTACCACTCTGGTGCGGAACGTGTCCTTGTGGACCTATGAAGTTCAGTAGCAACTTGATCTGAAGTTTCATGATCATCATCATTAACTTCCTCTCTAGTCGGTGCAGGCACCTCAGGAACATTTTCTTGAGCTGCGCCACTCTCCGGTTCAAGAGGCAATACTTCATCAAGTTCTACTTTCCTCCCACTTACTTCTTTCGAGAGAAACTCTTTCTCTAGAAAGGATCCATTCTTGGCAACAAAGATCTTGCCTTTGGATTTGAGGTAGAAGGTATACCCAATAGTTTCTTTAGGGTATCCTATGAAGACGCATTTTTCCGATTTGGGTTCGAGCTTTTCAGGTTGAAGTTTCTTGACATAAGCATCGCATCCCCAAACTTTCAGAAACGACAGCTTAGGTTTCTTACCAAACCATAATTCATACGGTGTCGTCTTAATGGATTTCGACGGAGCCCTATTTAAAGTTAATGCGGCAGTCTCAATAGCATAACCCCAAAATGACAGCGGTAGATCAGTAAGAGACATCATAGATTGTACCATATCCAATAGAGTGCGATTACGATGTTCGGACACACCATTACGCTGAGGTGTTCCAGGCGGCCTGAGTTGTGAAACAATTCCGTATTTCCTTAAGTGCGTGCCAAATTCGTGACTCAAATATTCTCCCCCATGATGTGATCGTAAGAACTTTATTTTCCTATCACGTTGATTCTCAACCTCACTCTGAAATTCCTTGAACTTTTCAAAGGTCTCAGACTTGTGTTTCATTAAGTAGACATACCCATATCTACTCAAGTCATCAGTGAGGGTGAGAACATAACGATAGCCACCGTGAGCCTCAACACTCATTGGACCGCACACATCAGTATGTATGGTTTCCAATAAGTTGGTTGCTCGCTCCATTGTTCCGGAGAACGGAGTCTTGGTCATTTTGCCCATGAGGCATGGTTCACACGTGTCAAATGATTCATAATCAAGAGACTCCAAAAGTACATCTGCATGGAGTTTCTTCATGCGTTTGACACCAATGTGACCAAGGCGGCAGTGCCACAAGTATGTGGGACTATCATTATCAACCTTACATCTTTTGGCATTCACACTATGAATATGTGTAACATCACGTTCGAGATTAAATAAGAATAAACCATTGACCAGCGGGGCATGACCATAAAACATGTCTCTCATATAAATAGAACAACCATTATTCTCAGATTTAAATGATTAGCCATCTCGCATTAAACGAGATCCAGATACAATGTTCATGCTCAAAGCTGGTACTAAATAACAATTATCGAGGTTTAAAACTAATCCCGTAGGTAAATGTAGAGGTAGCGTGCCGACGGCGATCACATCGATCTTGGAACCATTCCCGACGCGCATCGTCACCTCGTCCTTTGCCAGTCTCATTTATTCCGCAGTTCCTGTTTTGAGTTACAAATATGAGCAACTGCACCGGTATCAAATACCCAGGAGCTACTACGAGCGCTGGTTAGGTACACATCAATAACATGTATATCACATATACCTTTGGCATTGCCGGCCTTCTTATCCGCTAAGTACTTGGGGCAGTTCCGCTTCCAGTGACCGTTTCCCTTGCAATAAAAGCACTCAGTCTCAGGCTTGGGTCCATTCTTTGGCTTCTTCCCGGCAGCTTGCTTACCGGGCGCGGCAACTCCCTTGCCGTCCTTCTTGAAATTCTTTTTACCCTTGCCTTTCTTGAACTTAGTAGTTTTATTCACCATCAACACTTGATGTTCCTTTTTGATCTCCACCTCCGCTGATTTCAGCATTGAATATACCTCAGGAATGGTGTTTTCCATCCCCTGCATATTGAAGTTCATCACAAAGCTCTTGTAGCTAGGTGGGAGTGACTAAAGGATTCTGTCAAGGACCGCATCATCAGGGAGATTAACTCCCAGCTGAGACAAGCGGTTGTGCAACCCAGACATTTTGAGTATGTGCTCGCTGACGGAACTATTTTCCTCCATCTTACAACTGTAGAACCTGTCGGAGACTTCATATCTCTCGACCCGGGCATGAGCTTGTAAAACCATTTTCAGCTCTTGGAACATCTCATATGCTCCGTGTTGCTCAAAACGCTTTTGGAGCCCCGGTTCTAAGCTGTAAAGCATGCCGCACTGAACCAGGGAGTAATCATAACTATGCGTCTGCCAAGCGTTCATAACGTCTTGTTCTGCTGGGAAAACAGGTGCTTCACCTAGCGGTGCATCAAGGACATATGCTTTCCTGGCAGCTATGAGGATAATCCTCAGGTTACGGACCCAGTCCGTGTAGTTGCTGCCATCGTCTTTCAGCTTGGTTTTCTCTAGGAACACGTTGAAGTTGAGGGAAACATTAGCGTGGGCCATTTGATCTACAAGACATATTGCAAAGAATTTTAGACTATGTTCATGATAATTAAGTTCATCTAATCAAATTATTTAATAAACTCCCACTCAGATAGACATCCCTCTAATCATCTAAGTGATACATGATCCGATTCAACTAGGCCGTGTCCGATCATCACGTGAGACGGAGTAGTCATCATCGGTGAACATCTTCATGTTGATCGTATCTTCTATAAGACTCATGTTCGACCTTTTGGTTTTCCGTGTTCCGAGGCCATGTCTGTACATGCTAGGCTCGTCAAGTCAACCGAAGTGTATTATGTGTGTAAATCTGGCTTGCACCCGTTGTATGCGAACGTTAGAACCTATCACACCCGATCATCACGTGGTGCTTCGGAACAACAGACCTTAGCAACGGTGCACAGTTAGGGGGAACACTTTCTTGAAATTATTGCGAGGGATCATCTTATTTATGCTACCATCGTTCTAAGAAAATAAGATGTAAAACATGATAAACATCACATGCAATCAAATAGCGACATGACATGGCCAATATCATTTTTCTCCTTTTGATCTCCATCTTCGGGGCTTCATGAAGTTGTCTCGCCAACTATTACTTCTACTACTATGGCTAACGGTTAGCAATAAAGTAAAGTAATTACATGACGTTTATGTTGACACGCAGGTCATAAATAAATTAAGACAACTCCTATGGCTCCTGTCGGTTGTCATACTCATCGACATGCAAGTCGTGATTCCTATTACAAGAACATGATCAATCTCATACATCACATATATCATTCATCACATCCTTTTGGCCATATCACATCACACGGCATTGAAGGAAATATGCCCTAGAGGCAATAATAAAGTTATTATTTATTTCCTTATATCATGATAAATGTTTATTATTCATGCTAGAATTGTATTAACCGGAAACATAATACATGTGTGAATACATAGACAAACAGAGTGTCACTAGTATGCCTCTACTTGACTAGCTCATTAATCAAAGATGGTTATGTTTCCTAACCATAGACAAAGAGTTGTTATTTGATTAATGGGATCACATCATTAGATGAATGATCTGATTGACTTGACCCATTCCATTAGCTTAGCACCCGATCGTTTAGTGTGTTGCTATTGCTTTCTTCATGACTTATACATGTTCCTATGACTATGAGATTATGCAACTCCCGTTTGCCGGAGGAACACTTTGGGTGCTACCAAACGTCACAACGTAACTGGGTGATTATAAAGGAGCATTACAGGTGTCTCCAAAGGTAGATGTTGGGTTGGCGTATTTCGAGATTAGGATTTGTCACTCCGATTGTCGGAGAGGTATCTCTGGGCCCTCTCGGTAATGCACATCACTTAAGCCTTGCAAGCATTGCAACTAATGAGTTAGTTGCGGGATGATGTATTACAGAACGAGTAAAGAGACTTGCCGGTAACGAGATTGAACTGGGTATTGGAATACCGACGATCGAATCTCGGGCAAGTAACATACCGATGACAAAGGGAACAACGTATGTTGTTATGCGGTCTGACCGATAAAGATCTTCGTAGAATATGTAGGAGCCAATATGGGCATCCAGGTCCCGCTATTGGTTATTGACCGGAGACGTGTCTCGGTCATGTATACATTGTTCTCGAACCCGTAGGGTCCGCACGCTTAAGGTTACGATGACAGTTATATTATGAGTTTATGAGTTTTGATGTACCGAAGGAGTTCGGAGTCCCAGATGAGATCGGGGACATGACGAGGAGTCTCGAAATGGTCGAGACATAAAAATCGATATATTGGACGACTATATTCAGACATCGGAACGGTTCCGAGTGATCCGAGTATTTTTCGGAGTACCGGAGAGTTACGGGAATTCGCCGGGAGCTATATGGGCCTTAGTGGGCTTTAGTGGAAAAGAGAAGGGGCAGCCCAAGATGGGCCGTGCGCCTCCCCCCTCCCCTAGTCCTATTAGGACAAGGAGAGGTGGCCGGGCCCCCTCTCTCTTTTTCCCCTCCGCGAATCCTATTCCAACTAGGATTGGGGGGGGGGGGAATCCTACTCCCAGAGGGAGTAGGACTCTCCTGGCGCGCCCCCCTTGGCCGGCCAGCCTCCCCCCCTTTTGGTCCTTTATATACTGAGGCAGAGGCACCCTAGAACACACAAGTTGATCCTCGTGATCATTCCTTAGCCGTGTGCGGTGCCCCCTGCCACCATATTCCAGCTCGGTCATATTGTTGTAGTGCTTAGGCGAAGCCCTGCGTCGGTGGAACGTCATCATCGTCACCACGCCGTTGTGCTGACGGAACTCATCCCCGAAGCTTTGCTAGATCGGAGCCCGGGGAGCGTCATCGAGCTGTACGTGTGCCAAGAACTCGGAGGTGCCGGAGTAACGGTGCTTGGATCGGTCGGATCGGGAAGAAGACGTACGACTACTTCCTCTACATTGTGTCAACGCTTCCGTTGCGATCTACAAGGGTACGTAGATCATACTCTCCCCTCTCGTTGCTATGCATCACCATGATCTTGCGTGTGCGTAGGAATTTTTTTGAAATTACTACGAAACCCAACAGTGGCATCCGAGCCTAGGTTTTATGGTTTGATGTTATATGCACGAGTAGAACACAAGTGAGTTGTGGGCGATATAAGTCATACTGCCTACCAGCATGTCATACTTTGGTTCGGCGATATTGTTGGATGAAGCGGCCCAGACCGACATTACGCGTACGCTTACGCGAGACCGGTTCTCCCGACGTGCTTTGCACAGAGGTGGCTTGTGGGTGACAGTTTCTCCAACTTTAGTTGAACCAAGTGTGGCTACGCCCGGTCCTTGCGAAGGTTAAAACGGAGTCAAATTGACAAACTATCGTTGTGGTTTTGATGCGTAGGTGAGATTGGTTCTTGCTTAAGCCCGTAGCAGCCACGTAAAACATGCAACAACAAAGTAGAGGACGTCTAACTTGTTTTTGCAGGGCATGTTGTGATGTGATATGGTCAAGACGTGATGAGAAATAAGTTGTTGTATGAGATGATCATGTTTTGTTGAAGTTATCGGCAACTGGCAAAAGCCTTATGGTTGTCTCTCTATTGCATAAGATGCAAGCGTCCAATAATTGCTTTACTTTATCGCTATGCGATAGCAATAGTTGCAAGAGCAATTGTTGGCGAGACGACCACGTGATGACACATTGATATAGATCAAGATGATGGAGATCATGGTGTCATGCCGGTAACGATAGAGATCATGACAGTACTTTGGCGATGGAAATCAAAGGCGCAAGATGATGATGGCCATATCATGTCACATATTTTGATTGCATATGATGTTTATCTTTTATACATCTTATTTTGCTTAGTTTGACGGTAGCATTTTAAGATGATCTCTCACTAATTATCAAGAAGTGTTCTCCCTGAGTATGCACCATTGCGAAAGTTCTTCGTGCTGAGACACCACGTGATGATCGGGTGTGATAGGCTCTACGTTCAAATACAACGGGTGCAAAACAGTTGCACACGCGGAATACTCAGGTTATACTTGACGAGCCAAGCATATACATATATGGCCTCGGAACATGGAGACCGAAAGGTCGAGCGTGAATCATATAGTAGATATGATCAACATAGTGATGTTCACCAATGAAACTACTCCATCTCACGTGATGATCGGACATGGTTTAGTTGATTTGGATCACATGATCACTTAGAGGATTAGAGGGATGTCTATCTAAGTGGGAGTTCTTAAGTAATATGATTAAATTGAACTTAAATTTATCATGAACTTAGTCCTGGTAGTATTTTGGAAATCATGTTGTAGACCAATAGCTCGCGTTGTTGCTTCCCTGTGTTTATTTTGATATGTTCCTAGAGAAAATTGTGTTGAAAGATGTTAGTAGCAAAGATGCGGATTGGATCCGTGATCTGAGGTTTATCCTCATTGCTGCAGAGAAGAATTATGTCCTTGATGCACCGCTAGGTGACAGACCTATTGCAGGAGCAGATGCAGACGTTATGAACGTTTGGCTAGCTCAATATGATGACTACATGATAGTTTAGTGCACCATGCTTAATGGCTTAGAATCGGGACTTCAAAGACGTTTTGAACGTCATGGACCATATGAGATGTTCCAGGAGTTGAAGTTAATATTTCAAGCAAATACCCGAGTTGAGAGATATGAAGTCTCCAACAAGTTCTATAGCTAAAAGATGGAGGAGAATCGCTCAACTAGTGAGCATGTGCTCAGATTGTCTGGGTACTACAATCGCTTGAATCAAGTGGGAGTTAATCTTCCAGATAAGATAGTGATTGACAGAATTCTCTAGTCACCATCACCAAGTTAGTAGAACTTTGTGATGAACTATAGTATGCAAGGGATGACGAAAACGAATCCCGAGCTTTTCATGATGATGAAATTGATGAAGGTAGAAATCAAGAAAGAGCATCAAATGTTGATGGTTAACAAGATCACTAGTTTCAAGAAAAGGGCAAAGGGAAGAAGGGGAACTTCAAGAAGAACGGCAAGCAAGTTGCTGCTCAAGTGAAGAAGCCCAAGTCTGGTCCTAAGCCTGAGACTAAGTGCTTCTACTGCAAAGGGACTGGTCACTGGAAGCGGAACTGCCCCAAGTGATTGGCAGATAAGAAGGATGGCAAAGTGAACATAAGTATATTTGATATACATGTTATTGATGTGTACTTTACTAGTGTTTATAGCAACCCCTCAGTATTTGATACTAGTTCAGTTGCTAAGATTAGTAACTCGAAACGGGAGTTGCAGAATAAACAGAGACTAGTTAAGGGTGAAGTGACGATGTGTGTTGGAAGTGGTTCCAAGATTGATATGATCATCATCGCACACTCCCTATAATTCGGGATTAGTGTTGAACCTAAATAAGTGTTATTTGGTGTTTGCGTTGAGCATGAATATGATTCGATCATGTTTATTGTAATACGGTTATTCATTTAAGTAAGAGAATAAATTGTTGTTCTGTTTACATGAATAAAACCTTATATGGTTACACACCCAATGAAAATAGTTCATTGGATCTCGATCGTAGTGATACACATAACCATAATATTGAAACCAAAAGATGCAAAGTTAATAATGATAGTGCAACTTATTTGTAGCACTGCCGTTTAGGTCATATTGGTGTAAAGCGCATGAAGAAACTCCATGCTGATGGGCTTTTGGAATCACTTGATTATGAATCAGTTGATGCTTGCGAACCATGCCTCATGGGCAAGATGACTAAAACTCTGTTCTTCGGAACAATGGAGCGAGCAAAAGATTTGTTGGAAATCATACATACTGATGTATGTGATCCGATGAATATTGAGTCTCATGATAGGTATCATTATTTTCTGATCTTCACAGATGATTTGAGCAGATATGAGTATATCTACTTGATGAAACAAAGGTCTGAAACATTTGAAAAGTTCAAAGAATTTCAGAGTGAAGTGGAGAATCATCATAACAAAATGAAAGTTTCTACGATATGATCGCAGAAGTAAAATATTTGAGTTACGAGTTTGGTCTTCAGTTAAAACAATGTGAAATAGTTTCACTACTCACGCCACCTGGAACACCATAGTGTAATGGTGTGTCCGAACATCGTAACCGTACTTTATTAGATATGGTGCAATCTATGATGTCTCTTGCCGATTTACCACTATCGTTTTGGGGTTATGCATTAGAGACAACTGCATTCACGTTAAATAGGGCACCATCAAAATCCGTTGAGACGACGCCTTATGAACTGTGGTTTAGCTAGAAACCAAAATTGTCGTTTCTGAAAGATTGGGGCTGCGATGCTTATGTGAAAAGGCTTCAACCTGATAAGCTCGAACCCAAATCGGAGAAATGTGTCTTCATAGGATATCCAAAAGAAACTATTGGATACACCTTCTATCACAAGACCGAAGGCAAGACTTTTGTTGCTAAATTTGGAAACTTTCTAGAGAAGGAGTTTCTCTCGAAAGAAGTGAGTGGGAGGAAAGTAGAACTTGATGAGGTAACTGTACCTCCTCCCTTATTAGAAATTAGTACATCACAGAAACCGGTTTCTGTGACACCTACACCAATTAGTGAGGAAGCTAATGATGATGATCATGAAACTTCAGATCAAGTTACTACTGAATCTCGTAGGTAAACCAGAGTGAGATCCGCACCAGAGTGGTACGGTAATCCTGTTCTGGAAGTCATGTTACTAGACCATGACGAACTTGCGAACTATGAGGAAGCGATGATGAGCCCAGATTCCGCGAAATGGTTTGAGGCCATGAAATCTGAGATATGATCCATGTATGAGAACAAAGTATGGACTTTGATGGATTTGCCCGATGACCGACAAGCCATAGAAAATAAATGGATCTTCAAGAGGAAGATGGACGCTGATAGTAGTGTTACTGTCTACAAAGCTCAACTTGTCGCAAAAGGTTTTCGGCAAGTTCAAGGGATTGACTACGATGAGACCTTCTCACCCGTAGCGATGCTTAAGTCTGTCTGAATCATGTTAGTAATTGCCGCATTTTATGAAATCTGGCAAATGGATAAACAAAATTGCATTCCTTAATGGATTTATTAAAGAAGAGTTGTATATGATGCAACCAGAAGGTTTTGTCAATCCGAAAGGTGCTAACAAAATGTGCAAACTCCAGCGATCCATCTGTGGACTGGTGCAAGCATCTCGGAGTTGGAATATACGCTTTGATGAGTTGATCAAAGCATATAGTTTTATATAGACTTGCGGTGAAGCCTGTATTTACGAGAAAGTGAGTGGGAGCACTACAGCATTTCTGATAAGTATATGTGAATGACATATTGTTGATCGGAAATAATGTAGAATTATTCTGTAAAGCATAAAAGGAGTGTTTGAAAGGAGTTTTTCAAAGAAAGACTTCGGTGAGCTGCTTACATATTGAGCTTCAAGATCTATAGAGATAGATCAAGACGCTTGATAAGTTTTTTCAATGAGTACATACCTTGACAAGATTTTGAAGTAGTTCAAAATGGAGCAGTCAAAGAAAGAGTTCTTGCCTGTATTACAAGGTGTGAAGTTGAGTAAGACTCAAAGCCCGACCACGGCAGAAGATAGAAATAGAATGAAAGTCATTCCCTATGCCTCAGCCATAGGTTCTATAAAGTATGCCATGCTGTGTACCAGATCTATTGTATACCCTACACTGTGTTAAGCAAGGGAGTACAATAGTGATCTAAGAGTAGATCACTGGACAACGGTCAAAATTATCCTTAGTGGAATAAGGAAATATTTCTCAATTATGGAGGTGACAAAAAGGTTCGTCGTAAAAGTTACGTCGATGCAAGTTTTGACACAGATCTGGATGACTCTAAGTCTCGATCTAGATACATATTGAAAGTGGGAGCAATAAGCTAGAGTAGCTCCGTGCAGAGCATTGTTGACATAGAAATTCGCAAAATACTTACGGATCTGAATGTGACAGACCCGTTGACTAAAATTATCTCACAAGCAAAACATGATCACACCTTAGTACTCTTTGGGTGTTAATCACATAGCAATGTGAACTAGATTACTGACTCTAGTAAACCCTTTGGGTGTTGATCACATATCAATGTGAACTATGGGTGTTAATCACATGGTGATGTGAACTATTGCTGTTAAATCACATGGCGATGTGAACTAGATTATTGACTCTAGTGCAAGTGGGAGACTGAAGGAAATATGCCCTAGAGGCAATAATAAAGTTATTATTTATTTCCTTATATCATGATAAATGTTTATTATTCATGCTAGAATTGTATTAATCGGAAACATAATACATGTGTGAATACATAGACAAACAGAGTGTCACTAGTATGCCTCTACTTGACTAGCTCATTAATCAAAGATGGTTATGTTTCCTAACCATAGACAAAGAGTTGTTATTTGATTAATGGGATCACATCATTAGATGAATGATCTGATTGACTTGACCCATTCCATTAGCTTAGCACCCGATCGTTTAGTGTGTTGCTATTGCTTTCTTCATGACTTATACATGTTCCTATGACTATGAGATTATGCAACTCCCGTTTGCCGGAGGAACACTTTGGGTGCTACCAAACGTCACAACGTAACTGGGTGATTATAAAGGAGCATTACAGGTATCTCCAAAGGTAGATGTTGGGTTGGCGTATTTCGAGATTAGGATTTGTCACTCCGATTGTCGGAGAGGTATCTCTGGGCCCTCTCGGTAATGCACATCACTTAAGCCTTGCAAGCATTGCAACTAATGAGTTAGTTGCGGGATGATGTATTATAGAACGAGTAAAGAGACTTGCCGGTAACGAGATTGAACTAGGTATTGAGATACCGACGATCGAATCTCGGGCAAGTAACATACCGATGACAAAGGGAACAACGTATGTTGTTATGCGGTCTGACCGATAAAGATCTTCGCAGAATATGTAGGAGCCAATATGGGCATCCAGGTCCCGCTATTGGTTATTGACCGGAGACGTGTCTCGGTCATGTCTACATTGTTCTCGAACCCGTAGGGTCCGCACGCTTAAGGTTACGATGACAGTTATATTATGAGTTTATGAGTTTTGATGTACCGAAGGAGTTCGGAGTCCCAGATGAGATCGGGGACATGACGAGGAGTCTCGAAATGGTCGAGACATAAAAATCGATATATTCGACGACTATATTCGGACATCGGAAAGGTTCCGAGTGATCCGAGTATTTTTCGGAGTACCGGAGAGTTACGGGAATTCGCCGGG
Organism: Triticum aestivum; assembly: GCF_018294505.1. NCBI lineage: Eukaryota > Viridiplantae > Streptophyta > Magnoliopsida > Poales > Poaceae > Triticum > Triticum aestivum. Next base: position 577,263,799 of record NC_057797.1, read on the forward strand.
AGCTATATGGGCCTTAGTGGGCTTTAGTGGAAAAGAGAAGGGGCAGCCCAAGATGAGCCATGCGCCTCCCCCCTCCCCTAGTCCTATTAGGACAAGGAGAGGTGGCCGGCCCCCCTCTCTCTTTTTCGCCTCCGCGAATCCTATTCCAACTAGGATTGGGGGGGGGGGGGAATCCTACTCCCAGAGGGAGTAGGACTCTCCTGGCGCGCCCCCCTTGGCCGGCCAGCCTCCCCCCCTTTTGGTCCTTTATATACTGAGGCAGAGGCACCCTAGAACACACAAGTTGATCCTCGTGATCGTTCCTTAGCCGTGTGCGGTGCCCCCTGCCACCATATTCCACCTCGGTCATATCGTTGTAGTGCTTAGGCGAAGCCCTACATCGGTGGAACGTCATCATCATCACCACGCCGTTGTGCTGACGGAACTCATCCCCGAAGCTTTGCTGGATCGGAGCCCGGGGAGCGTCATCGAGCTGTACGTGTGCCAAGAACTCGGAGGTGCCGGAGTAACGGTGCTTGGATCGGTCGGATCGGGAAGAAGACGTACGACTACTTCCTCTACGTTGTGTCAACGCTTCCGTTGCGATCTACAAGGGTACGTAGATCATACTCTCCCCTCTCGTTGCTATTCATCACCATGATCTTGCATGTGCGTAGGAAATTTTTTGAAATTACTACGAAACCCAACAGGCATATGCTGCAAAAACAAGTTAGACGTCCTCTAATTGTTGTTGCAAGTTTTTACGTGGCTGCTATAGGTTTCTAGCAAGAACGTTTCTTACCTACACCAAAACCACAACGTGATATGCCAATTTCTATTTACCCTTCATAAGGACCCTTTTCATCGAATCCGATCCGACTAAAGTGGGAGAGACAGACACCCGCTAGCCACCTTATGCAACTAGTGCATGTTAGTCGGTGGAACCAGTCTCACGTAAGCGTACGTGTAAGGTCGATCCGGGCCGCTTCATCCCACGATGCCGCCGAATCAAGATAAGACTAGTAACGGCAAGTAAATTGACAAAATCGACGCCCACAACAACTTGTGTTCTACTCGTGCATAGAAACTACGCATAGACCTAGCTCATGATGCCACTGTTGGGGATCGTTGCAGAAATTAAAAAAAATTCTACGCATCACCAAGATCAACTATGGAGTAACTAGCAACGAGAGGGGAGTGCATCTTCATACCCTTGAAGATCGCGAGTCGGAAGCGTTGCAAGAACGCGGTTGGAGGAGTCGTACACGTAGCGATTCAGATCACGGCCGAATCCGATCTGAGCACCGAACAATAGTGCCTCCGCGTTCAACACACGTGAAGCCCGGTGACGTCTCCCGCGTCTTGATCCAACAAGGAGGAGGGAGAGGTTGAGGAAGAAGGCTCCAATAGCAGCACGACGGCGTGGTGGTGATGGAGTGGCAGTTCATCGGCAGGGCTTCGCCAAGCTCACGCAGAGGAGGAGAGGTGTTGGGGAGGGGAGGGTTGCGCCTTGGATGTTGTGTTGCAGCCCTCCCCTCGCCCCTCTATTTATACGGAGAAGGGGGAAGGGGGCGGCCCCTCTAGATGAGATCTAGAGGGGGGCAGCGGCCAAGGGGGAGGGGGCTTGCCCCCCAAGCAAGGGGGGCGCCCCCCTTTAGGGTTCCCCCCAAACCCTAGGCGCATGGGCCCTAGGGGGGAATGGTGCCCAGCCCACTAGGGGCTAGTTCCCTTCCACCTACAGCCCATAAGGCCCTCCGGGGCAGGTGGACCCCCGGAACCCCTCCAGTGGTCCCGGTACAATACCGGTATACCCCCGAATATTTCTGGTGACCGTATGATGACTTCCCATATATAAATCTTCACCTCCGGACTATTCCGGAACTCCTCGTGACGTCCGGGATCTCATCCGGGACTCCGAACAACATTCGGTAATCACATACAAATCTTCCTAATAACCCTAGCATCATCGAACCTTAAGTGTGTAGACCCTACGGGTTCGGGAACCATGCAGACATGACCGAGACAACTCTCCGGCCAATAACCAACAGCGGGATCTGGATACCCATGTTGGCTCCCACATGTTCCACGATGATCTCATCGGATGAACCACGATGTCGAGGATTCAAGCAATCCCGTATACAATTCCTTTTGTCAATCGGTACGTTACTTGCCCGAGATTCGATCGTCGGTATCCCAATACCTCGTTCAATCTCGTTACCAGCAAGTCACTTTACTCGTTGCATAACACATCATCCCGTGACCAACCCTTAGTCACATTGAGCTCATTACGATGATGTCTTACCGAGTGGGCCCAGAGATACCTCTCCGTCATACGGAGTGACAAATCCCAGTCTCGATTTGTGCCAACCCAACAGACACTTTCAGAGATACCCGTAGTGCACCTTTATAGTCACCAAGTTACGTTGTGACGTTTGGCACACCCAAAGTATTCCTACAGTATCCGGGAGTTGCACAATCTCATGGTCTAAGGAAAAGATACTTGACATTAGAAAAGCTTTAGCAGACGAACTACACGATCTTGCGCTATGCTTAGGATTGGGTCTTGTCCATCACATCATTCTCCTAATGATGTGATCCCGTTATCAATGACATCCAATGTCCATGGTCAGGAAACCGTAACCATCTATTGATCAACGAGCTAGTCAACTAGAGGCTCACTAGGGACATGTTGTGGTCTATGTATTCACACATTTATTACGATTTCCGGATAACACAATTATAGAATGAACAATAGACAATTATCATGAACAAGGAAATATAATAATAACCATTTTATTATTGCCTCTAGGGCATATTTCCAACACCCGTGCCCTATGAACCGTCGCCTTCGCCCTGCGACCCCTCCCTCCGTCCTTGCACCGTCGTCCTCGCCCGGGACCTCGCCGGACCGCCCCACTTCGCCCCTGACGCCTGCACCCGATCCCGCGCCGCCTCGCGCCCCCGACGTCGCCGCCCGTCCCCGGCGTCGTCTCGCCCCGACACGGTCGCTCCCGTCCTCGCCCGGAGCCGTCATCGACCACCACCTCGCGCCCATCCTCCTCCTCGATCGGCCTCCTCGCGCCTCGTCGCCCCTCTCCCCGTCAACGACGGTGAGGCCCGGCCCCGTTCGCCTCTGCCCCTGATACGTCTCCAACGTCTCTATAATTTTTGATTGCTCCATGCTATATTATATACTGTTTTGGACATTATTGGGCTTTATTATCCACTTTTATATTATTTTTGGGACTAACCTATTAACCGGAGGCCCAGCCCAGAATTGTTGTTTTTTGCCTGTTTTAGTGTTTCGAAGAAAAGGAATATCAAATGGAGTCCAAACGGAATGAAACCTTCGGGAACGTGATTTTCTCAACGAACAAGACCCGGGAGACTTGGACCCTACGTCAAGAAAGAAAAGAGGAGGCCACGAGGTAGGGGGCGCGCCTGCCTACCCCAGGCGTTCCCTCCACCCTCGTGGGCCCCCTATTGCTCCACCGACGTACTCCTTCCTCCTATATATACCTATGTACCCCCAAACAATCAGATATGGAGCCAAAACCCTAATTCCACCGCCGTAACTTTCTGTATCCATGAGATCCCATCTTGGGGCCTGTTCCGGAGCTCCGCCGGAGGGGGCATCGATCACAGAGGGCTTCTACATCAACACCATAGCCTCTCCGATGAAGTGTGAGTAGTTTACCTCAGACCTACGGGTCCATAGTTATTATCTAGATGGCTTCTTCTCTCTTTTTGGATCTCAATACAATGTTCTCCCCCTCTCTTGTGGAGAACTATTCGATGTAATCTTCTTTTTGCGGTGTGTTTGTTGAGAACGATGAATTGTGGCTTTATGATCAAGTCTATCATGAATAATATTTGAATCTTCTCTGAATTCTTTTATGTATGATTGGTTATCTTTGCAAGTCTCTTCGAATTATCAGTTTGGTTTGGCCTACTAGATTGATCTTTCTTGCAATGGGAGAAGTGCTTAAATTTGGGTTCAATCTTGCGGTGTCCTTTCCCAGTGACAGTAGGGGAAGCAAGGCACGTATTGTATTGTTGCCATCGAGGATAACCAGATGGGGTTTTCTTCATATTGCATGAGTCTATCCCTCTACATCATGTCATCTTGCTTAAGGCGTTACTCTGTTTTCAACTTAATACTCTAGATGCATGCTGGATAGCGGTCGATGAGCGGAGTAATAGTAGTAGATGCAGGCAGGAGTCGGTCTACTTGTCTTGGACGTGATGCCTATATACATGATCATACCTAGATATTCTCATAACTATGCTCAATTCTGTCAATTGCTCAACAGTAATTTGTTCACCCACCGTAGAATACTTATGCTCTCGAGAGAAGCCACTAGTGAAACCTATGGCCCCCGGGTCTATCTTTATCATATTGATCTCCTACTACTTAGTTATTTCCTTTGCTATTTACTTTGCCTTTATTTTACTTTGCATCTTTATCATAAAAATACCAAAAATATTATCTTATCATATCTATCAGATCTCACTCTCGTAAGTGGCCTTATAGGGATTGACAACCCCTATTTGCGTTCGTTGCGAGGATTTATTTGTTTTGTGCAGGTACGAGGGACTCGCGCGTAGCCTCCTACTGGATTGATACCTTGGTTCTCAAAAACTGAGGGAAATACTTACGCTACTTTGCTGCATCATCCCTTCCTCTTCGGGGAAAACCAAGGCAGTACTCAAGAGGTAGCAAGAAGGATTTCTGGCGTCGTTGCCGGGGAGGTCTACGCAAAAGTCAACATACCAAGTACCCATCACATACCCTTATCTCCCGCATTACATTATTTGCCCCTTGCCTCTCGTTTTCCTCTCCCCCACTTCACCCTTGCCGTTTTATTTACCCTCTCTCTCTATCCTCCCTCTATTTCTCTATTTGCCTCTTTTTGCCCGCTTGCTTTTTGTTTGCTTGTGTGTTAGTTTGCTTGCTTGTCACGATGGCTCAAGATAATACTAAATTGTGTAACTTCACCAATACCAACAACAATGATTTTATTAGCACTCCGATTGCTCCTCTTACCGATGCTGAATCTTGTGAAATTAATACTGCTTTGTTGAATCTTGTCATGAAAGATCCGTTTTCCGGCCTTCCTAGTGAAGATGCCGCTACCCATCTAAATAGCTTCGTTGATTTGTGTGACATGCAAAAGAAGAAAGGTGTGGATAATGATATTATTAAATTGAAGCTATTTCCTTGTTTGCTTAAGGATCATGCTAAAGCTTGGTTTTCGTCTTTGCCTAAAAATAGTATTGATTCATGGAACAAGTGCAAAGATGCTTTTATCTCTAAGTATTTTCCTCCCGCTAAGATCATCTCTCTTAGAAACGATATTATGAATTTTAAGCAACTTGATCATGAACATGTTGCACAAGCTTGGGAGAGAATGAAATTAATGATACGTAATTGCCCTACTCATGGTTTAAATTTATGGATGATTATATAAAAAATTTATGCCGGATTGACTTTTGGTTCTAGAAATCTTTTAGATTCGGCCGCGGGAGGCACTTTTATGGAAATCACTTTAGGAGAAGCTACTAAACTCTTAGATAATATTATGGTTAATTATTCTCAATGGCATACTGAAAGATCTACTAATAAAAAGGTGCATGCGATAGAAGAAATTAATGTTTTGAGTGGAAAGATGGATGAACTTATGAAATTATTTGCTAATAAGAGTGTTTCTTCTGATTCTAATGATATGCCCTTGTCTACTTTGATTGAGAATAATAATGAATCTATGGATGTGAATTATGTTGGTAGGAACAATTTTGGTAACAACGCGTATAGAGGAAATTTCAACCCTAGGCCTTATCCCAGTAATCACTCTAATAATTATGGTAATTCTTACAACAATTCTTATGGAAATTATAATAAGATGCCCCCTGATTTTGAATCTAATATTAAAGAATTCATTACTTCGCACAAGAATTTTAATGCTATGATTGAAGAAAAAATGCTTAAGATTGATGATTTGGCTAGGAACGTTGATAGAATTTCTCTTGATGTTGATTCTTTGAAACTTAGATCTATTCCACCTAAGCATGATATCAATGAGTCTCTCAAAGCCATGAGAATTTCCATTGATGAGTGCAAATAAAGAACCGCTAGGATGCGTGCTAAGAAAGATGCCTTTATAAGAGCGTGTTCTTCTAGTTCCTATGAAAATAAAGATGAAGATCTAAAAGTTATTGATGTGTCCCCTATTAAATCTTTGTTTTGCAATATGAATCTTGATAATGATGGGACTGAATATGATCCACCTTTACCTAGAAGGCGTTCCAAGAATTCGAAATTTGTTAATCTTGATGCTAAATTTGATAAAAGTGGGATTGAAGAAATTAAAACCCTAGATGTTGCTAAACCCACTATTATGGATTTGAAGGAATTTAACTATGAAAATTGCTCTTTGATTGATTGTATTTCCTTGTAGCAATCCGTGCTAAATTCCTCATGCTTATAGTCAAAATAAAGCATTTACTGAACATATCATTGATGCCTTGATGCAATCTTATGAAGAAAAACTTGAATTGGAAGTTTCTATCCCTAGAAAACTTTATGATGAGTGGGAACCAACTATTAAAATTAAATTTAAAGATCATGAATGCTATGCTTTATGTGATTTGTGTGCTAGTGTTTCCACGATTCCAAAGACTTTGTGTGATTTGTTAGGTTTCCGTGATTTTGATGATTGCTCTCTAGACTTGCACCTTGCGGATTCCACTATTAAGAAACCTATGGGAAGAATTAATGATGTTCTTATTGTTGCAAATAGGAATTATGTTCCCGTAGATTTTATTGTTCTTGACATAGATTGCAATCCTTCATGTCCTATTATTTTTGGTAGACCTTTCCTTAGAACGATTGGTGCAATTATTGATATGAAGGAAGGAAATATTAGATTATAATTTCCATTAAAGAAAGGCATGGAACACTTTCCTAGAAATAAAATTAAATTACCTTATGAATCTATTATGAGAACCACTTATGGATTGCCTACCAAATATGGCAATACCTAGATCTATCCTTGCTTGTTATGCCTAGCTAGGGGCGTTAAACGATAGCGCTTGTTGGGAGGCAACCCAATTTTATTTTTATTCCTTGCTTTTTGTTACTGTTTAGTAATAAATAATTTATCTAGTCTATGTTTTGGTTGTGTTTTTTGTGTTTAATTAGTGTCTGTGCCAAGTAGAACCGTTGGGAAGACTTGGGGAAAGTCTTGTTACACTTGCTGTAAAAAACAGAAACTTTAACGCTCACGAGAACTGCTGCCATTTTTATTTGGAAAGTGCTATTTAGTTAATTATTTTTGAATATGATTAATAGATAAATTCCTCACGTCCAGAAATTTATTTTAGAATTTTTGGGGTTCCATATCTTGCGCTAGCTACAGATTACTACAGACTGCTCTGTTTTTGACAGATTCTGTTCTTCGTGTGTTGTTTGCTTATTTTGATGAATCTATGGCTAGTAAAATAGTTTATAAACCATAGAGAAGTTGGAATACAGTAGTTTTAACACCAATATAAATAAAGAATGAGTTCATTACAGTACCTTTAAGTGGTCTTTTGTTTTCTTTCGCTAACGGAGCTCACGAAATTTTCTACTTTAAGTTTTGTGTTGTGAAGTTTTCAAGTTTTGGATAAAGATTTGATGGATTACGGAACAAGGAGTGGCAAGAGCCTAAGCTTGGGTATTCCCATGGCACCCCCAAGATAATATAAGGACATCTAAAAGCCAAAGCTTGGGGATGCCCCGGAAGGCATCCCCTCTTTCGTCTACCTCTAATCGGTAACTTTACTTGGAGCTATATTTTTATTCGCCACATGATATGTGTTTTGCTTGGAGCGTCTTGTATGATTTGAGTCTTTACTTTTTAGTTTACCACAATCATCCTTGCTGTACACACCTTTTGAGAGAGCCATACATGATTTGGATTTTGTTAGAATACTCTATGTGCTTCGCTTATATCTTTTGAGTTATATAGTTTTGCTCTAGTACTTCACTTATATCTTTTAGAGCACAGTGGTGGATTTGTTTTATAGAAACTATTTATCTCTCATGCTTCACTTAGATTATTTTGAGAGTCTTAATATCATGGTAATTTGCTTAAAATCCTAATATTCTAGGTATTCAAAGTTAGTAAATTTTTCTTAAGAGTGTTTTGAATACTAAGAGAAGTTTGATGCTTGATAATTGTTTTGAGATATGGAGATGGTGATATTAAAGTCATGCTAGTTGAGTAGTTGTGAATTTGAGAAATACTTGTGCTGAAGCTTGTGATTCCCGTAGCATTCACGTATGGTGAACCGTTATGTGATGAAGTCGGAGCATGATTTATTTTTTGATTGCCTTCCTTATGAGTGGCGGTCGAGGACGAGCGATGGTCTTTTCCTACCAATCTATCCCCCTACGAGCATGCGCGTAATAATTTGCTTTGATAACTTGTAGATTTTTGCAATAAGTATATGAGTTCTTTATGACTAATGTTGAGTCCATGGATTATACGCACTCTCGCCCTTCCACCTTTGCTAACCTCTCTAATACCACGCACCTTTCGCCGGTATCATACACCCACCATATACCTTCCTCAAAACAGCCACCATACCTACCTATTATGGCATCTCCATAGCCATTCCGAGATATATTGCCATGAAACTTTCCACCGTTCCGTTTATTATGACACACTCCATCATTGTCATATTGCTTAGCATAATCATGTAGTTGACATCGTATTTGTGGCAAAGCCACCATTCATAATTCTTTCATATGTGTCACTCTTGATTCATTGCATATCCCGGTACACCGTCGGAGGCATTCATATAGAGCATTGTCCCAGTGAGGAAAGGATGATGGAGACTATGATTCCCCCACAAGTCGGGATGAGACTCCGGACGAAAAATAAAAAAGAAAGAAAGAAAAGAGGCCATAAAAAAGAGAAAAGGCCCAAATAAAAAAAAGAAAGAAAAAATGAGAGAAAAAGAGAGAAGGGACATTGTTACTATCCTTTTACCACACTTGTGCTTCAAAGTAGCACCATGATCTTCATAGTAGAGAGTCTCTCATGTTATCACTTTCATATACTAGTGGGAATCTTTCATTATAGAACTTGACTTGTATATTCCAATGATGGGCTTCCTCAAAATGCCCTAGGTCTTCATGAGCAAGCAAGTTGGATGCACACCCACTTAGTTTCTTTTTGAGCTTTCATATACTTATAGCTCTAGTGCATCCGTTGCATGGCAATCCCTACTCACTCACATTGATATCTATTAATGGGCATCTCCATAGCTCGTTGATATGCCTAGTTGATGTGAGACTATCTTCTTCCTTTTTGTCTTATCCACAACTACCACTCCATTCCACCTATAGTGCTATATCCATGTCTCACGCTCATGTATTGCGTGAAGATTGAAAAAGTTTTTGAGAATGTCAAAAGTATGAAACAATTGCTTGGCTTGTCATTGCGGTTGTGCATGATTTAAATATTTTGTGTGGTGAATATAGAACATAGCCAGACTATATGATTTTGTAGGGATAACTTTCTTTCGCCATGTTATTTTGAGAAGACATAATTACTTTGTTAGTATGCTTGAAGTATTATTGTTTTTATGTCAATATGAACTTTTGTCTTGAATCTTTCGGATCTGAATATTCATACCACAATTAAGAAGAATTACATTAAAATTATTCCAAGTAGCACCCCGCATCAAAAATTCTGTTTTTTTCATTTACCTACTCGAGGACGAGCAGGAATTAAGCCCGGGGATGCTTGATACGTCTCCAACGTATCTATAATTTTTGATTGCTCCATGCTATATTATCTACTATTTTGGACATTATTGGGCTTTATTATCCACTTTTATATTATTTTTGGGACTAACCTATTAACCGGAGGCCCAGCCCAGAATTGCTATTTTTTTGCCTGTTTTAGGGTTTCGAAGAAAAGGAATATCAAACGAAGTCCAAACGGAATGAAACCTTCGGAAACGTGATTTTCTCAACGAACAAGACCCGGGAGACTTGGACCCTACGTCTAGAAAGAAAAGAGGAGGCCACGAGGTAGGGGGGCGCGCTGCCTACCCCAGGCGCGCCCTCCACCCTCGTGGGCCCCCTGTTGCTCCACCGACGTGTTGGGGAACGTAGTAATTTCAAAAAAATTCCTACGCACACACAAGATCATGGTGATGCATAGCAACGAGAGGGGAGAGTGTTGTCTACGTACCCTCGTAGACCATTCGCGGAAGCGTTATATCAACGCGGTTGATGTAGTCGTATGTCTTCACGATCCGACTGATCTAAGCACCGAAAGCACGGCACCTCCGAGTTCTGCACACGTTCGGCTCGGTGACGTCCTCGCCTTCTCGATCCAGCAAGAGGGGCGAAGTAGTAGATGAGTTCCAGCAGCACGACGGCGTGGTGACGGTGTTGGTGAAGAACAATCTCCGCAGGGCTTCGCCTAAGCACTACAAAAACTATGACGGAGGATAAACTAGAGGGGACGGGGTTGTTGGCACACGGCTTGGTGTTTCTTGATGTGTCTTTGGTGCTAGCCCTACCCCTCTATTTATATGTTGAGCCCTGGGGTCGAAACTTGGAGTAAAAGCCTCCACAAAGTCGGTTTCACCCGAAAGGCAAGAGTCCTTCTCGGACTCCAGGGCCAGACGCCAGGGTTCCCGGCGTCTGGACCCAGACGCCAGGGACCCTGGCGTCTGGCTCATAGACTCCGCAAAACTTCCTTTTGCGCTTTCCAAAAACCTTGTGGGCTTTCCCCTTTGGCCCAAATAAAGTGTTCTCGTACCCAAACATTTCGGGAAACATCTAGAACTCCTTCCGATGAATTCCGGAACCCTTCCGGTGACCAAACACTATTATCTTATATATCAAACTTTATCTCCGGACCATTCCGGAGTTCCTCGTCATGTCCGTGATCTCATCCCGGACTCCGAACAACATTCGGTCACCAACATACATAACTCACATAGTACTATATCGTCAACGAACGTTAAGCGTGCGGACCCTACGAGTTCGACAACTATGTAGACATGACCGAGACACCTCTCTGGTCAATAACCAATAGCGGGACCTAGATGCCCATATTGGCTCCTACATATTCTACGAAGATCTTTATCGGTCAGACCGCATAACAACATACGTTGTTCCCTTTGCCATCGGTATGTTACTTGCCCGAGATTCGATCGTCGGTATTTCAATACCTAGTTCAATCTCATTACCGGTAAGTCTCTTTGCTTGTTCCATAATACATCATCCCGCAACTAACTCATTAGTTGCAATGCTTGCAAGGCTTATAGTGATGTGCATTATCGAGTGGGCCCAGAGATACCTCTCCGACAATCGGAGTGACAAATCCTAATCTCGAAATACGCCAACCCAACAAGTACCTTTGGAGACACCTATAGAGCACCTTTATAATCACCCAATTACGTTGTGACGTTTGGTGGCACACAAAGTGTTCCTCCAGTAAACAGGAGTTGCATAATCTCATAGTCATAGGAATATGTATAAGTCATGAAGAAAGCAATAGCAACAAACTAAACGATCAAGTGCTAAGCTAACGGAATGGGTCAAGTCAATCACATCATTCTCCTAATGATGTGATCCCGTTAATCAAATGACAACTCATGTCTATGGTTAGGAAACTTAACCATCTTTGATCAACGAGCTAGTCAAGTAGAGGCATACTAGTGACACTCTATTTGTCTATGTATTCACACATGTATTATGTTTCCGATTAATACAATTCTAGCATGAATAATAAACATTTATCATGATATAAGGAAATAAATAATAACTTTATTATTGCCTCTAGGGCATATTTCCTTCAGTCTCCCACTTGCACTAGAGTCAATAATCTAGTTCACATCGCCATGTGATTTAACATCAATAGTTCACATCACCATGTGATTAACACCCATAGTTCACATCCTCATGTGACCAACACCCAAAGGGTTTACTAGATTCAATAATCTAGTTCACATAGCTATGTGATTAACGCCTAAAGAGTACTAAGGTGTGATCATGTTTTGTTTGTGAGAGAAATTTAGTCAGCGGGTCATCCACATTCAGATCCGTAAGTATTTTTGCAAATTTCTATGTCAACAATGCTCTGCACTAAGCTACTCTAGATAATTGCTCCCACTTTCAATATGTATCCAGATTGAGACTTTGAGTCATCTGGATCAGTGTCAAAACTTGCATCGACGTAACCCTTTACGACGAACCTTTTGTCACCTCCATAATCGAGAAACATATCCTTATTCCACTAAGGATAATTTTGACCAATGTCCAGTGGTCTACCCCTAGATCACTATTGTACTCCCTTGCCAAACTCAGGGCAGGGTATACAATAGGTCTGGTACACAGCATGGCATACTTTATAGAACCTATGGCTGAGGCATAGGGAATGACTTTCAATCTCTCTCTATCTTCTGGCGTGGTCGGGTTTTGAGTCTTACTCAACTTCACACCTTTGTAACACAGGCAAGAACTCCTTCTTTGACTGATCCATTTTGAACTACTTCAAAATCTTGTCAAGGTATGTACTCATTGAAAAAACTTATCAAGCGTCTTGATCTATCTATATAGATCTTGGTGCTCAATATGTAAGCAGCTTCACCGAGGTCTTTCTTTGAAAAGCTCCTTTCAAATATTCCTTTATGCTTTGTAGAATAATTCTACATTATCTCTTATCAACAATATGTCATTCACATATACTTATCAGAAATGTTGTAGTGCTCCCACTCACTTTCTTGTAAATACAGGCTTCACCGCAAGTCTGTATAAAACTATATGCTTTGATCAACTTATCAAAGCGTATATTCCAACTCCGAGATGCTTGCACCAGTCCATAGATGGATCGCTGGAGCTTGCATATTTTGTTAGCACCTTTAGGATTGAAAAAACCTTCTGGTTGCATCATATACAACTCTTCTTTAATAAATCCATTAAGGAATGCAGTTTTGTTTATCCATTTGCCAGATTTCATAAAATGCGGCAATTTCTAACATGATTTGGACAGACTTAAGCATAGATATGAGTGAGAAACTCTCATCATAGTCAACACCTTGAACTTGTCAAAAACCTTTTTGCGACAATTCTAGCTTTGTAGATAGTAACACTACTATCAGTGTCCGTCTTCCTCTTGAAGATCCATTTAATCTTAATGCCTCACCGATCAATGGGCAAGTCAATCAAAGTCCATACTTTGTTCTCATACATGGATCTGATCTCAGATTTCATGGCCTCAAGCCATTTCGCGGAATCTGGGCTCTTCATCGCTTCCTCATAGTTCGTAGGCTCGTCATGGTCAAGTAACATGACCTCCAGAACAGGATTACCGTACCACTTGGGTGCGGATCTCACTCTGGTTTACCTACGAGGTTTGGTAGTAACTCGATCTGAAGTTACATGATCATCATCATTAGCTTCCTCACTAATTGGTGTAGTAGTCACATGAACAGATTTCTGTGATGAACTACTTTCCAATAAGGGAGCAGGTATAGTTACCTCATCAAGTTCTACTTTCCTCCCACTCACTTCTTTCGAGAGAAACTCCTTCTCTAGAAAGGATCCATTCTCAGCAATGAATGTCTTGCCTTCGGATCTGTGATAGAAGGTGTACCCAACAGTTTCTTTTGGGTATCCTATGAAGATTTACTTCTCCGATTTGGGTTCGAGCTTATCATGTTGAAACTTTTTCACATAAGCATCGCCGTCCCAAACTTAAAGAAACGACAACTTAGGTTTCTCGCCAAACCACAGTTCATATGGCGTCGTCTCAACGGATTTAGATGGTGCCCTATTTAACGTGAATGTAGTTGTCTCTAATGCATAACCCCAAAACGATAGTGGTAAATCGGTAAGAGACATCATAGATCGCACCATATCTAATAAAGCAGGGTCACGACGTTCGGACACACCATTACACTGTGGTGTTCTAGGTGGCGTGAGTAGTGAAACTATTTCACATTGTTTTAACTGAAGGCCAAACTCGTAACTCAAATATTTTACTTCTGCGATCATATCGTAGAAACTTTTATTATTGTTACGATGATTCTCCACTTCACTCTGAAATTCTTTGAACTTTTCAAATATTTCAGACTTGTGTTTCATCAAGTAGATATACTCATATCTGCTCAAATCATCTATGAAGATCAGAAAATAATGATACCTGCCGCGAGTCTCAATATTCATCGGACCACATACATCAGTATGTATGATTTCCAACAAATCTGTTGCTCGCTCCATTGTTCCGGAGAACGGAGTCTTAGTCATCTTGCCCATGAGGCATGGTTCGCAAGCATCAACTGATTCATAATCAAGTGATTCCAAAAGCCCATCAGCATGGATTTTCTTCATGCGCTTTACACCAATATGACCAAAACGGCAGTGCCACAAATAAGTTGCACTATCATTATTAACTTTGCATCTTTTGGCTTCAATATTATGAAAATGTGTATCACTATGATCGAGATCCAATGAACCATTTTCATTGGGTGTGTAACCATATAAGGTTTTATTCATGTAAACAAAACAACAATTTATTCTCTTACTTAAATGAATAACCGTATTGCAATAAACATGATCAAATCATATTCATGCTCAACGCAAACACCAAATAACACTTATTTAGGTTCAACACTAATCCCGAAAGTATAGGGAGTGTGCGATGATGATCATATCGATCTTGGAACCACTTCCAACACACATCGTCACTTCACCCTTAACTAGTCTCTGTTCATTATGCAACTCCTGTTTCGAGTTACTATTCTTAGCAACTGAACCAGTATCAAATACCGAGGGGTTTCTACGAACACTAGTAAAATACACATCAATAACATGTATATCAAATATGGCTTTGTTCACTTTGCCATCCTTCTTATCCGCCAAATACGTGGGGCAGTTCCGCTTCTAGTGACCAGTCCCTTTGCAGTAGAAGCACTCAGTCTCAGGCTTAGGTCCAGACTTGGGCTTCTTCACTTGAGCAGCAACTTGCTTGTCGTTCTTCTTGAAGTTCCCTTTCTTCCCTTTGCCCTTTTTTGAAACTAGTGGTCTTTGTCAACCATCAACACTTGATGCTATTCTTGATTTCTACCTTCATCGATTTCAGCATCACGAAGAGCTTGGGAATTACTTTTGTCATCCCTTGCATATTATAGTTCATCATTAAGTTCTAGTAACTCAGTGATAGTGACTAGGGAACTTTGTCAATTACTCTCTTATTTGGAAGATTAACTCCCACTTGATTCAAGCAATTGTAGTACTCAGACAATCTGAGCACATGCTCACTGGTTGAGCTATTCTCCTCCATCTTGTAGGCAAAGTACTGTTAGAGGTCTCATACCTCTCGACACGGGAATGAGTATGAAATACCAATTTCAACTCTTGGAACATCTTATATCCTACATGGCGTTCAAAACATCTTTGAAGTCCCGATTTTAAGCCGTTAAGCATGGTGCACTAAACTATCAAGTAGTCATCATATTGAGCTAGCCAAATGTTCATAACGTCTGCATCTGCTCCTGCAATAGGTCTGTCACCTAGCGGTGCATCAAGGACATAATTATTCTGTGCAGCAATGAGGATAACCTCAGATCACGGATCCAATCCGCATCATTGCTACTAACATTTTTCAACATAGTTTTTCTCTGGGAACACAATAAACGGGGAGCAACATCGCGAGCTATTGATCTACAACATATATATGCTAATACTGCCAGGACTAAGTTCATGATAAATTAAAGTTCAATTAATCATATTACTTAAGAACTCCCACTTAGATAGACATCCCTCTAATCATCTAAGTGATCACGTGATCCAAATCAACTAAACCATAACCGATCATCATGTGAAATGGAGTAGTTTTCAATGGTGAACATCACTATGTTGATCATATCTACTATATGATTCACGCTCGACCTTTCAGTCTCAGTGTTCCGAGGCCATATCTGCATATGCTAGGCTCGTCAAGTTTAACCTAAGTATTATGCGTGTGCAAAACTGGTTTGCACCCGTTGTAGATGGACGTAGAGCGTATCACACCCGATCATCACGTGGTGTCTGGGCACGACGAACTTTGGCAATGGTGCATACTCAGGGAGAACACTTTTTATCTTGAAATTTAGTGAGAGATCATCTTATAAAGCTACCGTCGAACTAAGCAAAATAAGATGCATAAAAGATAAACATCACATGCAATCAAAATATGTGACATGATATGGCCATCATCATCTTGTGCCTTTGATCTCCATCTCCAAAGCATCGTCATGATTTCCATCGTCACCGGCATGACACCATGATCTCCATCATCTTGATCTATATCAATGTGTCGTCACATGGTCGTCTCGCCAACTATTGCTATCGCATAGCGATAAAGTAAAGTAATTATTTGGGGCTTGCATCTTATGCAATAAAGAGATAACCATAAGGCTTTTGCCAGTTGCCGATAACTTCAACAAAACATGATCATCTCATACAACAACTTATATCTCATCATGTCTTGACCATATCACATCACAACATGCCCTGCAAAAACAAGTTAGACGTCCTCCACTTTGTTGTTGCAAGTTTTACGTGGCTACTACGGGCTGAGCAAGAACCGTTCTTACCTACGCATCAAAACCACAACGATAGTTTGTCAAGTTGGTGATGTTTTAACCTTCGCAAGGACCGGGCGTAGCCACACTCGATTCAACTAAAGTTGGAGAAACTGACACCCGCCAGCCACCTGTGTGCAAAGCACGTCGGTAGAACCAGTCTCGCGTAAGCGTACGCGTAATGTCGGTCCGGGCCGCTTCATCCAACAATACCGCCGAACCAAAGTATGACATGCTGGTAAGCAGTATGACTTATATCGCCCACAACTCACTTGTGTTCTACTCGTACATCAACGCATAAAACCTGGCTCGGATGCCACTGTTGGGGAACGTAGTAATTTCAAAAAAATTCCTACGCACACGCAAGATCATGGTGATGCATAGCAACGAGAGGGGAGAGTGTTGTCTACGTACCCTCGTAGACCGTTCGCGGAAGCGTTATATCAACGCGGTTGATGTAGTCGTATGTCTTCACGATCCGACCGATCTAAGCACCGAAAGCACGGCACCTCCGAGTTCTGCACACATTCGGCTCGATGACGTCCTCGCCTTCTCGATCCAGCAAGAGGGGCGAAGTAGTAGATGAGTTCCAGTAGCACGACGGCGTGGTGACGGTGTTGGTGAAGAACAATCTCCGCAGGGCTTCGCCTAAGCACTACGAAAACTATGACAGAGGATAAACTAGAGGGGACGGGGTTGCCGGCACACAGCTTGGTGTTTCTTGATGTGTCTTTTATGCTAGCCCTGCCCCTCTATTTATATGTTGAGCCCTGGGGTCGAAACTTGGAGTAAAAGCCTCCACAAAGTCGGTTTCACCCGAAAGGCAAGAGTCCTTCTCGGACTCCAGGGCCAGAAACCAGGGTTCCCGGCGTCTGGACCCAGACGCCAGGGACCCTGGCGTCTGGCCACTGGACTCCGCAAAACTTCCTTTTGCGCTTTCCAAAAACCTTGTGGGCTTTCCCCTTTGGCCCAAATAAAGTGTTCTCGTACCCAAACATTTCGGGAAACATCTAGAACTCCTTCCGGTGAATTCCGGAACCCTTTCGGTGACCAAACACTATTATCTTATATATCAAACTTTATCTCCGGACCATTCCGGAGTTCCTCGTCATGTCCGTGATCTCATCCCGGACTCCGAACAACATTCGGTCACCAACATACATAACTCACATAGTACTATATCGTCAACGAACGTTAAGCGTGCGGACCCTACGGGTTTGAGAACTATGTAGACATGACCAAGACACCTCTCTGGTCAATAACCAATAGCGGGACCTGTATGCCCATATTGGCTCCTACATATTCTACGAAGATCTTTATCGGTCAGACCGCATAACAACATAGTTTGTTCCCTTTGTCATCGGTATGTTACTTGCCCGAGACTCGATCATCGGTATTTCAATACCTAGTTCAATCTCGTTACCGGCAAGTCTCTTTACTCGTTCCGTAATACATCATCCCGCAACTAACTCATTAGTTGCAATGCTTGCAAGGCTTATAGTGATGTGCATTACCGAGTGGGCCCAGAGATACCTCTCTGACAATCGGAGTGACAAATCCTAATCTCGAAATACGCCAACCCAACAAGTACCTTTGAAGACACCTGTAGAGCACCTTTATAATCACCCAGTTACGTTGTGATGTTTGGTGGCACACAAAGTGTTCCTCCGGTAAACGGGAGTTGCATAATCTCATAGTCATAGGAACATGTATAAGTCATGAAGAAAGCAATAGCAACAAACTAAACGATCAAGTGCTAAGCTAACGGAATGGGTCAAGTCAATCACATCATTCTTCTAATGATGTGATCCCGTTAATCAAATGACAACTCATGTCTATGGTTAGGAAACTTAACCATCTTTGATCAACGAGCTAGTCAAGTAGAGGCATACTAGTGACACTCTGTTTGTCTATGTATTCACACATGTATTATGTTTCCAGTTAATACAATTCTAGCATGAATAATAAACATTTATCATGATATAAGGAAATAAATAATAACTTTATTATTGCCTCTAGGGCATATTTCCTTCACGACGTACTCCTTCCTCCTATATATACCTACGTACCCCCAAACGATCAGATACGGAGCCAAAACCCTAATTCCACCGCCGTAACTTTCTGTATCCACGAGATCCCATCTTGGGGCCTGTTTCGGAGCTCCGCTGGAGGGGGCATCGATCACAGAGGGCTTCTACATCAACACCATAGCCGCTCCGATGAAGTGTGAGTAGTTTACCTCAAACCTACGGGTCCATAGTTATTAGCTAGATGGCTTCTTCTCTCTTTTTGGATCTCAATACAATGTTCTCCCCCTCTCTTGTGGAGAACTATTCGATGTAATCTTCTTTTGTGGTGTGTTTGTTGAGAACGATGAATTGTGGGTTTATGATCAAGTCTATCTATGAATAATATTTGAATCTTCTCTGAATTCTTTTATGTATGATTGGTTATCTTTGCAAGTCTCTTCGAATTATCAGTTTGGTTTGGCCTACTAGATTGATCTTTCTTGCAATGGGAGAAGTGCTTAGCTTTGTGTTCGATCTTGCGGTGTCCTTTCCAGTGACAGTAGGGGCAGCAAGGCACGTATTGTATTGTTGCCATCGAGGATAACTAGATGGGGTTTTCTTCATATTGCATGAGTCTATCCCTCTACATCATGTCATCTTGCTTAAGGCGTTACTCTGTTTTTAACTTAATACTCTAGATGCATGCTGGATAGCGGTCGATGAGGGGAGTAATAGTAGTAGATGCAGGCAGGAGTCGGTCTACTTGTCTCGGACGTGATGCCTATATACATGATCATACATAGATATTCTCATAACTATGCTCAATTCTGTCAATTGCTCAACAGTAATTTGTTCACCCACCATAGAATACTTATGCTCTCGAGAGAAGCCACTAGTGAAACCTATGGCCCCCGGGTCTATCTTTATTATATTGATCTCCTACTACTTAGTTATTTCCTTTGCTATTTACTTTGCCTTTATTTTACTTTGCATCTTTATCATAAAAATATCAAAAATATTATCTTATCATATCTATCAAATCTCACTCGCGTAAGTGGCCTTATAGGGATTGACAACCCCTATTTGTGTTGGTTGCGAGGATTTATTTGTTTTGTGCAGGTACGAGGGACTCGCGCGTAACCTCCTACTGGATTGATACCTTGGTTCTCAAAAACTGAGGGAAATACTTACGCTACTTTGCTGCATCATCCCTTTCTCTTCGGGGAAAACCTACGCAGTGCTCAAGAGGTAGCAGCCCCCTCTCTGCCCTCGCACACGCGACCGCTGCACGCTGCGCGCCGCCACCCTCGCGTCCTGGTCGTGCCCAGGACCACCACGGCCGCGTCGTCGCCCGCATGCGCCTCACTGCTGTCGAACCCGCATCGCCCTGCCGCCCGACGTCGTCGCCGGCGCCCATTCCGGCCTCTTCCAGCCACCATGGACCGCACCAGCGGACGCGGCCTCGCGTGCACGTTCAATGGAGCCAAAGAACGCCCGATTTGGTGCACTGTACGAGAAACCCGAGCTCGCCGGAGTTGTCGCCGTCGTTCGGACTCGCTGGAGAGATCCAGTGGTCAGCGTCCTACGTGGCTACCACCTAGTGCTGCGGGCCCCGCCTTTGTGCCACTGCCACTGGGACCCAATGGGCCCAGTTGACCCGGTCAACCACTGATGTGGCATGCCCGTGTCGCTGACATGCGGGCCCCGCCATTTAAAATGTTATAAAAATAAATAAAATTGTTAATTAGAAAGTTAATTAAACTGTTAGTTAAAATGATTAATTAGTTAGACACTAATAGTGGGTCCCACTAGATAATTAGATTATTTAGTTAACCTAATCTTCTGTTAATTAGTACAGCCTATGACAGGTGGGTCCCACCTACCAGGGTTGACCGGTCAATAGGTCAGTTGATTTGCTGATGTCATGGTGATGTCATAATGACATCATCAGTCACTATTCTGGATAATGTTGAATTAAAATATTTAAATAAATGCTAAAAATGATTTAAATCTTTTAAAATTAATATAAAATAAACCGTAGCTCGGAGGGAAAAACTTTGTACATGAAAGTTGCTTAGAACGATGAGACAAATCCTAATACGCAACCCGTTCATCCGCCATGCATCCCTAGCATAGTGAACATGCAACTTTCCCCCTCCGGTCCAGCTGTCTGAAAACATGAAACACCGGGAATACTTTCTCAGATGTTTCTCCCCTTCGCCGCTAGCACCTAGTACTGCGTTAGGTCACCCTAGCACCGCGTATTATCATGCTATACTTTGTGATGCTTTGATTGCACTGTTATTTATTGTGTTCCCCTTCCGTTACTTCTTTCCGGTAGACCCGAGACCGCGGTTGAACCAGTGATCGACTACTTCACCTTCGAGGGTCTGTTTCTGTCTGCAGAGCAACCAGGCAAGCCCCCCTTGATCACCAAATATCGCCTATTTTTCTCTCTACTACTTGCATTAGAGTAGTGTAGCATGTTACTGCTTTCTGTTAATCCTATCCTGATGCATAGCCTGTCATTGTTGCTCCAGTTATTGATACCTTACCTGCAATCCTAAATGCTTAGTATAGGATGCTAGTTTATCATCAGAGGCCCTACATTCTTGTCCGTCTGCCATCTATACTATCGGTCCATGATCACTCGGGAGGTGATCACGGGTGTATACTTATATACATATTATATGATACCTGTAATGACTAAAGTTGGGTCGGCTCATAGAGTACCCGCGAGTGATTCACGGATTGGGTCCGAAAGGATGTTTGTCCCGACGGCCCTCTGAGTGGATCTTTGTGACGGAGCTACAGGGTAGGTTGAGATCACCTAGGAGAGAGGTGGGCCTGGCCCTGGTCGGCGTCCGCGGTTATTTCAGAATAACACGCTTAACGAGATCTGAGTATTTGATCTGAGTCTGGCCACTGGACTATACGCACTAACCAACTATGCGGGAACAGTTATGGGCACTCGACGTCGTGGTATCAGCCGAAGCCTTCTTGACGTCAGCGACTGAGCGGCGCGCGCCGGGTTGGACTGGAACGCCTGCTCTTGTATAAGGGAGGCTAGGTCTGCTCACCGGCCGCGTACGCAACATGCAGGTGTGCAATGGGCGATGGGCCCAGACCCCTGCGCCATAGGATTTAGACCGGCGTGCTGACCTCTCTGTTGTGCCTACGTGGGGCTGCCACATGTTTATCTTCCAAGGCCGGGCATGACCCAGAAAAGTGTGTCCAGACAAAGGGGATCGAGCGTGTTGGGAAATGTGGTGCACCCTGCAGGGAAGTTGATCTATTCGAATATTCGTGTCCCTCAGTAAAAGGACGATCCGAAGTTGTACCTTGACCTTATGGCAACTAGAACTGGATACTTAATAAAACACACCCTTTCAAGTGCCAGATACAACCCGGTGACCGCTCTCTAACAGGGCGATGAGGAGAGGATCACCGGGTAGGATTATGCTATGTGATGTTACTTGGTGAACCTACCATCTACTCTCTTCTACATGCTGCAAGATGGAGGTTGCCAGAAGCGTAGTCTTCGATAGGACTAGCTATCCCCCTCTTATTCTGGCATTCTGCAGTTCAGTCCACATATGTTACCCCCTTTTCCATTTGATACCAATGCATACATATGTAGTGTAGCTCCTAGCTTGCGAGTACTTTGGATGAGTACTCACGGTTGCTTTCCTCCCCCTTTTCCCTCTTTCTATACCCGATTGCTGCAACCAGACATTGGAGTCCAGGAGCCAGACGCCACTGTCGATGATGACTACTACTACTCGGGAGGTGCCTACTACTACGTGCAGCCCGCTGACGACGACCAGGAGTAGTTTAGGAGGATCCCAGTCAGGAGGCCTGCGCCTCTTTCGATCTATATCCCAGTTTGTGCTAGCCTTCTTAAGGCAAACTTGTTTAACTTATGTCTGTACTCAGATATTGTTGCTTCCGCTGACTCGTCTATGATCGAACTCTTGTATTCGAGCCCTCGAGGCCCCTGGCTTGTAATATGATGCTTGTATGACTTTTTTTTTGTAGAGTTGTGTTGTGATATCTTCCCGTGAGTCCCTGATTGTAACACCCTCGATGCGACTATAGCTCCCACGTGTCGAGGCACGACTTAGAGATATAATCGCATTGAAGGCATATGTCGCAAGTCAGGCAATCTTCACAACATCCCATGTAATATGATAATAAAAGGGGAGATAACATAGTTGGCTTACACTCACCACGTCAATCAAGTACTTAAATAACATTACATCATCCATACACTCAAGGCCCGACTACGGCGCCAAAATAAAAGAGAACCCAACATGCGACAACGGTCCCGTTCACCCCCAACTGGGCACCACTACTGATCATCGGGAAAGGAAACGTAGTATCCTTGAGAGTCTTCGTCGAACTCCCACTTGAGCTCATACGCGTCTCCTGGAGCGGAATCATCAGGCCTTGCATCTGGTGTAATAGTAATCTGTGAGCCACAGGGACTCAGCAATCTCGCACCCTCGCGATCAAGACTATTCAAGCTTATAGGTAAGGCAAGGTAAAATATGAGTGGAGCTGCGGCAAGCGACTAGCAAGTATGGTGGCTAACTTATTCGCAAAGGAGAGCGAGAAGAGGAGGCAAAGCACGAGCGAGAAACTAGAGAACAACCTGCGCAAACATTACTCCAACACCGTGTCCACTTCCCGGACTCCGCCGAGAAGAGGCCATCACGGTAACACACTCGGTTGATACATTTTAATTAATGAAGGTTCAAGTTATCTACAACCGGATATTAACAAATTCCCATCTGCCCATAACCGCTGGCACGGCTTTCGAAAGTTCAATCCCTGCAGGGGAGTCCCAACTTAGCCCATGACAAGCTCTCATGGTCAACGAAGGAATAGACCTCCTCCCAAGACGTTCCGATCAGACTCGGTATCTCGGTAATTCAAGACACTTCGACAGGTTAAAACAAGACCAGCAACACCGCCCGAATGTGCCAACAAATCCCAATAGGAGCTGCACATATCTCTTTCTCAGGGCACACTCAGATGAGCCAGACGTCGGGTAGGCCAGCCCAGAGTTTCCCCTGGTAGCCCTAGACATCGCTCGGTGGGACCAACACTCAGAGGAGCACTGGCCCGGGGGGGTTAAAATAAGATGACCCTTGAGTCTGCAGAACCCAAGGGAAAGAAAAGGCTAGGTGGCAAATGGTAAAACCAAGGTTGGGCATTGCTGGAAAAGCTTTAATCAAGGCGAACTATCAAGGGGTTCCCATTATAACCCAACCGCGTGAGGAACGCAAAATCCGGGAACATAACACCGATATGACGAAAAACTAGGGCGGCAAGAGTGGAACAAAACACTAGGCGAGAGGCCGAGCCTTCCACCCTTTACCAAATATATAGATGCATTAAGATAACATAGCAATATAATGATATCCCAACAAGTAAATAAATGTTCCAACAAGGAACGGCTCCAATCTTCACCTGCAACTAGCAACGCTATAAGAGGGGCTGAGCAAAGCGGTAACATAGCCAATCAACGGATTGCTAGGACATGGTGGGTTAGAGGTTCAACATGGCAATTGGGAGGCTGACAAGCAAAAGGTAGGCATCATAGCATTGGCATAGCAAAAGAGCAAGCAAACTAGCATAGCAAAGATAGTAGTGATTTCGAGGGTATGATCATCTTGCGTGCACAGTTGTCAGAGTTGACTGGATCCTCAAGAGCAAAATCAACGGGCTCCTCGTTAGCGAACTCGTCTCCCGGCTCTACCCAAACAAGACAAACAAGCAACAAGGATACAATCAACCACGTGCAAGGATCAAGCGATATGATGCGATGATGATATGTTATGCGGGATGCGATGCGGGATGCAAAATGCAAGACATGACAGGAAATGCATGAACCTAGCCTCAACTTGGAAAACCAAGTGTGCCACTAGAAAGATGAGATGAAATCGCTTGAAAACGATATAAAGAACGCCGGAATCGGAGTTATGGTTTGGAAATGGCAAGCGTTTCAAAAATGACACCGGTCTGCGATTTACAGCAAGTAGGCATCTAAATGCAATGAGATGAACATGCTACAACACCCAAACATGACAACAAAATACATGGCAGGGATGCACACAAGATGCTTAACAAAAGTCTAGCACTGAGCTACGGCCAATTCATACATTAGGAGGTTCAAACAAGCATGGCAAAAATGCAAATGGTAAAACAGATCTCAAACTTAGTGAAATTAACACTTGTCTGGAATTTCAGATCATATAGCCCTCTTCGGAGAAACAAAATAACATGCTATAGGACCTGAACATGACAAAGAAAGACATGGCATGGAGCCACTCAACAAGCTTAACAAAAGTCCCTTAGTGACCTTGAGCCAAAAGGGATCACAAAATATACTAACAAGCACACGAACATAGCAAAAACATAATCAATTTTCAGACTTAGTGAAAACTGGGACATGCTGAAACATAACTCATGAAGGCATGTTTACGAGCTCGATGCACTCACTACGATGCAAGTCATGGCAAGACAAACATACATCCCTTAAAAAGGCACAAGATACAAGCTAGACCTGGCAAGAATAATGGCATAGCATGCACGGATCAACTACAACAACATTGGCAAAATCGCAAACAAGTTGACGATCTGCCCAGATTCGCAACGAAGCAAAAGTAGAGCTCGATTTACTCAAGCTAGGGTGCTCCATAATTGCAAACAAAGACATGAATGGATAGAGCATAACAAGATTAACAAAACTCCTTTACTGATCATCCTCAAAAGAGGCACGGATCACTAGGAAACAGCATGGACATATGGCATCATGAACTAAATAATCCCAGACTTAGTGAAAACTACCAAGTCCCTGAAAACAGATTCACCGGGTGCCTCACTTTGCAAGCTTGCACAAGTCACCACACACATCACAAAAATGCATGGATTGCACCTCTGGAAAGATAACAAAATCCTTAACAAAACATATGTAGGACTCACAGGCATATCATGCACACAATAATCATGGCAAAAATGACAAAAGTCTAAGATGAACTAGCAGATCTGACAATTAACTCACGAAGCCTCCTTCTAACAGCATTTCGGGCATCAAGATGCCCTCAAATGAAAATGATGCAATGGAATGAAATGATGTACTCATCGAGACGAACATTTCGATATGCTATATGCCCAAATCGGAGCTACAGATGTGGAGACATCACAGGTCAAAGTATGCATAAAAAATTAGGAGGAGAGGAGGAAAAGTCAACCGCTAGGGTTTTTCAGATCTGAGATCCGGCCCGATGCACTGTTCACCGGAGCACGTTTCCCGAGGATGGCCGGTGCCGGAGTTCGTCGGAGGTGGCCGGAGGTGGCCGAAGAAGGCGTGGAGGAGGCGGTGGAGCTCCCCGGGGACCGGATCCGGCCACGGGGACGCGGGGCGGCGAGGATCCGAGGCGGCGGCGGATCGGGACGGCGGCGGCCGACGGCGAGGTTCCGGGGCGGCGGCGGCGGATCGGGGCGGCGGCGGCCGGGCGTGGGGACGACGGCGGCGCGGGGCGCGCGCGAGGGAGGAAGAGGCGGGGCCCGGTCGCGGGAGGAGAGGGCCGACCGCGGGCCGGCCGGGCCGCGGGAGGTGGTGGCGGCGACTTGCCATGTGGCGGCACGCGAGTGGACCAGGCGGGCGGCGGGCGGCGGGATTTTTGGGCGGACACGTCCGGCCGCGTGGAGATCTCTTTTTCTAGGGTTATGGGTGGATTGAACCGCGAATTTTTGGAGGGGGTGTATATATAGGCATAGAGGGAGCTAGAATAGTCCAAATGAGGTGCGGTTTTCGGCCACGCGAGTGATCGAACGCTCTAAGAGATGGAGCAGAGTTTGGTGGGTTTTGGGCCAAATTGGAGGGGTGTTGGGCTGCAACACACACGAGGCCTTTTCGGTCCCTCGGTTAACCGTTGGAGTATCAAAGGAAGTCCAAATGGTAAGAAACTTGACAGGCGGTCTACCGGTAGTAAACCAAGGCCGCTTGGCAAGTCTCGGTCCAATCCGGAAATGTTTAATCCCCACACAAGAAAGAAAGCTAGAAATGACCACCGGAGGAGAACGGAGTGCCGGAATGCAAAACGGACAACGGGGAAAATGCTCGAATGCATGAGACGAACACGTATGCGAATGCAATGCACATGATGACATGATATGAGATGCATGACAACAAAACAACACACGGAGAGAAAGACCCAAACCCGAGAAATAAATATAACTTAACGCCGGAAACGGCAAGAGTCGGAGTACAAATTGGGAAAGTTATATCTGGGGCGTTACAACACTCCACCACTACGAAAGGATCTCGTCCCGAGATCTAGGACTGAAAGAACGCCGGGTACTCAGAACGGAGGTGATCCTCGCGTTCCCAGGTAGCTTCACGGTCGGAATGGTGTGACCACTTGACTTTGAGAAATTTGATTGACTTGTTGCGAGTCTTGCGTTCAGTCTCTTCAAGAATAGCAACTGGGTGCTCACGATAGGAGAGATCTTCTTGGAGCTCAATGTCCTCAAAGTCGACGGTGTGGTCAGGAGTCTTGAAGCACTTTCGAAGCTGAGAGACATGGAACACGTCATGAACATTTGCAAAGTTTGAAGGAAGCTCGAGTTGATAGGCGAGGTCGCCTCTTTTGCTGACAATCTTGAAAGGTCCCACGTATCTAGGGGCAATCTTCCCTTTGATACCGAAGCGACGAGTACCTTTCATAGGAGAGACGCGGAGGTAAACATGATCTCCGATCTCGAAATCCAAATCACGGTGCTTACTATCATAGTAGCTCTTCTGGCGGGATTGGGCTGCTTTGAGGTTATCACGAATGACTTTGCACATTTCTTCTGCCTCTGTGATTAAGTCATTACCCAAAAGCTGACGTTCACCGGTTTCAGACCAGTTGAGAGGGGTACGGCACTTCCTGCCATACAGAATTTCAAATGGGGCCTTGCCCGAACTTGCTTGAAAACTGTTGTTGTAGGAGAATTCAGCATAAGGAAGACAATCCTCCCACTTCATGCCGAAGGAGATCACACAAGCCCTGAGCATATCTTCAAGAATCTGGTTGACACGCTCGACTTGACCGCTTGTTTGAGGATGGAAAGCTGTGCTGAAGCGGATGTTAGTGCCCATGGCCTTCTGAAAAGAATCCCAAAACTTGGAGGTAAAGATGCTGCCACGGTCTGAAGATATCACTTGAGGAATACCGTGCAGAGAGACAATGCGAGAGGTATAGAGTTCCGCCAATTGAGCTGCAGTGATCGACTCTTTGATAGGCAGAAAGTGAGCCACTTTGGTGAGTTTGTCGATGACAACGAATATAGCATCATTGCCACGCTTGGACTTTGGAAACCCAGTCACGAAGTCCATTTCAATGTGGTCAAACTTCCATTCTGGAATGGCAAGAGGTTGGAGGAGACCTGCTGGCCTTTGGTGTTCTGCCTTCACTCTTCTGCAGACATCACATTCATTCACGAATTGAGCGATCTCGCGCTTCATTCGAGTCCACCAATAAGCTTGCTTAAGGTCCTGATACATCTTCGTGCTCCCAGGGTGGATGGAGAGGAGAGAATTGTGAGCCTCATTCATGATCACTTTACGGAGGTCACCTTTGGGCACAACAATACGATCCTCGAAGAAGAGAGTGTCCTTGTCATCAAGGCGGTAGCACTTGTACTTGGACTGACTCTTGGCAATCCCAATCTTCACCTTTTTCACCATAGCATCAAGAAGCTGGGCTTGGCGAATCTGGTCTTCTAAGGTAGGAGAGACTTGAAGGTTGGCGAGGAAACCTTGAGGAACAACTTGCAGATTAAGTTTGCGGAAAGCTTCACAAAGCTCGGGTTGATAAGGCTTAAGAATCAGACTGTTGCAGTAAGCCTTTCCTGCTCAAAGCGTCAACAATCACATTAGCCTTGCCTGGAGTGTACTCGATACTCGGATTATACTCTTGAATCATTTCGACCCATCGAGTTTGTCTGAGGTTGAGATTAGGCTGAGTGAAGATGTACTTGAGACTCTTGTGATCAGTGAAAATGTCCACTTTTCTTCCCAATAGAAGATGTCTCCAAGTCAAAAGAGCATGCACAACTGCCGCCAACTCGAGATCATGAGTGGGGTAGTTCTTCTCATTAGGCTTCAACTGGCGAGATGTATAAGCAACAACTTTCTTCTCTTGCATCAATACTGCGCCAAGACCTTGGAGAGAGGCATCACAAAAGACCTCGTACGGCTTGGATTCATCAGGCGGAGTCAGAACTGGAGCAGTGATCAATTTCTCTTTCAAAGTGTTGAAAGCAATATCACACTCCGGAGACCAAACGTACTTGACGTGCTTCTGAAGAAGATTAGAGAGAGGCTTCGCGATCTTAGAAAAGTTTTCAACGAATCTTCGGCAATAGCTTGCGAGACCGAGAAAACTGCGGAGTTGCTTCACGTTCTGAGGAGGTTCCCAATTCACAATTGCAGACACCTTCTCAGGATTCACGGCAATGCCCTTGGCAGAGATGATATGACCAAGATAAAGAACCTCATCGAGCCAAAATTCACACTTGGAGAACTTGGCGTAGAACTGATGTTCCCTGAGCTTATCAAGCACCAAACGCAAGTGTTTGGCATGATCTTCCTTGTTCTTCGAGAAAACCAGAATGTCGTCGAGATAGACCAAAACAAAGTCATTGGTGTAGGCGTTGAAGATGAAGTTCATCATGCGAGAGAACGTCGGAGGAGCGTTGGCGAGGCCAAAAGACATGACAGTGTATTCATATGAACCAAAGCTTGTTCTGAATGCTGTCTTGGGAATATCTTCTTCACGAATACGAATCTGGTGATAACCCATACGGAGATCAAGCTTAGAGAATACTTGAGCACCTTTGAGTTGTTCGAACAGCTCATTGATGTTGGGAAGTGGGTATTTGTTCTTGATGGTCTTCTTATTCACTAGACGGTAATCAACACAAAGTCGGTCCGTTCCATCCTTCTTCTTCACAAAAAGAACACCACAACCCCACGGAGAAGAACTAGGCCGGATGAGACCCATTCTTTCTTGCTCATCGAGTTGCTTCTTCAGCTCCTTCAACTCTCCAGGTCCGAGCTTGTAAGGACGTTTGCACACAGGTTCCGTGCCAGGCTCAAGATCAATAACGAATTCAACTGGCCGGTGCGGAGGCATTCCTGGGAGCTCTTCTGGAAAGACGTCTTGATATTCACAAATGACTGGAATTTGAGCGATAGCATCCAATTCACCCTTCTCATTGAGAGAAAACAGACGGATAGTATCATCACGAGCGGCAAAGACAATTACATCCTCAGACGAATGAGTCAATTGAATCTGCCTGGCTGCACAATCAAGATGTGCCTTGTGCTTAGAAAGCCAATCCATTCCGAGAATAAGATCAATATCCGAGTTACCAAGAACCACCGGAGAAGAGAGAAACTTGTAATCGCCCAATGTGATAGCAACATCTGGGGCAAAAGCGCTTGCATTCATGAATTTACCCGGAGAAACAATAGATAACTGTCTAGGCAATTCTTGCAAAGGCAACTCATGCTTAGAAACAAATGGCCTCGAGATGAAACAATGCGATGCACCCGTGTCAAAAAGAACTTTTGCAGGAATATCATTAACAGGAAGGTTACCCATGATCACATCTGACGAGTCCTCTGCCTGAGCTGCATTCATCAAGTTGACTTGGCGGACTTGGGGTTATGCTTGACCACAGCTGTACTTGCCGATCTCACAGGAGGAGGAGGAGGAAGACGCCTCTGGTTGAAACACTTGTTGGCATAGTGACCCTTCTGTTGGCACTTGTTGCACGTGACCTCTGAAAGCGGACGGTGATACGGAGCACTCGATCTTGGAGCTTGAGACGAAGTCTTGTTCTGAAAGCCAGGGTTGGGTGGGTGGGAAGAACCACTGCCACCTTTGCTCTTCTGCTGATACGGCTGACGGAACGGAGGAGGAGGAAGCCAAAACTTCTGCTGCTTGGCCACTTGAGTAGAGCAAGAAGGAGTAACATCTCTGACTCGCTTCTTAGAAGCATCACACCTCAACTGAGCAGCCTCTTGCTTCAGTGCCATGTTGTAGAACTCATCGTATCTCAAGGGCTCGAAGAGAACAAGAGCGAGCTGAATTTCTTCTCTGAGACCACCCCTGAACTGGTATATCATGCTCTTCTCATCAGGGACGTCCTGCTTGGCAAAGCGAGCAAGCTTCTAGAACAACTTGTTGTAGTCATAGACAGACAAAGAGCCTTGCTTCAGATTGCGGAATTCCTCACGCTTGCTTTCAACCACGCTCTGGGGAATATGATGAGCTCGGAAATCTCGACGGAAATCATCCCAAGTGATAACACGTCCACCTCTGGAGTCCTTGTACTGCTGGAACCATTCTGCAGCTTGATCTTTGAGTTGGAAGGAAGCGAACTTAACAAAGTCCTCAGGCCTGACGTTACTGCACTCGAAATGCTTACACAGATCCACAAGCCAATCTTCAGCATCGATTGCCTCAACACAATTGCTGAAAGTCTTTGGCTCGTTAGCAAGGAACTGGTTGAGTGTAGCAAAGTGACTCTGATTGCTGCCTTGATTCCCTTGAAGAATTTGCATGATCAGCTGTGTTTGCATTGGTTGCGGCCATCACAGCCTGCCATGCCTCCGGAGGAGGTGGAGGTGGTGGCGGATCAGGATTCGGAGTCGTGCGCGTTGGAGGAGCCATCCTGAAGAGGTTGACCACCATTAGCACATTGACAGATAAATTATTGAAGCTGAATCCAACGAAATGAAAATTGCAACATAAAGCCTTCACATCCGAACAAAATGAACGAATGCACTTCTCTTGAAGTGGTCACATGTCCCTAAATTGAGAAGCCACGTAGAATTAAGGTAGAGAAATAAATCACTAAGGTACGGATCAAGAACGAATAATCGGTAAGAAATCCCAATTTCAAACCAATATCCGTGGAAGAAGAACTAGAGCTACTAGAATTCCCGCCTATGAAACTCCCGAAACTTCCCGGTTATGCAATCAGGTGTTGGGGATACAGGGGAAGCATAATATCTCACCCAAACTAGCAAATCCTACATCCAGCTGTATCCATCCTTCAACACATAACCAAGAAACCTTCGGAAACCATCTACCTCAACCTTCGAAAAACATCCGTTATACAAGTTATGGCGATACTCCCGAACTCCCGCCCCAGTACTGGGTGGCGTCGAGGTTATCTCACCAACGAACTGCATAAAAGAGATTTTCGATGTCGGCGTACTAAACTCAGGTATTCCAGAACTGCAACGATAAAATTATGATGACAACACCTCAGAGCTCAACTCCCCGGGACACTTCCACTAAACCCCTGACAGGAGGCACCAAGACAATGTTCTCATCATAAAACCATCGGAATGATTCCAAGATACCCGCGTGATCCTAAATTTTTTTTTAGTGAAATTTGAGAAGAGAAGAGTCAAAACTCTATGTCAGGATGCCTTACCAGAGCGATGAGGAGACTGGGAAGTAAAAAAGAATTCCTAAACTCTCCGATATATAATTCCTAAATGACTCAAAACATTTTTCTAGACACAACTCGGCCGCTAAAAACGATCAAGCAATGGGGCTCCTAAGGTCGGGGAAGGCTCTGATAACCAACTTGTCACACCCTCGATGCGACTATAACTCCCACGTGTCGAGGCACGACTTAGAGATATAATCGCATTGAAGGCATATGTCGCAAGTCAGGCAATCTTCACAACATCCCATGTAATATGATAATAAAAGGGGAGATAACATAGTTGGCTTACACTCGCCACGTCAATCAAGTACTTAAATAACATTACATCATCCATACACTCAAGGCCCGACTACGGCGCCAAAATAAAAGAGAACCCAACATGCAACAACGGTCCCGTTCACCCCCAACTAGGCACCACTACTGATCATCGGGAAAGGAAACGTAGTATCGTTGAGAGTCCTTCGTCGAACTCCCACTTGAGCTCATACGCGTCTCCTGGAGCGGAATCATCAGGCCCTGCATCTGGTGTAATAGTAATCTGTGAGCCACAGGGACTCAACAATCTCGCACCCTCGCGATCAAGACTATTCAAGCTTATAGGTAAGGCAAGGTAAAATATGAGTGGAGCTGCGGCAAGCGACTAGCAAGTATGGTGGCTAACTTATTCGCAAAGGAGAGCGAGAAGAGGAGGCAAAGCACGAGCGAGAAACTAGAGAACAACCTGCGCAAACATTACTCCAACACCGTGTCCACTTCCCGGACTCCGCCGAGAAGAGGCCATCACGGTAACACACTCGGTTGATACATTTTAATTAATTAAGGTTCAAGTTATCTACAACCGGACATTAACAAATTCCCATCTGCCCATAACCGCGGGCACGGCTTTCGAAAGTTCAATCCCTGCAGGGGAGTCCCAACTTAGCCCATGACAAGCTCTCACGGTCAACGAAGGAATAGACCTCCTCCCAAGACGTTCCGATCAGACTCGGTATCTCGGTAATTCAAGACACTTCGACAGGTTAAAACAAGACCAGCAACACCGCCCGAATGTGCCGACAAATCCCGATAGGAGTGCACATATCTCTTTCTCAGGGCACACTCAGATGAGCCAGACGTCGGGTAGGCCAGCCCAAAGTTTCCCCTGGTAGCCCCGGACATCGCTCGGTGGGACCAACACTCAGAGGAGCACTGGCCCGGGGGGGTTAAAATAAGATGACCCTTGAGTCTGCAGAACCCAAGGAAAAGAAAAGGCTAGGTGGCAAATGGTAAAACCAAGGTTGGGCATTGCTGGAAAAGCTTTAATCAAGGCGAACTATCAAGGGGTTCCCATTATAACCCAACCGCGTGAGGAACGCAAAATCCGGGAACATAACACCGATATGACGAAAAACTAGGGCGGCAAGAGTGGAACAAAACACTAGGCGAGAGGCCGAGCCTTCCACCCTTTACCAAGTATATAGATGCATTAAGATAACATAGCAATATAATGATATCCCAATAAGTAAATAAATGTTCCAACAAGGAACGGCTCCAATCTTCACCTGCAACTAGCAACGCTATAAGAGGGGCTGAGCAAAGCGGTAACATAGCCAATCAACGGTTTGCTAGGACATGGTGGGTTAGAGGTTCAACATGGCAATTGGGAGGCTGACAAGCAAAAGGTAGGCATCGTAGCATTGGCATAGCAAAAGAGCGAGCAAACTAGCATAGCAAAGATAGTAGTGATTTCGAGGGTATGATCATCTTGCCTGCACAGTTGTCAGAGTTGACTGGATCCTCAAAGCAAACTCAACGGGCTCCTCGTTAGCGAACTCGTCTCCCGGCTCTACCCAAACAAGACAAACAAGCAACAAGGATACAATCAACCACGTGCAAGATCAAGCGATACGATGCAATGATGATATGCTATGCGGGATGCGATGCGGGATGCAAAATGCAAGATATGACAGGAAATGCATGAACCTGGCCTCAACTTGGAAATCCAAGTGTGCCACTGGAAAGATGAGATGAAATCGCTTGAAAACGATATAAAGAACGCCGGAATCGGAGTTACGGTTTGGAAATGGCAAGCGATTCAAAAATGACACCGGTCTGCGATTTACAGCAAGTAGGCATCTAAATGCAATGAGATGAACATGCTACAGCACCCAAACATGACAACAAAATACATGGCAGGGATGCACACAAGATGCTTAACAAATAGCACTGAGCTACGGCCAATTCATCCATTAGGAGGTTCAAACAAGCATGGCAAAAACGCAAATGGTAAAACAGATCTCAGACTTAGTGAAATTAACACTTGTCTGAAATTTCAGATCATATAGCCCTCTTCGGAGCAACAAAATAACATGCTACAGGACCTGAACATGACAAAGAAAGACATGACATGGAGCCACTCAACAAGCTTAACAAAAGTCCCTTAGTGACCTTGAGCCAAAAGGGATCACAAAATATACTAACAAGCACACGAACATAGCAAAAACATAATCAGTTTTCAGACTTAGTGAAAACTGGGACATGCTGAAACATAACTCACGAAGGCATGTTAACGAGCTCGATGCACTCACTACGGTGCAAGTCATGGCAAGACAAGCATACATCCCATTAAGAAGGCACAAAATACAAGCTAGACATGGCAAGAACAATGGCATAGCATGCACGGGTCAACTACAATAACATCGGCAAAATCGCAAACAAGTTGACGATCTGCCCAGATTCACAACGAAGCAAAAGTAGAGCTCGATTGACTCAAGCTAGGGTGCTCCATAATTGCAAACAAAGACATGGATGGATAGAGCATAACAAGATTAACAAAACTCCTTTACTGATCATCCTCAAAAGAGGCACGGATCACTAGGAAACAGCATGGACATATGGCATCATGAACTAAATAATCCCAGACTTAGTGAAAACTACTAAGTCCCTGAAAACAGATTCACCGGGTGCCTCACTTTGCAAGCTTGCACAAGTCACCACACACATCACAAAAATGCATGGGTTGCACCTCTGGAAAGATAACAAAATCCTTAACAAAACATATGTAGGACTCACAGGCATATCATGCACACAATAATCATGGCAAAAATGACAAAAGTCTAAGATGAACTAGCAGATCTGACAATTAACTCACGAAGCCTCCTTCTAACAGCATTTCGGGCATCAAGATGCACTCAAATGAAAATGAT
Organism: Triticum aestivum; assembly: GCF_018294505.1. Classification (NCBI taxonomy): domain Eukaryota; kingdom Viridiplantae; phylum Streptophyta; class Magnoliopsida; order Poales; family Poaceae; genus Triticum; species Triticum aestivum. The sequence continues at coordinate 577,299,140 of NC_057797.1, forward strand.
GCAATGGAATGAAATGATTTACTCATCGAGACGAATATTTTGATATGTTATATGCCCAAATCGGATCTACGGATGCGGAGATATCACAGGTCAAAGTATGCATAAAAAATTAGGAGGAGAGGGGAAAAAGTCAACCGCTAGGGTTTTTCAGATCTGAGATCCGGCCCGATGCACTGTTCACCGGAGCGCATTTCCCGAGGATGGCCAGCGCCGGAGTTCGTCGGAGGTGGCCGGAGGTGGCCGGAGAAGGCGTGGAGGAGGCGGTGGAGCTCCCCGGGGACCGGATCCGGCCACAGGGACGCGGGGCAGCGAGGATCCGAGGCGGCGGCGGCGAATCGGGGCGGCGCCCGACGGCGAGGTTCCGGGGCGGCGGCGGCGGATCGGGGCGGCGGCGGCCGGGCGTGGGGACGACGGCGGCGCGGGGCGCGCGCGAGGGAGGAAGAGGCGGGGCCCGGTCGCGGGAGGAGAGGGCCGACCGCGGGCCGGCCGGGCCGCGGGCGGTGGTGGCGGCGACTTGCCACGTGGCGGCACGCGAGTGGACCGGGCGGGCGGCGGACGGCGGGATTTTCGTCCGGCGGCGGGCGGACACGTCCGGCCGCGCGGAGATCTCTTTTTCTAGGGTTAGGGGTGGATTGAACCGCGAATTTTTGGAGGGGGTGTATATATAGGCATAGAGGGAGCTAGGAGAGTCCAAATGAGGTGCGGTTTTCGGCCACGCGAGTGATCGAACGCTCTAAGAGATGGAGCAGAGTTTGGTGGGTTTTGGGCCAAATTGGAGGGGTGTTGGGCTGCAACACACACGAGGCCTTTTCGGTCCCTCGGTTAACCATTGGAGTATCAAACGAAATCCAAATAGTACGAAACTTGACAGGCGGTCTACCGGTAGTAAACCAAGGCCGCTTGGCAAGTCTCGGTCCAATCCGGAAATGTTTAATCCCCACACAAGAAAGAAAGCTAGAAACGACCACCGGAGGAGAACGGAGCGCCGAAATGCAAAACGGACAACGGGGAAAATGCTCGGATGCATGAGATGAACACGTATGTGAATGCAATGCACATGATGACATGATATGAAATGCATGACAACAAAACAACACACGGAGACAAAGACCCGAACCCGAGAAATAAATATAACTTAACGCCGGAAACGGCAAGAGTCAGAGTACAAATTGAGAAAGTTATATCTAGGGCGTTACACTGATCTTGATCGTACACGTTTGCGTGTATGATTAGTGTACGATTGAATCGGGGGCGTCACATCATGTATAGGTGGCTCCTTTTTCCGAAGACAATGCATGACCATCTATTGAATCTGTTAGATAGCAAAGACCGATGGTCGATACATTTTATGGCGTAGATTGCATAATTTTATAGAAACATTGGAACGCCTAAACATTATCTCTTTGTCCTTCTCCCGTAATCAGTGCCTCACTAGGTGAACTTATGTGTGGTTTTATAAAAACAGTGAAACACCTAAGCAAAATCTCTTTGTCATTCTTCCCTAGTTAGTTCCTTACTAGGTTGAATGTCAAATCGCATGCTAGTACGCATCTGTACTCGGGTGACAAAAACATGCCTTAAAACTGGCACGACAATGTTGGTGTCCTAATGTATCCTCCATCCATCTAAGGGTTTCCCTTCGCCCTTTCTAAGCGTGTACTCTATAGGTCGTCCACTGACGACGTCCCTTGTCACCCAGACAACGCGACTTATCCCTCATTCCGCGACTCTACCCGTCATTATCTGCCACCGAAGAAGCCCCCTCTTATGTCATCGACCCTTTTTCTCGCAGTCCTCCGCCGGCTAAGAACCTTGTCCCTCGGCCTCTTTCCCCCCTCAGGGTATGTGTTCATCATTGTCCGCCACCAAAGAAGCCCCTTTGACACTTATGACTCGTCTGTTAATGCCCTTCGACACCGACGCCCTATGCTGACGGAAGTCCCACCAGTCCACAATGGAGTGATAGCATGTGTTCCACCCTTCCTTCGTTGGCTCATTTCGTATGTGCTGTCCTTCCCTCATCGGATCCTTTCACTGCTTAAATGCCGATGATAAATGGGTTTAAGTGCTCGAGTCTCCACCCTGCAATTTTGGTGTCAATTCTGGCCATGTAGGATCTAGGCAGTGAGCAATTCATTTGGTATTTCATGTCCGGTAGTCATCTTATCTCTGATGAATTGACAATGCACCGTGATACAACGTAATATTCATAGTCATTTTAGCAATTATAAACAAGTTCATTGGTTTTGCTTGTGTTTTTCTTCATGATTCAAGAATTCCAACAATAATTTGCTTCTGAAATTGTGTCAGCGTCATATTGGCTTTATGTTTATTTGCACCCGTATATGTATTTATAATTTTATATTCATTTCCGCTTCTGCAAAAGAATATGAAAAAAATGTGGTAACACTCACTTCCATTTGTTTCCACTTTGTTTTCACCCTAATTGCAGAGAACCTTAGAACTCTTGTCTATCTGACTTGGGTCAGCATGTTTTTATGCATAGTTGTTCAACATGTCACAACATGATAACAAGTTTGCGATGTGATCTATGATCTTGACTGCTCGATAGCATGTTGCATTTTATCTAAGTCAGTTGTTCTTCAACAATAGAGGAGGGTGACGACCATGGATGACACCCGTAGTATAGCTAGCCATGGGATTGAAGAAGAAGGGCAAATAACTATTGGTCGACAATGTCACATGTACTATTAGTTTCACTGGGTAGAGATGATGGACAAAACGAGACACTGAAATCGGAAGAAAGGTGGGAAATAATCGAATTCAAAAGAAGGATAATAGAGGGACCGATATATTAGGGAAAAGCTTCATGTCAGTTGGCTGATTACAACCTGTGCGTCGACCGCTTTGGCTGGTCGACGCGTGTCCCTGTGAGTCACACATCGTTGCTGAACCTTATCTCCTCAGGCGTTTGTCTCCAGAAAATCTATCTCGCCGCTCTTCTCTCTCAGCAGCCAATCACTTGTTTCTCAATAGCAGCCAATCTTCACTTTCTCCCTCCCGACTCTCATCTAGAGCTGCCACCACTCAACCACGCAACAGACGCGCACGATCTCCGCCCCGACGGAGGACGCCGCCACCGACCCCCTTTCTCCCCCGGACAATCTCCCGTGGGCACTCTACTGCAAGCCCCTTTCTCCTTCCCTCCTCCTCTCTCTCTCTCTCTCTCTCTCCCCGCCCATGGCCCTCTCTCTGATTCTCTCTCTCGGGTGTTTTCCCGCAACAAGCTCGTTGTTGCAAAAAAAATTCTACAACAAGAGCTTTGTTGCAAAAAAATCTGTAACAATCCCTTTGTTGCAAAAAAAACTGCAACAAGATTTTTGTTGTAATTTTTTTTTCTGCGATAGGACCTTTGTTGCAAAACTTTTCTGCAACTGGACTTTTGTTGCAAAATTTTTGCAACAAGACCTGTGTTGCAATGGTGAAGGTGTCACTCGACCACTCAATGCGCTAGGTCTGACGGCTCACAACCCGGCTGAAAAGATCAGCTGGCAGGGGCATAGCAGGCCCGGATATATCATTAGAGAAGAAAGAGCAGTTTTTTTTCTTCGCAGGAGAGAAAAAGTCATGTTGTGACGAGAGGCAAGATTATTGAGGTCTTTCGGGGTAGGAAAATTGTGTTCAGTGCTTGAGCCAATCAGTGAATGTTGACTTGCAGAAAAAGAAAAAAAAATATGCGTGAGCGTTCAAGAAACAAATGACTGTTTCTTGAACCAGAAGCAGAAGAAGCCGTTCATCAGCAGTAAACGAATTGTCACCCTGGATCAGATTTGGATCGGATAGATATCCCCTGACCCAAATAATCCCCAGGGATCTGCCGGCCGGCCGCCCCAGGCAGGTTCCGACTGCACCCTCCAGTCCAGCTCCCCATCGCCCTCCACTTTCCCAAGCCCACCATAAAACAGCATCAGTTCTCCGATCTCCGCCTCCCACCTCCCCCGCCCGCCATGGATCCGGCGCCGCAGTCCCACCCGATCCTCTCCTACGTGCTCTCCCGCCTCCCCACCCTCTCCAAGCCCAGGCCCGCCGCCGGGGCCGACTTCGACATCGAGCAGCCGCCGGTCCACACGCCGTCCCCGCGCTCGCCCTCCGTCGGCGAGTTCGAGCTCGTCGAGCGGATGCCGGGCCTCCGCCACGCCTCCGTGCTCCACGCCATGACCCGCGCCGTCGCCGACGTCTCCGCCGCCCGCTCCGCGCTGCAGGAGCTGGGCCCGCGCCCCGACCACGAGCTCGTCGACTCCTCCCGCGCCGTCGTCGCCGCCGCCGCCGCCGGCGACGTCGCCCCGCGGGTCACCGAGGAGGACCTCGAGGCGTGCCGCACCGTGGTGCGGCTCGAGGAGGCCCACGACACCTACGAGGCGCTGCTGCACGAGGCCGAGGGGAGGCTCGAGAAGGTCTACCGGTCGGCGATGGAGGGCAGGGACCTGGAGGAGGCCGAGGGGAAGGATGAATCGGCGGCGGGCGCTGATGAGGTGGCGGTGCAGGAGGAAGTCGTCGCCGTGCTGAAGCAGGCCCAGGAGGGCAAGCCGGTGGAGAGCGTGCTCCTCGTGGATCGGCAGCTGCGCTACCTGCCCGAGGCGTTCGGAAGGATCCTGGGACTCCGCGTGCTTGACGTATCACACAACCAGCTCCAGGTGAGAAGCATGTCATCCCATATCTTTAGATTAGATCTGTTTATTTAGAGCCCATGTAGTACTATATGGTAACATATTCATGGATGAGCCACACGCACAAAACACTTCAGTTCTGGTGTGTTTGTCTAGGATTAGGCATTTTTCTGCCACTGTGAGCGCATATTAGGCTGTCTTTTCGGACTGAGTGGATGCTTCGAATTACTCTATGTGCTAAATAGTTTGGGTACTGATTTATCAGTAAGGATGCTAGATTTGTGAGTTCTGATATGCCTGGTACGAAGAGTGGGTCTGTATACTAGCACTTATTTGTCACTTGTCAATTAGGATCAGGTATGAGGGCCAGTCTGTATTCTATTATTTTGGCAGATTTATTTGTTATCCCGCCTTATGTGTTAAGGATGTGCTGCTGAAGGCAGAATTTGGATGGAGAAAATGCTAAAAGTTATGCAAGGACGCGTTGAAGTACTATTTTTGTTTCTGAAAGGATGCTTTGGTTTGATTGTCGCTTTGGTTTAGGCTATGCAAACACTAGTGTTGACTCATCGAGGGTTACAAGTAGTACTTTGGGTTCATACAGTTCTACAAAGTAGAATATCAAATTGGTAGGAGTTATGAGGTAAGTTTAGCTTAGCTTGATTTCCTGGAAATCTTGCTTGGGTTAGAAATTTGGAGAATCATCGATTAAAGTAGGGAGAATTAGTACTTTCATATTGCTTGCTGCTACTGGTAAGAGATGTTTATGTCTGATTTATATGGTTTATTTTGAGCTTCATGATCCATCATAATCATTTAACAGCAGACATGAGATGTGCTAGCTATAAAATGCTGATTTTCTTTCGTGGCCCTAAAAACTCAGATCTGTTTATCAGGTTATAATTCCTCAACAACTGCAAGGCTGCTCTATGGCTTGTTAGATACAATATTGTACTGTTGTTCCCTAATTTTGGGATTTCACTGTGCTTGTAGGTTATTCCAGATGCTATAGGAGGGCTTGAACATCTTGAAGAGCTCCGTCTTGCTTCTAATGCCTTGGTTTCTCTTCCTGATACTGTTGGATTTTTGTCCAATCTGAAGATTCTGAATGTGTCGACTAACAAGCTGAGAACACTGCCAGACAGCATCTCAAAGTGCAGGTAGATACTACTCCTAAAGTTCCCCTTGCGTTTGTTAATTAGCTGTATTCACTATTCAAGAGACTGATAGATAGTTCACCCTCCAGGTCGCTAGTTGAGCTTGATGCAAGCTACAATGGGCTCACATATCTGCCAACAAATATTGGCTATGAACTGATTAATCTGCGAAAGCTCTGGGTTCACATGAACAAGTTGCGATCTCTTCCATCATCTATCTGTGAGATGCAATCACTATACGTCCTGGATGCTCATTTCAATGAACTATGCGGTCTGCCATCTGCCATAGGGAAGCTTTCCAGCCTTGAAATCCTCGACCTGAGCAGCAACTTCAGCGACATGAAGGAGCTCCCTTTCTCATTCGGTGACCTGCTGAACCTGCGGGAGGTTGACCTCAGCAACAACCAGATCCATGCTCTTCCCGACAGTTTTGGCCGGCTTGACAAGCTGGAGAAGCTTAACCTGGAGCAGAACCCTCTGTCCATGCCACCAGCGGAGGTCGTGAAGGAAGGTGTAGACGCTGTGAAAGAGTACATGTCAAAGAGGTGGCTTGATGCGTTGCTCGAGGAAGAACAGAGGAGCATGGCGGCAGCAGCAGCAGCAGAGAGCCCGCAGGCGTCGACTCCCAAGGCTTGGCTGGCGCGCAGCGTCTCATGGGTCTCGGACGTTGGGGGGAGCCTTGTGGGCTATGTCAGTGGTGGCCAGACCAAGTCGGAGAAAGACTCGATCCTCGACCAGCAGTTCTGAAACCTCAGTTTCAGAGGCGATCGAGTATCGCGTATGTATATACCAAGTTTACGGAACTCTCGACCTGGGAATCATTTTGCGTTCCTGTTGACTCTGGACCTTACAAGCACCTGCCCTCTGCAGGCTTTGGCGTTTATTTTCCCATTTTAACTCCATTTGAGGGTCATTTCCATCGAAGGCCCTGGTTGTGTTACTGTATAATAATAATAGGGCTGAAACTCGGTATACTCGCTTTATTATTAGACTGTTTGCAACAGAAATTATGCATTTTGTTTGCTGAAGCTACATGTGTTACTGCAAACTATCTGTCTTGCTAAGATGCCACAAAGCTTTAGAAACTTGCCAGGTTTTGTTTGTGAGAACAAACTTCAACCCTGTCATTCCCGAATGCCCTCAATTTGTGAAGTCATACAGTAATTTTTTTCGGCTTTTGAAAACTAAACGTACTACCTATGTAACTAAATATAAGGTGTTTTTCTAGTTCAATGCAAAAACATCTTATACTTAGTTACAGAGTTTGTAGTTCAATGCAAAAACATCTTATACTCCCTCCGTTCCTAAATACTCCCTCTGTTCCGAATTACTTGTCGTAGGTATGGATGTATTTAGATGTATTTTATCTAGATACATCCATTTTTGCGACGAGTAATTTGGAACGGATGGAGTATAAGTCTTCTTAGACATTTTAAATGGACAACAGCATACGGATGTATGTAGAGTGTAGATTCATTCATTTTGCTCCGTATGTAGTTACTTGTTGAAATCTCTAGAAAGGCTTGTATTTGAGAACGGAGGGAGTAATTGCTTAGGAACAACAACTTCGGGCATCAGGTGACCTGCATCACACGAATTCCGAACAGTTGTGCTAAACTGTAATGCTTGTGACACGCATTCCTCTCATTCCAAAGTGCCCAACAGACTAACAACTTATGGACCAAGGTTCAGGAGGTGGAGCTAGTGGTTGGAACAAAGGATATCATTCGATGAAAATTCACTGCGAATGGGTGCTACTCTGTCGCCGCGGCTGGCTTACAGAGTGCAATTGCAATTCGCAGGATTGATAGCCGGACATGCCAAGGATGGATGGTCTAGAAAATATGGGCTTCGCCGAAAATCAGATTTTTCTCATGGCTCATTCTGCAAGATTGGACGGCATAGCCATTGACCAAACTGTGGTCTTTGTCAGTTGTGCAAAAGAGAACCAAGAACGACGGCGCATCTAATCTTCAAATGCCGCTACTCTGCTAGGATTTAGGAAGTGATCAACGCATGGCTGGGGATGCAATCACAGGTTAACGCCTGGTCCACACTCTCATCAGTGGCAGCATGGTGGAACGAACGTGGTAGTCTGGTACGAGTCAACAGGAAGGCCTATAATTCTTTGAAGATGTTTAGTCTGTTGGCCACTCTGAGAGAAATATGAGATGTTTAGTCTGTTGGCCACTCTGAGAGAAATATGAGAGTGTTTCACAACAAGGCCTCTTTGCCCACACACGTTGTTGCGTCAATCAAGGCGGAGGGGAAACTCTCGGTACTTGTAGGGCCAAAGTTTCTGGATAGGATTTTGCCAGTTAGGATGTTGCGTCAATCAATCCCTTTGTGTGTGTTTTTTTGTGGTCATGTAACAAACAGACTTTGTTCTCACCTTCTTATTTAATGAGATGAGATAAATCTTTTGCCTTCGTTTTAAAAATAAATATTTTTTTGCATAATGTGAAATATAAGTTTCTAGGAGACTATGCTGACATGAAACATCAGGTTACAGTGTTTTTAGCTGCCTAAATGTCACTTGCACAGTTCTCAGGGCAGAAGAAGCGAAAATCAGTACACTTTCTTGCCTGTTTGCAGTCGCTCTTCCTTCATACAATCAACCATTGTTGGAAACTTGGAATACCTGGGACCAGAACGAAAATAAGCTCTAACCAACAATCAGTTTATGAGAACCACATCTCTGAATCAGACTCTGATAGAAGAGCACAGCAACCATCTGATTGAGAAGCACACGAGCGACAGATATAATAAACAGAACTCATAGACCATACTAGCAGTTCGCCTGATAAGGTACCCTGCTTACACGAAAGAAAAACCACGGTGCACGAGCGACCACACGCCGGAGCGCCGGACTATTATGGTCCTGCTTACTGGCTGCTACTACTACTGCGCGGCTGCAGTGCACTGCATCATGCAACATCACTTCAGTTCGTCTGGTTATTCCTGCATTACATTATACTAGTACTACTTTATCTATATCTAGGTCTACTAGGCAGCAGCGCTCCAGCAGATGAGCGCAGGAGGCCATCACCGGTCCTTCTCTCTGGACAGAAGATCCATCGCCACACGCTTCATGGAACTTCATGCTTCTTGCTCGAGCACTCCTTCTACATCTGTGTCAATCATCAAAACCCTATAAGAGTTGAGAATTAAGAAGGATCCTAAATTAAGATGATATTCTCGCGCTACACAGGATGAGAAGTGGCGCATACCAGTTCCTTCAGCTCCGCAAGGAGTGGGTCCCACTCATGGAAGCCGCACAGGTCATCGACCGACTTCTGCAGATCATACTCATTCTGCCGAAGTACCTCTGTGTTCAGGTCAACCTGCCTGAAGCCCATGTCCGCCAGTTCCCTCAGAAGCTTCTCCTCCATGTTATTGTTGATGGTTTCATCAGGCGAAGGCATGCTAACAGGAGCGACATGTGAACTGACAAGAGTAGGTGCCGGTAGAGGTTCCGGCACACTCATGGGTTCCGGCAGTGGTGCGGCTTCAGGTGCCGCCACACCTGTAGGCATCCCTAGAGCTTCAGCAGATGAGGCGTGGGGATAAGCGACGGGTACTTGAACTGGTTCATCTGCTGCCTGGGTATAAGCGATGGGTACTTGAACTGGTTCATCTGCTGCCTGGGGATAAGCGATGGGTACTTGAACTGGTTCATCTGCTGCTGGTGCAGAGGGCACAACACTTCCAACCGCTTTGGGTCCCTTTCGTCTCAGCGTGGCAAGCACCTCACGCAGAGGTATGCCATCATCGTCAGAGTCAGATGCAGAATCTGAGGTCCAGGTTGCGGTGCTGCCTTCTGCAGGCAAGCTCAAGAAGTTCACTGCAGCAGTTCCCTTATTGCCACTGGTCTGGACAGGCTGTTGCACCTGCACACGAATTTAGCAGGCAAATGATCAGATGTGTAAACAAACCATGTGGCCACTTGCGGAAGAGAATTCTACAGTCTAATGAGGCTATACAATGGATGGCCTCGATGTTGCAGGGTTGCTGACTGCAGGCAAGTTCAAGTCTATTGCAGCAGTTTGATTGTCACCACTGGCTTGAACAGGCTCTTCCACCTGCACACGATATCAGCATGCGGAAGGTCATGAGGGGAGGAACATCAAGGCTTACAAGGAGAGGAGCAAGTGATGGCGGAGTAAAAACCTCAATAAGAACCCAAACTTGCTGACCAAATTTCTGTAGGTCTGGCGATGTTAGTCTCCAGTACGATATGTACCTACCAGGTTTCGCAGGTGAAACAAAGTCAACACAAACATCGATTTCTCCATTCAAGGGGAAACCAGCCTCTGGAATCTGAGAAGTTCAAACATAAGTTAAGACTTTATTATGGTCTGAGATGCATCCATGTAAATCTCACATCCAGAACATATTAGCAAATAAATTATATGTGGTTGGGAAGTACCGCTAATTTCACTAAGCTTTGGCGAGCAAATTGATCTCCACCAACCCAGGCAAGGTGGGTTCCATAAGGCCATATAATATTTCCATTGTTAAGCATGCACCAAATCTTACGAAATGGAGTTGATGGCGCCATTCGTGTTCCATCAGGGACAGTGAGATCCTTGACGAAACGGCAGTCAAGTTGGAGGAACCTCTTATCCTGAGAATGGTCAAACAGAAGTAAGTGTAAATATTATGTTACTATCTCACGTAAAGTATATAATCATGAGTATGAACAGACTGATCTGGTCACCTTATTCAGGTTTCTCAATCTTTCACTTACTGAGAGTGGCTTGTCCATTCTGGCATATTCAGCCTCATTGCCCATGCGATAGAAACAAGCACTGCATAGATCATAGTTATATTTGCTGCCAGCAAAGAGAAAAATGTCAAGAGAACATTTTTTTTTTAAATCCAATGAAAAATAAGATATGAATGAAGGACTGAATTATTTAATTGTAACTAAAAATACTTACACATTGGACTTGTAGCGAGGCCCAACAATCGGTGTCACCCCGCAGCCACCATCACATTCTACCCATTTATGAACCGACTGCTGTGGGGTACCATACCCACTGTATGAACCAAATGAGTAGGGATCTTGATAATTTCCATATGAATTAACTAATGAAGGCCTACTGAACCTAAACTGATTGTAGTTGTAGGCAGGTGGAGGAGGGAATGCCTTCTGCAAACCATGGGTTGCAACTGAAGTGTAAGGGTTAAGTATTGGATCAGTTTCAAAGGTCGGAATTGAACTTGACGGAGGGCCTCTGGGGGGAGGGAAGGCTGAGCTTGAATCGCCATTAATCTTTCTAATAGACCCAAAGGGCATATACCCATTTGCAGAACCAAGAGTAGAGCCACCAGGAGCAAATGAAGGAACAGGTGGCACCGAAGAAGACATGACAGATTTCCCCATACTTTGAGCATGTGATTTCCCCTTACTCAGGGCATCAGTTCTTTTCTTATGATACAAGAGTTCTCCACCAGAACCGACTAGAACCGATGGAACCCCAATTGAAGTACAGCCTGGTGCTTGTTGAACTTGAGCATTGGTCTTCTCAACTAGCACACTCTTAAGACCAAGTGCTCTAGATGATTTAGCATGTTGCGAATTTGAAGCTGAAGCTGTTGCAGATTCAGATGCATTACTATCTTTCATGTCCCTGAATGTTTGTGGATTACCACTAGAGGAACCAGATGAACTGTAAGAGAGACCACTGGTAGGTTCCATGCCGCTCTTGGGTGTCATCAGTTTAGCAATTCGATCCAGCAACTCACGTACTGGTGGTGCCGATGATGCAGCTTTAGAGCGCAGCTCATGCGATAATTTAGCAAGGACAGCAGGAACTTGCTCTGGTACAAACTTCAAGGCTTCATCAATAGCTGATTTCACCTGAGCTAGTTGATCTTCCATAGCTGCCGACATCTTAGACCTGGAATTCAAGGCTTGCTGGTTAGGCTGAGGTGCCCCGGCAGTGCTGCTTTTCAACTGAACATCAATCCTAAGAGGGTTCAGCTCCTGACTAACAGCAGCATCACGTAAATCATCATCATCATCCAACATGACAATATCTCCATCCTCATCAGTATATGTGAGAATAAATTGCTCCTCGGGGCTGAACTTAAAAGCATTTGCAATCTTTGACCGAAGGGCAGCAAGATTATGATCTAAGTTTGAACCATTCACAAAAGCACTGAACCGCTTGAGAGTGCCACCATAGTTGACCTGAAACATCAACCAATCATAGACTCAGATATTAACAAGAATGACGTATGACTGGAACTACAAATTAGAACAGAAGGATTCAACAGGTGGCACAAAGAAAACATATCACTAGAAGAAGTGTGTGTTGTTCCTATGTTTTGTTCTGTTATTAGCCAGTTAAGGACAACAACAACAAGCTAGAAGTATAATCCTTGAAGATAGTGGAGATTTCAAGCATCAGTGACACAAGTGAATAGTCACACTACCACAGTACGCATACCATGCACATATAAGAACACTACTAGGTATGAAGTTCAATGACACAGAGACAGAAATATATCACTTTGATGCTACTAAATTCCATACAGAAAATAGCACATGAGAGATCAAAAATTGACAGTGGCCTCCCGTGCTCTGAAACATAGATTAAAGTACTCTAACATCAAACACGAACACAAAGCATCTTTGGTTCTTTACTAGCAGCAGCAATCGCCCTAACTGTAATCTGAACTTCGCACCAATCAACGCAAGCCCGTCAGTTAACCCGTCAGTTAACGGGTGAAATCATCTCCACGGTTTTACAATGGCGAACAAGATCAGAGCAATCTGACCTCGGATACACCCTTATAGAAAAGAAAGAACAATCCATTCTTCAACAACCAGATGGAACACAAAATCCCACCACATCCCATCATCCGCAGCAGACCACGCCCCCCATCTCCAACGAATGGGGAAAAGACCCCCGACGTCAGTGTCCAACGCCATCGCGACTAGACAGGAGTCGGACCACAAGCACCGCCCGGATCGCTCTAAAATCTAGCAGGCGCAGAACCCCTCCTCGACTCCCGACGAGGAAACGCCAAACCCTACGCCGAAAGAACAAAAAAAAAACGGCACTCCCCTCATCCTCCCCGATCGAACACCACGACGGCATCACCACACTGCCAGGGCACGGGAAAACTACCTTGATGACGAGATCCCGGGGGCGGCCGAGCGGCACGAGGCCGCGGAACGGCGGCGGCGTGTCCCGTTGAGGCATCATGGCGCGAGTCCGCGGCGGCGGGGGCCTCCGCGCAGCCGCTGCAAGCCTCGGCGGTGCGACCGGAGACCCTGCGCAGTGGAGCTGGGGGGGAGGAGGCGGCAGTGCGTCGGCGGTGGGGCGGGGGTGGGGGTGTGTGGCGTGGTGGGGAAGAAGAAGAACGGAACAGGGCGAGGCTCCCTCTTTTATCGAGCCCTTCCGTTACCTTCGATGGGAAGGCTGGGAGTGGAAACTGTTGCGCCTTTTCGCGGTAATTTTGCGGCCGGGCCCCCCGTGGGACGGCGGGCCCAGAGGTCGGTGAGAGAGGCGGGCTCCTCGCGTGGGCTGCATGCGGGACAGATCACGGCTTGTTTGCGGTGGGGTCTGGGTGTGTGATTTTGGCGTTGGTCCGGGGTGAGACTGGAGTTTTCCCAGGTTGTGCATATCCGCATCGCCGGGGCCCGCTGGGCAGTTGGGCCCCGATATATTATTATTGTTCCTCTTAAGTCGGTAACTACAGTGCTGCCAGTATATATATAATAATAGTTCCCTGAAATGTACAGTGTACAATAATAGTTCACGTAAAAGAAAGTCATCATATAATAATAGTTCGTGTGTTAAAAAATTATAGTTGGTGTCGTTGTGTCTGCGTTTTGGGAGAAAACAACAATGCTGGTCCTGGAAAGGATCACGACTACGACCTTTGCTTCCTGGAAGGGATCAGCCGTCGGTCTCTGGCCCGTGGGCCACGCTCTGTAGCCTTTGTTTTGCCGCTGTTCCTCAACTTTATGGTATTATTAAAAAGAAACCGAGGTGCTGCTGCCATAATATCTTGGTTCCTTCGTGTCGTGCAAGTCGGAACTTGGGTTCCTGTTTCTTATCGCCGAGGAACGGGTCACGTTGTACCTGCCCGCCCGCCCTCCGCGCCGTGATGCGCTCTTTCCGCACCGTTCGCACGGGAAAATATCAGATGATGCCGTATTCCACGTACTTCCGTGCTCCAAATTCTAAAACTTGTAGCAGTACTTAAATGTTCTAATTCTATTTTAATGTTCATAAGATGCGCGCCTATGACCCTTAAAAATTCAGATCCAAATTCGAAAAACACAATGAGAAACGAAAACTTTTTTTTTTTGCGAATGCATGAGAAACGGAAACTAAATACAAACCTAACATGAATACCGTCGAAAGAAGATAAACATGAATAATGTGAGAAATGACAATATTCAAGTCTGGATTTGTCTTTTTTATTTCTTCCTTAGTGTGTGTTTTGAACTTCGATCTGAATCTATGAAGGGTTTTGTAGGCACATGTCTCGCGCACATTTACAAAAGAAGAATATTTGAAACATTTAAATGTAATTTTTTTAAAGGAGCATGAGAGTATGTAAGGTGTGGTGTCACCTGATATTTCCTCACATTCGACTGTTCGCCAACAGTTGTATGACAATATGTTTGATTCTGGGTGTTGTTGCAAAAAAAATGTTTCATTCTGGGTTTCTCTTTTTCTTCTCTATCTCCTTTGACGATTAAGCGAAACTCTTCCCTTCAAACTTCACTGATGAGCCCGTGGATTCGCCTTCCCTCTGCCTACCACTCCGGCAGCCAGTGGCAGTGAGGGGAATCCTGCTGCCTTTGCTTCGATTAGTAGCTTAAGTTAGGTTTTTTTACTCCTTGCAAGTGATGCGCTTCTTCTACTAGTTTGACTTCCGGGCTTCGATCCTCCTCGAGTTCGTTCATCTAGATGTAGTCGACGGAGCTTCAGCGTAGATTCATGTCATCTCCTTGGAGCGGTGAGGTTAGGATTTCTTGTCATGTGGCAAGATTTGGTGACAGGTCCTTCAGATATATTCAAGGGTTCAACGATGATGTCTGCAGGTGGGATATTCATACAGTTTGGACCCCTAGCCGCATACAGTTTTCAGAAACCGCGTGCTTGAGTTAGTGGGCGATAGGGGGTCCATTGCAGACCACGATGATATAAACCATTCCACACCACAGTGAGAATAAGAATCATTTATGATCATAAAGGCAATCATCAACAATTCGTGAAGTTCGATTTGTGTGCGATGAAGTAACTGGGATTCACAGTTTCATCATGTATATCGTTTGTTATTAAACCCGGGCCCGAGCCCGACCCAAAAAACCCGGATCAGGCTCGGGCCTTGTTTTGCAGCCCGAAACATAGTTCGGGCCGGGCTCAGGCTTCTCTTTTTCTGTATTTTCGGCGCAGCTTTCATGTGTGTACACTAAAAACAACGATTGGCCCGGGATTTCGGGCTCCGGGCTTGATTTTGGGCCAGGTTCAGGCTTGAAAACATAGAGCATTTTGGGCTTCAGACCGACTCGGGCTTGAGAAATGAAGGTCGGGCTATTACAAGCCCGGCTCGTCCCGACGTTTGCCCGGGTTTACCTACATCTTCTTTATCTCAGTTCATATTCATTCACTTCAATGCATTTTTTTCATTGTTTTAATCATACCATGTGCTTCCTTGAGTGGCGAGATGAAGTTTACAATACCGTTGATACATATGTTTGTTTTAGGGCTGGTTAGGATCTGAGTCTTCGTCCTACACCTTTTTATTAGGTTGACTAAGGCTAATTTCCACCGTACGATGTTGTGATATGTATTGAAGTGGGGTGTGCGTAATGTTGCACTTTTTTCTACGGAAGCTCGTCATGTCTCTCTTTATTGATATCAAATAGTAATTACATTCTTTATGATATTACATCAAAGAAAGCTAGGGATTCATAGACCCAATTATAATGATTTTTTTGTGATAAACATAAAATATAGCTAACTATTGCATCATATCATTCGCTTCTCTTGATTAGATGCTTCAATTTGACCTTCTCATTTGTTGTTCAAAACATAAACCTGCTTGGGAATCATAGTGGCCAATGAAAAGGTGAGATGTGGAAAGAGAAATTTTAGTGCTTGTTGTAACATGCTAGAGACATTTTTCGACTTCTTCCTCTGTAGCGTTGACTATTGAAAAGATTATATTCTTTTAATTATACACAATGTTATTTGTATGTCACCATGTAGAGCAAAATAGACCCAGGTTGCAATCATTCAAAAAATAGGTGTGTGCACATTTATCATACATTTATTGGATGTCCATTAACTAACTTAAGGGATAATTATCAGTCCATGTTTTTGCTGACCAAATCAAAAGAAATCACACTTAAAATACTGCTAAGTTCAAACAAAGTGAAATAGATTTATTAAGAAGTTTTGAGTGTTGGTGAAAATAGAGCCTGATACGTCCATTTTGCATCATGCTTTTATATCGATATTTATCACATTATGGACTGTTATTTCACTCTATATCACAATACTTATGGCTATTCTCTCTTATTTTACAAGGTTTACATAAAGAGGGAGAATGCCGGCAGCTGGAATTCTGGTCTGAAAAAGGAGCAAATATTAGAGACATATTCTGCGCAACTCCAAAAGTCCTGAAACTCCACGGAATGTCTTAGAAGAAATAAAGAAAAATCCACGCCAAAGATGAAGGCCAGGTGGGCCACACCCTGCTCACGAGGGTGGGGGCGCCCCCCCTAGGGCGCGCCCCCTACCTCATGGGCCCCCTGGTGGCTCTCCGACGCTCATCTTCTCCTATATGAGGTCTTTCGATGAGAAAAAAAAGGAGGAACTTTTCGGGACGAGACTCCGCCGTCACAAGGCGGAACCTTGGCGGATCCAATCTAGAGCTCCGGCAGAGCTGTTCTACCGGGGAAACTTCCCCCTCGGAGGGGGAAATCATCACCATCGTCATCACCAACGCTCCTCTCATCGGGAGAGGGCAATCTCCATCAACATCTTCACCAGCACCATCTCATCTCCAAACCCTAGTTCATCTCTTGTATCCAATTCTTGTCTCAAAGTTCGGGATTGGTGCTAGTAGGTTGCTAGTAGTGTTGATTACTCCTTGTAGTTGATGCTAGTTGGTTTAATTGGTAGAAGATCATATGTTCAGATCCTATATGCATATTATTACCCCTCTGATTATGAACATGAATATGCTTTGTGAGTAATTACGTTCGTTCCTGAGGACAAGGGAGAAGTCTTGCTATGAGTAGTCATGTGAATTTGGTATTCGTTTGATATTTTGATAGGATGTGTGTTGTCTGGCCTCTAGTGGTGTTATGTGAACGTCGACTACATAACACTTCACCATTATTTGGGCCTAGAGGAAGGCATTGGGAAGTAATAAGTAGATGATGGGTTCCTAGAGTGACAGAAGCTTAAACCCTAGTTTATGCGTTGCTTCGTAAGGGGCTGATTTGGATCCATATGTTTCATGCTATGGTTAGGTTTACCTTAATACTTTTGTTGTACTTGCGGATGCTTGCAATAGAGGTTAATCATAAGTGGGATGCTTGTTCAAGTAAGAACAACATCCAAGCACCGGTCCACCCACATATCAAATCATCAAAGTATCGAACGCAAATCATATGAACGTGATGAAAACTAGCTTGATGATATTCCCATGTGTCCTCGGGAGCGCTTTTCCTATTACAAGAGTTTGTTCCGGCTTGTCCTTTGCTACAAAAGGATTGGGCCACCTTGCTGCATTTTATTTACTTTTATTACTTGTTGCTCGTTACAATCTATCTTATCACAACACTATTTATTACCACTTATTTCAGTACTTGTAGAGAATACCTTACTGAAAATCGCTTATCATTTCCTTCTGCTCCTCGTTGGGTTCGACACTCTTACTTATCAAAAGGACTACGATAGATCCCCTATACTTGTGGGTCATCAAGACTCTTTTTGGCGCCGTTGCCGGGGAGTGTAGCGCCTTTGGTAGGTGGAATTTGGTAAGGAAAAATTTATATAGTGTGCTGAAATTTACTGTCACTTGTCACTATGGAAAGTAATTCTCTGAGGGGCTTGTTCGGAGTATCTTCACCCCGTCCAGTAGAGCAAAGAGTTGCTCCTCAACCTACTGAACCTATTGAAAATGAAATTCCTTATGAGTATCCTTCGGGTATGATAGAAAAACTGCTAGCTAATCCTTTTACAGGAGATGGAACAAAGCATCCTGATGAGCACTTAATATATGTGGATGAAGTTTGTGGATTATTTAAGCTTGCAGGTATACCCGATGATGTTGCTAAGAAGAAGGTCTTCCATTTATCTTTGAAGGGAGACGCGTTGATATGGTATAGGCTATGTGATGATATGAGATCGTGGGACTATAAAAGATTGAAGTTGGAATTTCATCAAAAGTATTACCCTATGCATCTTGTTCATCGTGATCGCAATTATATACTCCCTCCATTCCACAATGTAGTGCTTCCTCTATCTACGTGCTTCAACTTTGACCGTAAATTTAACTATCAAGACCGATTGCGGCGGGAGCAAAAGTTATATCAGTGATTTCGTATTCAAAAGAAGTTTTTAATTATGTAACCTTTTCTCCCGCCGCAGTCGGTCTCGTTTGTTAAATTTATGGTCAAAGTTCGACCTCGAGAAGCGCGAGCGCACAATATTTTGGAATGGAGGGAGTATATAATTTCTGGCCTCGCGAAGGAGAAAGCATCGCTCAAGCTTGGGGGTGGCTTAAATCAATGTTATATTCATGCCCCAATCATGAGCTCTCAAGAGAAATAATTATGCAAAGTTTTTATGCTCGGCTTTCTGAAAACAATCGCACCATGCTCGATACTTCTTGTGCTGGCTCTTTTATGACGAAGGCTATTGAATTCAGATGGAATTTATTGGATAGAATTAAACGCAACTCTGAAGATTGGGACCTCGACGAATGTAAGGAGTTAGGTATGACACCTAAGTTTGATTGTGTTAAATCTTTTATGGATACCGATATTTTCCGTAAGTTTAGCACTAAATATGGACTTGACTCTAAGATAGTAGCTTTTTTCTGTGAATCTTTTGCTACTTATGTTGATCTCCCTAAGGAGAAGTGGTTTAAATATCATCCTCCCATAGAAGTAAAAGTAGCTGCACCTATTAAAGTTGAAGAAAAGACTATCACTTATAATGATCCTATTGTTCCTACTTCTTATATTGAGAAACCACCTTTCCCTGTTAGAATAAAGGATCATGCTAAAGCTTCAACTGTTGTTTGTAAAAGCAATATTAGAACTTATACACCTCCTGAGCAAGTTAAAGTACAACCTAATATTGCTATTGTTAAATACCTCTTATCTGATAATATTGATGGGCATGTTATTCAGTTCGAAGGTGAAACTGCTAGAATTGCTAAACCTTGTGCTAAAGATAAACATAGACCTGTGGTAGGCGTGCCTGTTATTTCTGTTAAAATAGGAGATCATTGTTATCATGGCTTATGTGATATGGGTGCTAGTGCTAGTGTTATACCTCATGACTTATACAAAGAAATTAAGAATGAAATTGCACCTGTTGAGTTACAAGATATTGATGTTACTATTAAACTTTCTAATAGAGATACTATTGCACCAATTGGAATTGTTAGAGATGTTGAAGTCTTGTGTGGGAAAACTAAATATCCTGCTGATTTTCTTGTTCTTACTTCTCCACAAGATAGCTTTTGTCCCATTATATTTGGTAGACCCTTCTTAAATACTGTCAATGCTACCATAGACTGCACTAAGAATTTTGTTACTATTGGCTTGGATGATATGGTTCATGAGTTTAATTTCTCTAAATTTAGTAAACAACATCGTGAGGAAGAATTACCTAGTAAGGATGAAATTATTGGTCTTGCTTCTATTGCCGTACCTCCTAGTGATCCTTTAGAACACTATTTGCTAGACCATGAAAATGATATGTTCATGAAAGAAAGAAGGGAAATAGATGAAGTATTCTTTAAACAGGAACCTATTCTGCATCACAACTTGCTTGTTGAAATTTTAGGGGATCCACCTCCACCCAAGGGTGATCCCGTGTTTGAGCTCAAACCTTTGCCTGATAATCTTAAATATGCTTATCTTGATGACGATCAGAGCATGAAGAAGAAAGATTATTGAAAACTCTGAAGAAGCACCGTGCTGCTATTGGATATACTCTTGATGATCTTAAGGGCATTAGTCCCACTCTATGTCAACATAAAATAAATTTGGAAGCAGATGCCAAACCAGTTCGTGATCCTCAACGACGTCTGAATCCTAAAATGAAAGAAGTGATAAGAAAAGAAATACTAAAGCTTCTGGAGGCAGGTATAATCTATCCCGTTGCTGATAGTGAGTGGGTAAGTCCTGTCCATTGTGTCCCTAAGAAGGGAGGTATTACTGTTGTTCCTAATGATAAAGATGAATTGATTCCACAAAGAATTATCATAGGTTATAGGATGGTAATTGATTTTCGCAAATTAAATAAAGCTACTAAGAAAGATCATTACCCCTTACCTTTTATTGATCAAATGCTAGAAAGATTATGAAAACATACACACTATTGCTTTCTTGATGGTTATTCTGGTTTCTCTCAAATACCTGTGTCGGCTAGAGATCAATCAAAGACTACTTTTACATGCCCTTTTGGTACTTTTGCTTATAGACGTATGCCTTTTGGTTTATGTAATGCACCTGCTACCTTTCAAAGATGCATGATGGCTATATTCTCTGACTTTTGTGAAAAGATTTGTGACGTTTTCATGGATGAATTTTCCGTCTATGGTTCCTCTTTTGATGATTGTTTGAGCAATCTTGATCGAGTTTTGCAGATATGTGAAGAAACTAATCTTGTCTTGAATTGGGAAAAGTGCCACTTTATGGTTAATGAAGGTATTGTCTTGGGGCACAAAGTTTCTGAAAGAGGTATTGAAGTTGATAAAGCCAAGGCTGATGCTATTGAAAAGATGCCATGTCCCAAGGACATCAAAGGTATAAGAAGTTTCCTTGGTCACGCCGGATTTTACAGGAGGTTCATTAAGGACTTCTCAAAAATTTCTCGGCCTCTGACTAATTTATTGCAAAAAGATATACCATTTGTCTTTGATGATGATTGTGTATAAGCATTTGAAATACTTAAGAAAGCATTAGTCTCTGCACCTATTGTTCAGCCACCTGATTGGAACCTACCCTTTGAAATTATGTGTGATGCTAGTGATTATGCTGTAGGTGTTGTTCTAGGGCAAAGAGTTGATAAGAAATTAAATGTTATTCATCATGCTAGTAAGACTCTAGACAATGCTCAAAGAAATTATGCTACTACTGAAAAAGAACTCTTAGCAGTTGTATTTGCTTGTGATAAGTTCAGATCTTATATTGTTGATTCTAAAGTAACTATTCAAACTGATCATGCTGCTATTAAATATCTTATGGAAAAGAAAGATGCTAAACCTAGACTTATTAGATGGGTTCTCTTGCTACAAGAATTTGATTTGCATATTGTTGATAGAAAGGGAGCTGAGAACCCTGTTGCAGACAACCTGTCTAGGTTAGAAAATATTCTTGATGAGCCACTACCTATTAATGATAACTTTCCTAATGAACAATTAAATGTTATAAGTACTTCTCGTAGTACTCCATGGTATGTTGATTATGCTAATTATATTGTTGCTAAATTTATACCACCTAGCTTCACATACCAACAAAAGAAAAAGTTCTTCTATGATTTGAGACATTACTTTTGGGATGACCCACATCTTTATAAAGAAGGAGTAGATGGTGTTATTAGACGTTGTGTACCTGAGCATGAACAGGAATAGATCCTACGCAAGTGTCATCCGAGTCTTATGGAGGACACCACACTGGAGATAGAACTGCACATAAGGTATTGCAATCTGGTTTTTATTGGCCTACTCTCTTCAAGGATGCTCGTAAGTTTGTCTTGTCTTATGATGAATGTCAAAGAATTGGTAATATTAGTAGACGTCAAGAAATGCCTATGAATTATTCACTTGTTATTGAACCGTTTGATGTTTGGGGCTTTGATTATATGGGACCTTTTCCAGCCTCTAATGGATACACACATATTTTAGTTGCTGTTGATTACGTTACTAATGTTGGGGAACGTAGCAGAAATTCAAAATTTTCTACACATCACCAAGATCAATCTATGAAGTAATCTAGCAACGAGGGGAAGAAGAGTGCATCTACATACCCTTGTAGATCACTAAGCAGAAGCGTTCAAGTGAACGGGGTTGATGGAGTCGTACTCGTCGTGATCCAAATCACCGATGATCCTAGTGCCGAACGGACGGCACCTCCGTGTTCAACACACGTACAGCCCGGTGACGTCTCCTACGCCTTGCTCCAGCAAGGGGAGAAGGAGAGGTTGGGGAAGACTCCATCCAGCAGCAACACGACAGCGTGGTGATGGTGGAGGAGCGCGGGACTCCAGCAGGGCTTCACTAAGCACTACGAGAGACGAGGAGGGAGAGGGGTAGGGCTGCGCCAACAGGGGAAGAATTCGTGTGTTGGGCTGCCCCTTAGCCTCCACTATATATAGGGGGAGAGGGAGGGCTGCGCCCCCACCTAGGGTTCCCTCCCTAGGGGTGGCGGCAGCCCCCAGATCCCATCTGGGTGGTGTCCACAAGGGGGAGAGGGGGAGGCGCACCTGGGGTGGGCCTTAGGGCCCATCTGCCCTAGGGTTTGCCCCCCTCCCCTCTTGGAGGCGCCTTGAGCCTTGGTGGGAGGCGCCCCAGCCCACCTAGGGGCTGGTCCCTTCCCACTATTGGCCCATGTAGGCCTCCGGGGCTGGTGGCCCCACCTGGTGGACCCCCGGACCCCTCCGGTGGTCCCGGTACACTACCGGTGATGCCCGGAACACTTCCGGTGGCCAAAACCATACTTCCTATATATTAATCTTTACCTCCGGACCATTCCGGAACTCCTCGTGACGTCCGGGATCTCATCCGGGACTCCGAACAACATTCGGTAACCACATACATACTTTCCCTATAACCCTAGCATCATCGAACCTTAAGTGTGTAGACCCTACAGGTTCGGGAGTCATGCAGACATGGCCGAGACAACTCTCCGGCCAATAACCAATAGCGGGATCTGGATACCCATGTTGGCTCCCACATGTTCCATGATGATCTCATCGGATGAACCACGATGTCGAGGATTCAATCAATCCTGTATACAATTCTCTTTGTCTATCGGTACGATACTTGCCCGAGATTCGATCGTCGGTATCCTGATACCTTGTTCAATCTCATTACCGGCAAGTCTCTTTACTCGTTCCTTAACACATAATCCTGTGATCAACTCCTTGGTCACATTGTGCACATTATGATGATGTCCTACCGAGTGGGCCCAGAGATACCTCTCCGTTTACACGGAGTGACAAATCCCAGTCTCGATTCGTGCCAACCCAACAGACACTTTCGAAGATACCTGTAGTGTACCTTTATAGCCACCCAGTTACGTTGTGACGTTTGGCACACCCAAAGCACTCCTATGGTATCCGGGAGTTGCACAATCTCATGGTCTAAGGAAATGATACTTGACATTAGAAAAGCTTTACCAAACGAACTACACGATCTTTGTGCTAGGCTTAGGATTGGGTCTTGTCCATCACATCATTCTCCTAATGATGTGATCCCGTTATCAACGACATCCAATGTCCATGGTTAGGAAACCGTAACCATCTATTGATCAACGAGCTAGTCAACTAGAGGCTTACTAGGGACATGGTGTTGTCTATGTATCCACACATGTATCTGAGTTTCCTATCAATACAATTCTAGCATGGATAATAAACGATTATCATGAACAGGGAAATATAATAATAACCAATTTATTATTGCCTCTAGGGCATATTTCCAACAGTCTCCCACTTGCACTAGAGTCAATAATCCAGTTCACATCGATATGTGATTAACACTCAAGGTCACATCCCCATGTGACTAACACCCAAGAGTCTACTAGACTCAATGATCTAGTTCACATCACTATGTGATAAACACTCAAAGAGTTCTGGGTTTGATCATGTTATGCTTGTGAGAGAGGTTGTAGTCAACGGGTCTTGCCATATTCAGATCCCTCTGTATTTCACAAAACTTTATATCATAGATGCTGCTACCATGTTCCACTTGGAGCTATTCCAATTTATTGCTCCATTATACGTATCCAGTATCTCTACTCAGAGCTATCCGAATAGGTGTTAAGCTTGCATCGACATAACTCTTTATGTCGAACTCTTTATCACCTCCATAATCGAGAAACATTTCCTTATTCCTCTAAGGATAATTTTGACTGCTATCTGGTGATCCACTCCTAGATCACCTTTGTACCCTCTTGCCAGACATGTGGCAAGGCACACATCTGGTGCGGTACTCAGCATGGCATACCATATAGATCCTATGACAAAAGCATAGGGGATGACCTTCGTCCTTCCTATTTCTTCTGCCATGGTCAAGCTTTGAGTCTTACTCAACTTCACACCTTACAACTCAGGTAAGAACCCCTTCTTTGATTGATCTATTTTGAACTCCTTCAAAAACATGTCAACGTGTGCGTTCTTTGAAATTATCATCAGGCTCTATCTCTATAGATCTTGATGCCCAATATGTAAGCAGCTTTATCCAGGTCTTCTTTTGAAAACACTCTTCAAACAACCGTTTATGCTTTCCAGAAATTCTACATCATTTTGAATCAACAATATGTCATCCACATATACTTATCAGAAATGTTGTAGTGCTCCCACTCACTTTCTTGTAAATACAAGTTTCTAGCAAACATTGTATAAACCTAAAAGCTTTGATCACTCCATCAAAGCATATATTCCGATTCCGAGATGCTTGCTCTAGTCCATAGAAGGATCGCTGGAGCCAGCATACCTTTTAGCATCCTTAGGATCGACAAAACCCTTTATTGTATCACATACAACTTTTCTTACAAAAAACTGGTAAGAAAACTTGTTTTGACATCCATCTGTAAGATTTCATAATCGAAAAATACAGCTAATGCTATCATAATTCCGACGGACTCAAGCATCGCTACGGGTGATAAATTCTCATCATAGTTAACTCCTTGAACTTGTGAAAAGACTCTTTCCCACAAGTCGAGCTTCATAGACGGTAACATTACCGCCCACGTCCGTCTTCTTCTTAAAGATCCATTTATCTCAATGGCTTGCCGATCATCGGGCAAGTCCACCAAAGTCCATACTTTGTTCTGATATATGGATCCTATCTCGGATTTCATGGATTCTAACCATTTGTTGGAATACGGGCCCACCATCGCTTCTCCATAGCTTGTAGGTTCATTGTTGTCTAACAACATGATATCTAAGACAGGATTACCGTACCACTCAGGAGTAGTACATATCCTTGTCGACCTACGAGGTTCGATAGCAACATGATCCGAAGCTTCATGATCACTATCATTAACTTCCTATTCAACAGACATAGGTGCCACAGAAAACATCTTTCTGTGTTGCATCATTCTCTGGTTGAAATAAAGGTTCGACAACCTCATCAAGTTCTATCTTCCTCCCACTCAATTCTTTCGAGAGAAACTCCTTCTCGAGAAAGGACCCGTTCTTAGCGACAAACAATTTGCCCTCGGATCTGAGATAGAAGGTATACCCAACTGTCACCTTTGGGTATCCTATGAAGATGTGTTCGTCCGCTTTTGGGTTCGAGCTTCTCCTGCTAAAGCCTTAAGCATCGCAGCCCCAAACATTAAGAAACGACAACTTTGGTTTCTTGCCAAACCAATGTTCATACGACATCGTCTCAACGGACTTATATGGTGTCCTATCTAAAGTGAATGCAGCTGTCTCTAACGCATAACCTCAAAATAATAGCGGTAGATCAGTAAGAGACATCATAGATCACACCATATCTCATAGGGTTTGATTACGACGTTCGGACACACCATTACCCTATGGTGTTCCAGGTGGCTTCAACTGTGAAACAATTCCAATATGTCTTAAGTGTTTGCCAAACTCATAACTCAGAAATTCTCATTGATCAGATCGTAGGAATTTGATCTTCTTGTTATGATGATTCTTAACTTCACTCTGAAATCGCTTGAACTTTCCAAACGTTTTAGACTTGTGCTTCATTAAGTAAATATACCTATATCTACTCAAATCGTTAGTGAAGATGAGAAAATAGCAATATCCACTGCACGCTTCAATTCTCATTGGATCACACGCATCAGCATGTATGATTTCCAACAAGTCACTTGCCCGTTTCATCGTACCTGAAAACGGGGTCTTAGTCATCCTGCCCACGAGGCATGGCTCGCATGTGTCAAGTGATTCAAAATCAAGTGACTCCAAACATCCATCGACATGGAGTTTCTTCATGCATCTTACGCCAATATGACCTAAGCGGCAGTGCCACGAGAAAGTGGTACTATCATTATTAACTCTACATCTTTTGGCGTGAACATGTGTATTACCATGACCGAGATTCAATGAACCATTCACATAGGGTGCATGACCATGAAAGGTATCATTCATGTAAACAGAATAACTATTATTCTCTATCTTAAATGAATGACCGTATTGCAATGAACATGATCTAATCATATTCATGCTCAACGTAGACACCTGATAACATTTATCTAGGTTCAATACTAATCCCGAAGGCAGATGGAGCATGCGATGGTGATCTCATCAACTTTGGAAACACTTCCAACACACATCGTCACCTCGCCCTTAGCCAGTCTCCGTTTAGTCCGTAGCTTTTGCTTCAAGTCACCAATAATAGCAACTGAACCGGTATCCAATACCCAGGTGCTACCAGGAGTACTAGTGAGGTACACATTAATAACACGTATATACTTTGTTGAAGTTGCCAGCCTTCTTATCTACCATGCATTTGGGGTAATTCCGCTACCAGTGACCGTTCCCCTTACAATAGAAGCACTTAGTCTCGGGTTTGGGTTCAACCTTGGGTTCCTTCACTGGAGCGGCAACTAGTTTGCCATCCATGAAGTTTCCCTTCTAGCCCTTGCCCTTCTTGAAACCAGTGGTCTTGTTAAACCATCAACACTTGATGCTCCTTCTTGATTTCTACCTTTTGCGGTCTTAAGCACCGCGAACAGCTCCAGGATCAACTCCATCCCTTGCATGTCATAGTTCATCACAAAGATCTAGTAGCTTAGTGATAGTGGCTAGAGAACTCTATCAATCACTATCTTATCTGGAAGTTTAACTCCCACTTGATTTAAGTGATTGTAGCACCCAGACATTCTGAGCACATGCTCACTAGCTGAGCTATTCTCCTCCATCTTGTTGGCAAAAGAACTTGTCAGAGGTCTCACACCTCTCAACACGGGCATGAGCCTGAAATCCCAATTTCAGCTCTTGGAACATCTCATATGTTCTATGGCGTTCAAAACGTCATTGGAATCCCGATTCTAAGCCGTAACGTATGGTGCACTAAACTATCAAGTAGTCATCAGGATGTGTCTGTCAGGTGTTCACAACATCCACAGACGATGTTGTAGGGGTTCGCACATCGAGCGGTGCATCAAAGACGTAAGTCTTCTGTGTAGCAGTGAGGACACTCCTCGGACTACGGACCTAGTCCGCATCATTGCTTACAATATCTTTCAACTTAATCTTTCTCTAGGAACGTATTGAAATAGGGAGCTACAACGTGAGCTATTTATCTACAACATATTTGCAAAGACAATTTAGACTATTTTCATGATAATTGAGTTCATCTAATCAAATTATTTAATGAACTCCCACTCAGATAGACATCCCTCTAGTCATCTAAGTGAAACATGATCCGAGTCAACTAGGCCGTGTCCGATCATCACGTGAGACAGACTAGTCAACATTGGTGAACATCTTCATGTTGATTGTATCTTCTATACGACTCATGTTCGACCTTTCGGTCTTCCGTGTTCCGAGGCCATGTCTGTACATGCTAGGCTCGTCAAGTCAACCTAAGTGTTTCACATGTGTTCCGAGGCCATGTCTGTACATGCTAGGCTCGTCAACACCCATTGTATTCGAACATTAGAATCTATCACACCCGATCATCACGTGGTGCTTCGAAACAACGAACCTTCGCAACGGTGCACAGTTAGGGGGAACACTTTTCTTGAAATTTTAGTGAGGGATCATCTTATTTAAGCTACCGTCGTTCTAAGCAAATAAGATGTAAAACATGATAAACATCACATGCAATCAAATAGTGACATGATATGGCCAATATCATTTTGCTCCTTTTGATCTCCATCTTCGGGGCTCCATGATCATCATTGTCACCGGCATGACACCATGATCTCCATCATCGTGTCTTCTTGAAGTTGTCTCGTCATCTATTACTTCTACTACTATGGCTAACGCTTTAGCAATAAAGTAAAGTAATTACATGATGTTTATGTTGACACGCAGGTCATAAATAAATTAAGACAACTCCTATGGCTCCTGTCGGTTGTCATACTCATCGACATGCAAGTTGTGATTCCTATTACAAGAACATGATCAATCTCATACATCACATATATCATTTATCACATCCTTTTGGCCATATCACATCACAAGGCATATGCTGCAAAAACAAGTTAGACGTCCTCTAATTGTTGTTGCAAGTTTTTCCGTGGCTGCTATAGGATTCTAGCAAGAACGTTTCTTACCTACGCCAAAACCACAACGTGAATTGCCAATTTCTATTTACCCTTCATAAGGACCCTATTCATCGAATCCGATCCGACTAAAGTGGGAGAGACAGACACCCGCCAGCCACCTTATGCAACTAGTGCATGTCAGTCGGTGGAACCGGTCTCACGTAAGCGTACGCATAAGGTTGGTTCGGGCCGCTTCATCCCCCAATGCCGCCGAATCAAGATAAGACTAGTAACGGCAAGATAATTGACAATATCGACGCTCACAACTACTTTGTGTTCTACTCGTGCATAGTAACAACGCATAGACCTAGCTCTGATACCACTGTTGGGGAACGTAGCAGAAATTCAAAATTTTCTACGCATCACCAAGATCAATCTATGGAGTAATCTAGCAACGAGGGGAAGGAGAATGCATCTACATACCCTTGTAGATTGCTAAGCAGAAGCGTTCAAGTGAACGGGGTTGATGGAGTCGTACTCATCGTGATCCAAATCACCGATGATCCTAGTGCTGAACGGACGGCACCTTCGTGTTCAACACACGTACAGCCCGGTGACGTCTCCTACGCCTTGATCCAGCAAGGGGAGAAGGAGAGGTTGGGGAAGACTCCATCCAGCAGCAGCACGATGGCCTGGTGATGGTGGAGGAGTGCGGGACTCCAGCAGGGCTTCGCTAAGCACTACGAGAGACGAGGAGGGAGAGGGGTAGGGCTGCGCCAACAGGGGAAGAATTCGTGTGTTGGGCTGCCCCTTAGCCTCCACTATATATAGGGGGAGAGGGAGGGCTGCGCCCCCACCTAGGGTTCCCTCCCTAGGGGTGGCGGCAGCCCCCAGATCCCATCTGGGTGGCGGCCACAAGGGGGAGAGGGGGAGGCGCACCTGCGGTGGGCCTTAGGGCCCATCTGCCCTAGGGTTTGCCCCCCTCCCCTCTTGGAGGCTCCTTGGGCCTTGGTGGGAGGCGCCCCAGCCCACCTAGGGGCTGGTCCCTTCCCACTATTGGCCCATGTAGGCCTCCGGGGCTGGTGGCCCCACCTGGTGGACCCCCGGACCCCTTTGGTGGTCCCGGTACACTACCGGTGATGCCCGGAACATTTCCGGTGGCCAAAACCATACTTCCTATATATTAATCTTTACCTCCGGACCATTCTGGAACTCCTCATGACGTCTGGGATCTCATCCGGGACTCCAAACAACATTCGGTAACCGCATACATACTTTCCCTATAACCCTAGCGTCATCGAACCTTAAGTGTGTAGACCCTACGGGTTCGGGAGTCATGCAGACATGGCCGAGACAACTCTCCGGCCAATAACCAACAGCGGGATCTGGATACCCATGTTGGCTCCCACATGTTCCACGATGATCTCATTGGATGAACCATGATGTCGAGGATTCAATCAATCCCGTATACAATTCCCTTTGTCTATCGGTACGATACTTGCCCGAGATTCGATCATCGGTATCCTGATACCTTGTTCAATCTCGTTACCGGCAAGTCTCTTTACTCGTTTCGTAACACATCATCCCGTGATCAACTCCTTGGTCACATTGTGCACATTATGATGATGTCCTACCGAGTGGGCCCAGAGATACCTCTCCGTTTACACGGAGTGACAAATCCCAGTCTCGATTCGTGCCAACCCAACAGAAACTTTCGGAGATACCTGTAGTGTACCTTTATAGCCACCCAGATACGTTGTGACATTTGGCACACCCAAAGCACTCCTATGGTATCCGGGAGTTGCACAATCTCATGGTCTAAGGAAATGATACTTGACATTAGAAAAGCTTTACCAAACGAACTACACGATCTATGTGCTAGGCTTAGGATTGGGTCTTGTCCATCACATCATTCTCCTAATGATGTGATCCCGTTATCAACGACATCCAATGTCCATGGTTAGGAAATAGTAACCATCTATTGATCAACGAGCTAGTCAACTAGAGGCTTACTAGGGACATGGTGTTGTCTATGTATCCACACATGTATCTGAGTTTCCTATCAATACAATTCTAACATGGATAATAAATGATTATCATGAATAGGGAAATATAATAATAACCAATTTATTATTGCCTCTAGGGCATATTTCCAACAACTAAGTGGGTAGAAGCTATTCCAACTAGTAGTGCTGATCATAACACTTCTATTAAAATGCTTAAGGAAGTTATTTTCCCGAGGTTTGGAGTCCCTAGATATTTAATGACTGATGGTGGTTCACACTTTATTCATGGTGCTTTCCGTAAAATGCTTGCTAAATATGATGTTAATCATAGAATTGTTGGGGAACGTAGCAGAAATTCAAAAAAATTCCTACGTAACACCAAGATCTATCTATGGAGAGACCAGCAACGAGTAGAAAGGAGGGGAGTGCATCTACATACCCTTGTAGATCGCTAAGCGGAGGCGTTCAAGTGAACGGGGTTGATGGAGTCGTACTCGTCGTGATTCAGATCACCGATGATCAAGTGCCGAACGGACGGCACCTCCGCGTTCAACACACGTACAGCCCGGTGACGTCTCCCACGCCTTGATCCAGCAAGGAGAGAGGGAGAGGTTGAGGAAGACTTCATCCAACAGCAGCACAATGGCGTGGTGGTGGTGGAGGAGCGTGGCAATCCCGCAGGGCTTCGCCAAGCACCATGGGAGAAGAGGAGGAGAACTTGGGAGAGAGGGAGGGGCTGCACCAAAGGCATAAGGTCTGTTTGGGAGGCCCTCCTACCCCACTATATATAGGGATCCCAAGGGGGGGTGCGCCAGCCCCTAGGAGATCCAATCTCCAAGGGGGCGGCGGCCAGGGGAGGAGTCCTCCCCCCCCAAGGCACCTAGGAGGTGCCTTCCCCTGCTGGGACTCTTCCTTTAGGGTTTCCCCAGGCGCATGGGCCTCTTGGGGCTGGTGCCCTTGGCCCATGTAGGCCAAGGCGCACCCCCTACAGCCCATGTGGCCCCCCGGGGTAGGTGGCCCCACTCGGTGGACCCCCGGGACCCTTCCGGTGGTCCCGGTACAATACCGATGACCCCGAAACTTGTCCCGATGGCCGAAACAGGACTTCCTATATATAAATCTTTACCTCCGGACCATTCCGGAACTCCTCATGACGTCCGGGATCTCATCCGGGACTCCGAACAACATTCGGTAACCACATACAAGCTTCCTTTATAACCCTAGCGTCATCGAACCTTAAGTGTGTAGACCCTACGGGTTCGGGAGACATGCAGACATGACCGAGACGTTCTCCGGTCAATAACCAACAGCGGGATCTGGATACCCATGTTGGCTCCCACATGTTCCACGATGATCTCATCGGATGAACCACGATGTCAAGGACTTAATCAATCCCGTATTCAATTCCCTTTGTCTATCGGTATGTTACTTGCCCGAGATTCGATCGTCGGTATCCAATACCTTGTTCAATCTCGTTACCGGCAAGTCACTTTACTCGTTCCGTAACACATCATCCCGTGATCAACTCCTTGGTCACATTGCGCATATGATGATGTCCTACCGAGTGGGCCCAGAGATACCTCTCCGTTTACACGGAGTGACAAATCCCAGTCTCGATCCGCATAAAACAATAGATACTTTCGGAGATACCTGTAGTGCACCTTTATAGTCACCCAGTTACGTTGTGACGTTTGATACACCCAAAGCACTCCTACGGTATCCAGGAGTTACACGATCTCATGGTCAAAGGAAGAGATACTTGACATTGGCAAAGCTCTAGCAAACGAACTACACGATCTTTGTGCTATGCTTAGGATTGGGTCTTGTCCATCACATCATTCTCCTAATGATGTGATCCCGTTATCAACGACATCCAATGTCCATAGCCAGGAAACCATGACTATCTGTTGATCACAACGAGCTAGTCAACTAGAGGCTCACTAGGGACATATTGTGGTCTATGTATTCACACGTGTATTACGATTTCCGGATAATACAGTTATAGCATGAATAAAAGACAATTATCATGAACAAGGAAATATAATAATAATACTTTTATTATTGCCTCTAGGGCATATTTCCAACAGTCTCCCACTTGCACTAGAGTCAATAATCTAGTTCACATCGCCATGTGATTAACACTCACAGGTCACATCGCCATGTGACTAATACCCAAGAGTTTACTAGAGTCAGTAGTCTAGTTCACATCACTATGTGATTAACACTCAATGAGTTTTATGTTTGATCATGTTGCTTGTGAGAGAGGTTTTAGTCAACGGGTCTGAACCTTTCAGATCCGTGTGTGCTTTACAAATCTCTATGTCATCTCCTAGATGCAGCTACCACGCTCTATTTGGAGCTATTCCAAATAACTGTTCTACTTGGAGCTATTCTAAATTATTGCTCCATTATATGTATCCGGTCTCTCTACTCAGAGCTATCCGGATAGGTGTCAAGCTTGCATCGTCGTAACCTTTACGACGAACTCTTTTACCACCTCCATAATCGAGAAAATTCCTTAGTCCACTAGTTACTAAGGATAACTTTGACCGCTGTCCTGTGAGCCATTCTTGGATCACTCTTGTACCCCTTGACTGACTCATGGCAAGGCACACTTCAGGTGCGGTACACAGCATAGCATACTGAAGAGCCTACGTCTTAAGCATAGGGGACGACCTTCGTCCTTTCTCTCTATTCTGCCGTGGTCGAGCTTTAAGTCTTAACTTCGTACCTTACAACTCAGGCAAGAACTTCTTCTTTGACTGATCCATCTTGAACACCTTCAAGATCATGTCAAGGTATGTGCTCATTTGAAAGTACCATTAAGCGTTTTGATCTATCCTTATAGATCTTGATGCTCAATGCTCAAGCAGCTTAATCCAGGCTTTCCATTGAAAAACACTTTCAAAATAACCCTATATGCTTTCCAGAAATTCTACGTCATTTCTGATCAACAATATGTCAACAACATATACTCATCAGAAATTCTATAGTGCTCCCACTCACTTCTTTGGAAATACAAGTTTCTCATAAACTTTGTACAAACCCAAAATCTTTGATCATCATCAAAGCATACATTCCAACTCCGAGATGCTCACTCCAGTCCTTAGAAGGATCGCTGGAGCTAGCATACCTTTTAGCATCCTTAGGATCGACAAAAACTTTCTGATTGTATTACATACAACCTTTCCTCACGAAAACTGGTAAGGAAACTCGTTTTGATATCCATCTGCCAGATTTCATAAATACAGCTAATGCTAACATGAATCCGACGGACTTAAGCATCGCTACGGATGAGAAAATCTCATCGTAGTCAACTCCTTGAACTTGTGAAAAACTTTTTGCCACAAGTCGAGCTTCATGGATGGTGACATTACCATCCACGTCCGTCTTCTTCTTAAAGATCCATTTATCTTAATGGCTTGCCGATCATCGGGCAAGTCCACCAAAGTCCATGGATCCGTTCTCGGATTTTATGGCCTCGAGCCATTTATCGGAATCCGGGCCCACCATCGCTTCTCCATAGCTCGTAGGTTCATTGTTGTCTAGCAACATGACCTTCAAGACAGGATTACTTACCACTCTGAAGTAGTACGCATCCTTGTCATCCTACGAGGTTTGGAGTGACTTGATCCGAAGTTTCATGATCAATATCATAAGCTTCCACTTCAATTGGTGTAGGTGCCACAGGAACAACTTCCTGTGCCCTGCCACACACTAGTTGAAGAGACGGTTCAATAACCTCATCAAGTCTCCACCATCCTCCCACTCAACTCTTTCGAGAGAAACCTTTCCTCGAGAAAGGACCCGATTCTAGAAACAATCCATATTGCTTTCGGATCTGAATTAGGAGGTATACCCAACTGTTTTGGGTTTCCTATGAAGATGCATTTTATCCGCTTTGGGTTCGAGCTTATCAACCTGAAACTTTTTCATATAAGCGTCGCAGCCCCAAACTTTTAAGAAACGACAACTTAGGTTTCTCTAAACCATAATTCATACGGTGTCATCTCATCGGAATTACGTGGTGCCCTATTTAAAGTGAATGTGGTTGTCTCTAATGCCTAACCCATGAACAATAGTGGTAATTCGATAAGAGACATCATGGTACGCACCATATCCAATAGGGTGCAACTATGATGTTCGGACACACCATCACACTATGGTGTTCCAGGCGGTATTAATTGCGAAACAATTTCCACAATGTCTTAATTGTGTGCCAAAACTCGTAACTCAGATATTCATCTCTATGATCATATCATAGACATTTTATCCTCTTGTCACAATGATCTTCTACTTCACTCTAAAATTATTTGAACCATTCAATAATTCAGACTTGTGTTTCATCAAGTAAATATTCTCAACATCTACTCGAATCATCTGTGAAGTAAGAACATAACGATATTCACTGCATGCCTCAGCACTCATTGGACTGCACACATCAAAATGTGTTACTTCCAATAAGTTGCTATCTTGTTCCATCTTACTGAAAACGAGGCTTTTCAGTCATCTTGCCCATGTGGTATGATTTGCATATCTCAAGTGATTCAAAATCAAGTGAGTCCAAACGGTCCATTTGCATGGAGTTTCTTCATGCATATATACCAATAGACATGGTTCGCATGTCTCACACTTTTCAAAAACGAGTGAGTCCAAAGATCCATCAACATGGAGCTTCTTCATGCGTTTTATACCAATATGACTTACATGGCAGTGCCACAAGCAAATGGTACTATCATTACTATCTTATATCTTTTGGCATGAAAATGTGTATCACTACGATCGAGATTCAATAAACCATTCAGGTTTAATACTAATCTTGATGGTAGAGGGAGCGTGCGATGTTTGATTATATCAAACTTGGAAACACTTCCAACACATATCGTCAGCTCTCCTTTAGCTAGTCTCCGTTTATTCCGTAGCTTTTATTTCGAGTTACTAACACTTAGCAACCGAACCGGTATCTAATACCCCGGTGCTACTAGGAGTACTAGCAAAGTACACATCAACACAATGTATATCCAATATACTTCTATCGACCTTGCCAGCCTTCTCATCTACCAAGTATCTAGGGTAATGCTGCTCCAGTGGTTGTCCCCTTATTACAGAAGCACTTAGTCTCGGGTTTGGGTTCAACCTTGGGTTTCTTCACTAGAGTCAGCAGCTGATTTGCCGTTTCATGAAGTATCCCTTCTTGCCCTTGCCCTTCTTGAAACTAGTGGTTTCATCAACCATCAACAATTGATGCTCCTTCTTGATTTCTACTTTCGCGGTGTCAAACATCGCGAATACCTCAAGGATCATCATATCTATCCTGATATGTTATAGTTCATCACGAAGCTCTAGCAGCTTGGTGGCAATGACTTTGGAGAAACATCACTATCTCATCTGGAAGATTAACTCCCACTTGATTCAAGTGATTGTTGCACTCAGACAATCTGAGCACAAGCTCAACGATTGAGCTTTTCTCCCTTAGTTTGCAGGCTAAGAAAATCGTCGGAGGTCTCATACCTCTTGACGTGGGCACGAGCCTGAAATCCCAATTTCAGCCCTCGAAACATCTCATATGTTCCGCGACGTTTCGAAAACGTCTTTGGTGCCTCTACTTAAACCATTTAACTGAACTATCACGTAGTTATCAAAACGTGTATGTTCGATGTTCGAAACATCCACAAACGACGTTTGGGGTTCAGCACACTGAGCAGTGCATTAAGGACATAAGCGTTCTACTGTCCGCATAATTGCTACTGTCAACTTTCAACTATATTTTCTCTAGGAACATATCTAAAACAGTAGAACTATAGCGTGAGCTACGACATAATTTGCAAAAGGTCTTTTGACTATGTTCAGGATAATTAAGTTCATCTTATGAACTCCCACTCAGATAGACATCCCTCTAGTCATCTAAGTGATTACATGATCCAAGTCAAACTAGGCCGTGTCCGATCATCACGTGAGACGGACTAGTCATCATCGGTGAACATCTTCATGTTGATCGTATCTGCTATACGACTCATGCTCGACCTTTCGGTCTCCGTGTTCCGAGGCCATGTCTGCACATGCTAGGCTCGTCAAGTTAACCCTAAGTGTTTTCGCTGTGTAAAACTGTCTTACACCCGTTGTATGTGAACGTAAGAATCCATCACACCCGATCATCACGTGGTGCTTAGAAGCGACGAACTGTAGCAACGGTGCACAGTTAGGGGAGAACACTTCTTGAAATTTTGTAAGGGATCATCTTATTTACTACCGTCGTCCTAAGTAAACAAGATGCATAAACATAATAAACATCACATGCAATTATATAGTTGTGACATGATATGGCCAATATCATATAGCTCCATTGATCTCCATCTTCGGGGCTCCATGATCATCTTGTCACCGGCATGACACCATGATCTCCATCATCATGATCTCCATCATCGTGTCTTCATGAAGTTGTCACGCCAACGACTACTTCTACTTCTATGACTAACGCGTTTAGCAATAAAGTAAAGTAAGTTACATGGCGTTCTTCAATGACACGCAGGTCATACAAAAAATAAAGACAACTCCTATGGCTCCTGCCGGTTGTCATACTCATCGACATGCAAGTCGTGAATCCTATTACAAGAACATGATCAATCTCATACATCACATATCATTCATCACATCCTTTTGGCCATATCACATCACATAGCATACCCTGCAAAAACAAGTTAGACGTCCTCTAATTGTTGTTTGCATGTTTTACGTGGCTGCTATGGGTTTCTAGCAAGAACGTTTCTTACCTACGCAATACCACAACGTGATATGCCAATTGCTATTTACCCTTCATAAGGACCCTTTTCATCGAATCCGTTCCGACTAAAGTGGGAGAGACTGGCACCCGCTAGCCACCTTATGCACCAAGTGCATGTCAATCGGTGGAACCTGTCTCACGTAAGAATACGTGTAAGGTCGGTCCGGGCCGCTTCATCCCACAATACCGTCGAAACAAGATTGGACTAGTAACGGTAAGCATATTGAACAACATCAACGCCCACAACTACTTTGTGTTCTACTCGTGCAAAGAATCTACGCAATAGACCTAGCTCATGATGCCACTGTTGGGGAACGTAGCAGAAATTCAAAAAATTTCCTACGTAACACCAAGATCTATCTATGGAGAGACCAGCAACGAGTAGAAAGGAGGGGAGTGCATCTACATACCCTTGTAGATCGCTAAGCGGAAGCGTTCAAGTGAACGGGGTTGATGGAGTCGTACTCGTCGTGATTCAGATCACCGATGATCAAGTGCCGAACGGACGGCACCTCCGCGTTCAACACACGTACAGCCCGGTGACGTCTCCCACGCCTTGATCCAGCAAGGAGAGAGGGAGAGGTTGAGGAAGACTCCATCCAACAGCAGCACAACGGCGTGGTGGTGGTGGAGGAGCGTGGCAATCCCGCAGGGCTTCGCCAAGCACCATGGGAGAAGAGGAGGAGAACTTGGGAGAGAGGGAGGGGCTGCACCAAAGGCATAAGGTCTGTTTGGGAGGCCCTCCTACCCCACTATATATAGGGATCCCAAGGGGGGGTGCGCCAGCCCCTACGAGATCCAATCTCCAAGGGGGCGGCGGCCAGGGGAGGAGTCCTCCCCCCCCCCAAGGCACCTAGGAGGTGCCTTCCCCTGCTGGGACTCTTCCTTTAGGGTTTCCCCAGGCGCATGGGCCTCTTGGGGCTGGTGCCCTTGGCCCATGTAGGCCAAGGCGCACCCCCTACAGCCCATGTGGCCCCCCGGGGCAGGTGGCCCCACCCGGTGGGCCCCCGGGACCCTTCCGGTGGTCCCGGTACAATACCGATGACCCCGAAACTTGTCCCGATGGCCGAAACAGGACTTCCTATATATAAATCTTTACCTCCGGACCATTCCGGAACTCCTCGTGACGTCCGGGATCTCATCCGGGACTCCGAACAACATTCGGTAACCACATACAAGCTTCCTTTATAACCCTAGCGTCATCGAACCTTAAGTGTGTAGACCCTACGGGTTCGGGAGACATGCAGACATGACCGAGACGTTCTCCGGTCAATAACCAACAGCGGGATCTGGATACCCATGTTGGCTCCCACATGTTCCACGATGATCTCATCGGATGAACCACGATGTCAAGGACTTAATCAATCCCGTATTCAATTCCCTTTGTCTATCGGTATGTTACTTGCCCGAGATTCGATCGTCGGTATCCAATACCTTGTTCAATCTCGTTACCGGCAAGTCACTTTACTCGTTCCGTAACACATCATCCCGTGATCAACTCCTTGGTCACATTGCGCATATGATGATGTCCTACCGAGTGGGCCCAGAGATACCTCTCCGTTTACACGGAGTGACAAATCCCAGTCTCGATCCGCATAAAACAATAGATACTTTCGGAGATACCTGTAGTGCACCTTTATAGTCACCCAGTTACGTTGTGACGTTTGATACACCCAAAGCACTCCTACGGTATCCAGGAGTTACACGATCTCATGGTCAAAGGAAGAGATACTTGACATTGGCAAAGCTCTAGCAAACGAACTACACGATCTTTGTGCTATGCTTAGGATTGGGTCTTGTCCATCACATCATTCTCCTAATGATGTGATCCCGTTATCAACGACATCCAATGTCCATAGCCAGGAAACCATGACTATCTGTTGATCACAACGAGCTAGTCAACTAGAGGCTCACTAGGGACATATTGTGGTCTATGTATTCACACGTGTATTACGATTTCCGGATAATACAGTTATAGCATGAATAAAAGACAATTATCATGAACAAGGAAATATAATAATAATACTTTTATTATTGCCTCTAGGGCATATTTCCAACAAGAATTGCATCTCCGTATCACCCACAGTCTAGTGGTCAAGTAGAGTTGAGCAATAGAGAGCTCAAATTAATTTTGCAAAAGACTGTTAATAGGTCTAGAAAGAATTGGTCTAAGAAACTTGATGATGCATTATGGACTTATAGAAGTGCATACAAAAATCCTATGGGTATGTCTCCGTATAAAATGGTCTACGGAAAAGCATGTCACCTACCTCTCGAATTAGAACATAAGGCATATTGGGCTATTAAAGAGCTTAACTATGATTTTAAACTTGCCAGTGAAAAGAGGTTATTTGATATTAGCTCACTTGATGAATGGAGAACCCAAGCATATGAAAATGCCAAGTTGTTTAAAGAAAAATTTAAAAGATGGCATGACAAAAGGATACAAAAGCGTGAGTTTAATGTAGGTGATTATGTATTGTTACACAACTCTTGTTTAAGATTTTTTGCAGGAAAACTTCTCTCTAAATGGGAAGGCCCCTATGTTATCGAAGAGGTCTATCGTTCCGCTGCCATAAAAATCAACAACTTCGAGGGCACAAATCCGAAGGTGGTAAACGGTCAAAGAATTAAACATTATATCTCAGGTAATCCCATAAATGTTGAAACCAATATTATTGAAACCGTAACCCCAGAGGAATACATAAGGGACACTTTCCGGAATGTTTCAGACTCCGAAAAGGAATAGGTATGTGGTACAGTAAGTAAACCGACTCCAAAACAATTTTAAGGCAATATTTCTCCGTTTTGGAATATTTAGAAAAATAGAAAAATAAGTAGCAGTCCGGGAAGGATACGAGGGCCCCACGAGGGTGGTGGGCGTGCCCTACCCCCTGGGCGCGCCCCCTACCTCGTGAGCACCTCGTGTGCCTTCCGGACTCCGTTTTCTTGCACGTTACGTATTTTGGTCGGTAAAAATTCATTATATAATCTCCCGGAGGTTTTGACTCCCGTATCACGCAAAAATCTCCTGTTTTTTGTTTCGAGCTGTTTTTCTGACAGATCTAGGTTATCATGAAGGTCCCAAGCGCCTCCAAGGACAAGTTCTTCGAGAAGGTCATCAACCCTTACCTCGCTGAGGTGATGCGACACCCTCAAACCATTGAGCTGCGTGATGGGGTGTTGTACATCCGCGATGAAGAGGGACCAAAGGGGACCGGAAGCATAGAGACTAGGCTCGAAGCATTGGAGCAACAAGTTTTCAAGTGCCAGGGGATGGTGGAGCGTGGAAACAACGCTAGCCACACGATGCTCGCAGAGTTCACTAACAATTACAAGCCGGATGCCAAGAACACCGAGGAAGCCATCTTCAAGCTATATGAGAAGATCGAGCACCTCCAAGCCCAAGTCTATGACCTTCAAAACCAAAACTGTGAGTATGAATATAGATTCAAAAGAATGAGTTTGGCTGCAGATTTGAGGATTCCGGAGACTCGATCATCTTTCTATGATGGTGAACCTATGCCTTGGAAGATGGATGACAAGCCCGCATCATCAACAACACCTCCGTCGTCTCCTCCAACAAAGAAGAATTGAGTATCTGGGTATGGGCACTCCCCTTGGCAACTGCCAAGCTTGGGGGAGGTGCCCCGGTATCGTATCACAATCACAACTCCTATCTTTACCGTTTTTATTAGTTCAATCCTATTAGTAGTATCTTGATCTAGTAGAATAAAGTTTATGGCATGATCTAGTTCTGAGTTTTGCTTTATGATCTCTCTATGTAATCGAGTCCGTGAGCTATATAATAAAGATTAGTGTTGAGTCAAGGGCTTGATTATTTTGCCATGATCTTGGGTGAATAAAAGAAAAGAGAAAAGAATAAAAAGAAACACAAAGTTCATATTGATCTTATTGAGAGTAATGACTTCACATAGAAAGAGTATGATGATTAAAAGTTGTTGGGAGTTGGCAGACATAGCTTTGGTCATTGTTGCAATTAATAGGAAGTAATAAGGAAAGAGAGGTTTTCACATATATAGATATATTATCATTGACATCTTTTATGATTGGGAGCACTCATTAAAATATGACATGCTAAAGAGTTGATGTTGGACAAGGAAGACAATTAATAAGTTATGTATTTCTTGTATCTGAGATAAAGTATGTTGTCATGGATCCTCTAACTTGTTGAGCTTGCCTTTCCCCCTCATGCTAGCCAAATTCTCAGCACCAAGTAGAAATACTACTTGTGCTTCCAAATACCCTTAAACCAGTTTTGCCATGAGAGTCCACCATATCTACCTATGGATTGAGTAAGATCCTTCAAGTAAGTTGGCATCGGTGCAAAGCAATAAAAATTGCTCTAAATATGTATGATTGATTGGTGTGGGAGAAATAAGCTTTATACGATCTTGTGATGTGGAAGTAATAAAAGCGACAGACTGCATAATAAAGGTTCATATCACAAGGGGCAATATAAAGTGACGGTCTTTCGCATTGAGATTTTATATATCCAACCCTAAAAGCGCATGGCAACCTCTGCTTCCCTCTGCGAAGGGCCTATCCTTTATTATTATATTCAACCTTATGCTAGAGTCATGGTGATCTTCACCTTTTCTTTTTCATTTTATCCTTTGGCAAGCTCAGCATGTTGGAAAGAACATGATATATATATATATATATATATATATATATATCTAATTGGATGTAGGGGAGCATGAACCATTATTGTTGACAGTACCCTTGAGGTAAAAGGTTGTGGGGCAAAACTATAAGTCCCTATCTTTCTCTGTGTCCGATTAAAACTCCGTAACCACAAGTATCGCGTGAGTGTTAGCAATTATGGAGGGCTAAATGATAGTTGAGTATGTGGACTTGCTTTTTAGCTCTGACATAGACTCTTTCCGATGTTATGATAAATTGCAATTGCTTCAATGACTGAGATTATAGTTTGTCAGAGCCCAATAAGGTTTATGATTTATATTTTTGCATTGTGAATAGATCATCACTTGAACATAAGTAATCATATGACAAAATCTATATATGTTGCTGTTATGAGAATAATCATGATGCCTTCATGTCCGTATTTTATTTTTATCGACGCCTCTACCTCTAAACATGAGGACATATTTATTGTTATCGGCTTTTCGCTTGAGGACAAGCGAGATCTAAGCTTGGGGGAGTTGATACGTCCATTTTGCATCATGCTTTTATATCAATATTTATCGCATTATGGACTGTTATTTCACTCTATATCACAATACTTATGGCTATTCTCTCTTATTTTACAAGGTTTACATAAAGAGGGAGAATGCCGGCAGCTGGAATTCTGGTCTGGAAAAGGAGCGAATATTAGAGACCTATTCTGCGCAACTCCAAAAGTCCTGAAACTCCACGGAATGTCTTAGAAGAAATAAAGAAAAATCCACGCCAAAGATGAAGGCCAGGGGGCCCACACCCTGCTCACGAGGGTGGGGGCGGCCTCCCCCCCTAGGGCGCGCCCCCTACCTCGTGGGCCCCCTGGTGGCTCTCCGACGCTCATCTTCTCCTATATGAGGTCTTTCGATGAGAAAAAAGAAGGAGGAACTTTTCGGGACGAGACTCCGCCGCCACGAGGCGGAACCTTGGCGGATCCAATCTAGTGAAGGAAATATGCCCTAGAGGCAATAATAAAGTTATTATTTATTTCCTTATATCATGATAAATGTTTATTATTCATGCTAGAATTGTATTAACCGGAAACGTAATACTTGTGTGAATACATAGACAAACAAAGTGTCACTAGTATGCCTCTACTTGACTAGCTCATTAATCAAAGATGGTTATGTTTCCTAACCACAGACATGAGTTGTCATTTGATTAACGGGATCACATCATTAGGAGAATGATGTGATTGACATGACCCATTCCATTAGCTTAGCACCCGATCGTTTAGTATGTTGCTATTGCTTTATTCATGACATATACATGTTCCTATGACTATGAGATTATGCAACTCCCGTTTACCGGAGGAACACTTTGTGTGCTACCAAACGTCACAACGTAACTGGGTGATTATAAAGGTGCTCTACAGGTGTCTCCAAAGGTACATGTTGGGTTGGCGTATTTCGAGATTAGGATTTGTCGCTCCGATTGTCGGAGAGGTATCTCTGGGCCCTCTCGGTAATGCACATCACTTAAGCCTTGCAAGCAATGTAACTAATAAGTTAGTTGCAAGATGATGTATTACGGAACGAGTGAAGAGACTTGTCGGTAACGAGATTGAACTAGGTATTGAGATACCGACGATCGAATCTCGGGCAAGTAACATACCGATGACAAAGGGAACAACGTATGTTGTTATGCGGTCTGACCGATAAAGATCTTCGTAGATATGTAGGAGCCAATATGAGCATCCAGCTTCCGCTATTGGTTATTGACCGGAGACGTGTCTCGGTCATGTCTACATTGTTCTCGAACCCGTAGGGTCCGTACGCTTAACGTTACGATGACAGTTTCATTATGAGTTTATATATTTTGATGTACCGAAGGTTGTTCGGAGTCCCGGATGTGATCACGGACTTGACGAGGAGTCTCT
Source organism: Triticum aestivum (assembly GCF_018294505.1). Classification (NCBI taxonomy): domain Eukaryota; kingdom Viridiplantae; phylum Streptophyta; class Magnoliopsida; order Poales; family Poaceae; genus Triticum; species Triticum aestivum. The sequence goes on from NC_057797.1 coordinate 577,342,931, forward strand.
AAATGGTCGAGACATAAAGATCAATATATTGGACGACTATATTTGGACACCGGAAAGGTTCCGGGTGAGACTGGAACAATACCGGATCACCGGGAGGTTATCGAAACCCCCCGGGAGGTATATGGGCCTTATTGGGCCTTAGTGGAAAGGAGGGGAAAGGAGCAAGGGAGGGGGCGCCCCCCCAAGCCCAATCCGAATTGGGAAGGGGGTCGGCCCCCCTTTCCTTCCTCCCTCCTTCCTCTTCCTTCCCTCTCCTACTCCTAATAGGAAAAGGGGGAGTCCTACTCCCAGTGGGAGTTGGACTCCCCCCCTTGGGCGGCCCCCTCCTCCACTCCTTTATATACGAGGGCAGGGGGCACCCCAGAGACACAACAATTGATCATTGATCTCTTAGCCGTGTGTGGTGCCCCCCTCCACCATAATCCTCGACAATATTGTAGCGGTGCTTAGGCGAAGCCCTGCGACGGTAGAACATCAAGATAGTCACCACGCCGTCGTGCTGACGGAACTCATCCCCGACACTTTGCTGGATCGGAGTCCGGGGATCGTCATTGAGCTGAACGTGTGCAAAAACTCGGAGGTGCCGTAGTTTCGGTGCTTGATCGGTCGGGCCGTGAAGACGGACGACTACATCAACCGCGTTGTTATAACGCTTCCGCTTCCGGTCTACGAGGGTACGTAGACAACACTCTCCCCTCTCGTTGCTGTGCATCACCATGATCTTGCATGTGCGTAGGAATTTTTTTGAAATTACTACGTTCCCCAACAGTGGCATCAGAGCCTAGATTTTATGTGTTGATGTTATATGCACGAGTAGAACACAAGTGAGTTGTGGGCGATATAAGTCATACTGCTTACCAGCATGTCATACTTTGGTTCGGCGGTATTGTTGGATGAAGCGGCCTGGACCGACATTACGCGTACACTTACGCGAGACTGGTTCTACCGACGTGCTTTGCACACAGGTGGCTGGCGGGTGTCAGTTTCTCCAACTTTAGTTGAACCGAGTGTGGCTACGCCCGGTCCTTGCAAAGGTTAAAACAACATCAACTTGACAAACTATCGTTGTGGTTTTTGATGCGTAGGTAAGATTGGTTCTTGCTAAGCCCGTAGCAGCCACATAAAACTTGCAACAAACAAAGTAGAGGACGTCTAACTTGTTTTTGCAGGGCATGTTGTGATGTGATATGGTCAAGGCATGATGCTAAATTTTATTGTATGAGATGATCATGTTTTGCAACCAAGTTATCGGCAACTGGCAGGAGCCATATGGTTGTCGCTTTATTGTATGCAATGCAATCACCCTGTAATGCTTTACTTTATCACTAAGCGGTAGCGATAGTCGTAGAAGCATAAGATTAGCAAGACGAAAACGATGCTACGATGGAGATCAAGGTGTCGCGCCGGTGACGATGGTGATCATGACGATGCTTCGGAGATGGAGATCACAAGCACAAGATGATGATGGCCATATCATATCACTTATATTGATTGCATGTGATGTTTATCTTTTATGCATCTTATCTTGCTTTGATTGATGGTAGCATTATAAGATGATCTCTCACTAAAATTCAAGATAAAAGTGTTCTCCCTGAGTATGCACCGTTGCCAAAGTTCGTCGTGCCCAGACACCACGTGATGATCGGGTGTGATAAGCTCTACGTCCATCTACAACGGGTGCAAGCCAGTTTTGCACACGCAGAATACTCAGGTTAAACTTGACGAGCCTAGCATATGCATATATGGACTCAGGACACTGAGACCGAAAGGTCGAGCGTGAATCATATAGTAGATATGATCAACATAGTGATGTTCACCATTGAAAACTACTCCATTTCACGTGATGATCGGTTATGGTTTAGTTGATTTGGATCACGTGATCACTTAGAAGATTAGAGGGATGTCTTTCTAAGTGGGAGTTCTTAAGTAATATGATTAATTGAACTTAAATTTATCATGAACTTAGTACCTGATAGTATCTTGCTTGTTTATGTTTGATTGTAGATAGATGGCCCGTGCTGTTGTTCCATTGAATTTTAATGTGTTCCTTGAGAAAGCAAAGTTGAAAGATGATGGTAGCAATTATACGGATTGGGTCCGTAACTTGAGGATTATCCTCATTGTTGCACAGAAGAATTACATCCTGGAAGCACCGTTGGGTGCTAGGCCTGCTGCTGATGCAACTGACGACGTTAAGAACGTCTGGCAGAGCAAAGCTAATGACTACTCGATAGTTCAATGTGCCATGCTTTACGGCTTAGAACTGGGTCTTCAACGACGTTTTGAACGTCATGGAGCATATGAGATGTTCCAGGAGTTGAAGCTAATATTTCAAGCAAATGCCCGGATTGAGAGATATGAAGTCTCCAATAAGTTCTATAGCTGAAGATGGAGGAGAACAGTTCTGTCAGTGAGCATATACTCAAAATGTCTGGGTATAATAATCACTTGATTCAACTGGGAGTTAATCTTCCGGATGATTGCGTCATTGACAGAATTCTCCAATCACTTCCACCTAGCTACAAGAGCTTCATGATGAACTATAATATGCAAGGGATGGATAAGACAATTCCCGAGCTCTTCGCAATGCTAAAAGTTGCGGAGGTAGAAATCAAGAAGGAGCATCAAGTGTTGATGGTCAACAAGACCACTAGTTTCAACAAAAGGGTAAGGGGAAGAAGAAGGGGAACTTCAAGAAGAACAACAAGCAAGTTGCTGCTCAGGAGAAGAAACCCAAGTCTGGACCTAAGCCTGAAACTGAGTGCTTCTACTGCAAGCAGACTGGTCACTGGAAGCGGAACTGCCCCAAGTATTTGGCGGATAAGAAGGATGGCAAGGTGAACAAAGGTATATGTGATATACATGTTATTGATGTGTACCTTACTAGAGCTCGCAGTAGCACCTGTGTATTTGATACTGGTTCTGTTGCTAATATTTGCAACTCGAAACAGGGACTACGAATTAAGCAAACACTGGCGAAGGACGAGGTGACGATGCGCGTGGGAAATGGTTCCAAAGTCGATGTGATCGCGGTCGGCACGCTACCTCTACATCTACCATCGGGATTAGTATTAGACCTAAATAATTGTTATTTGGTGCCAACGTTAAGCATGAACATTATATCTGGATCTTGTTTGATGCGAGGCGGTTATTCATTTAAATCGGAGAATAATGGTTGTTCTATTTATATGAGTAATATCTTTTATGGTCATGCACCCTTGAAGAATGGTCTATTTTTGATGAATCTTGATAGTAGTGATACACATATTCATAATGTTGAAGCCAAAATATGCAGAGTTGATAATGATAGTGCAACTTATTTGTGGCACTACCGTTTAGGTCATATCGGTGTAAAGCGCATGAAGAAACTCCATACTGATGGACTTTTGGAACCACTTGATACTTGCGAACCGTGCCTCATGGGCAAGATGACTAAAACGCCGTTCTCCGGTACTATGGAGAGAGCAGCAGATTTGTTGGAAATCATACATACAGATGTATGTGGTCCAATGAATGTTGAAGCTCGTGGCGGATATCGTTATTTTCTCACCTTCACAAATGATTTAAGCAGATATGGGTATATCTACTTAATGAAACATAAGTCTGAAACATTTGAAAAGTTCAAAGAATTTCAGAGTGAAGTTGAAAATCATCGTAACAAGAAAATAAAGTTTCTACGATCTGATTGTGGAGGAGAATATTTGAGTTATGAGTTTGGTTTACATTTGAAACAATGCGGAATAGTTTCACAACTCACGCCACCCGGAACACCACAGCGTAATGGTGTGTCCGAACGTCGTAATCGTACTTTACTTGATATGGTGCGATCTATGATGTCTCTTACAGATTTACCGCTATCGTTTTGGGGTTATGCTTTAGAGACGGTCGCATTCAAGTTAAATAGGGCACAATCAAAATCCGTTGAGACGACGCCTTATGAACTATGGTTTGGCAAGAAACCAAAGTTGTCATTTCTGAAAGTTTGGGGCTGCGATGCTTATGTGAAAAAGCTTCAACCTGATAAGCTCGAACCCAAATCAGAGAAATGTGTCTTCATAGGATACCCGAAGGAGACTGTTGGGTACACCTTCTATCGCAGATCCGAAGGCAAGACATTTTTTGCTAAGAATGGATCCTTTCTAGAGAAGGAGTTTCTCTCGAAAGAAGTGAGTGGGAGGAAAGTAGAAATTGATGAGGTAACTGTACCTGCTCCCTTATTGGAAAGTAGTACATCACAGAAACCGGTTTCTGTGACACCTACACCAATTAGTGAGGAAGCTAATGATGATGATCATGAAACTTCAGAACAAGTTACTACTGAACCTTGTAGATCAACCAGAGTAAGATCCGCACCAGAGTGGTACGGTAATCCTGTTCTGGAAGTCATGCTACTAGATCATGATGAACCTACGAACTATGAAGAAGCAATGGTGAGCCCAGATTCCGCAAAATGGCTTGAAGCCATGAAATCTGAGATGGGATCCATGTATGAGAACAAAGTGTGGACTTTGGTTGACTTGCCCAATGATCGGCAAGCAACTGAAAATAAATGGATCTTCAAGAAGAAGACTGACGCTGACGGTAATGTTACTGTCTACAAAGCTCGACTTGTCGCAAAAGGTTTTCGACGAATTCAAGGGATTGACTACGATGAGACCTTCTCACCCATAGCGATGCTTAAGTCTGTCCGAATCATGTTAGAAATTGCCGCATTTTATGATTATGAAATTTGGCAGATGGATGTCAAAGCTGCATTCCTGAATGGATTTCTAGAAGAAGAGTTGTATATGATGCAGCCGGAAGGTTTTGTCGATCCAAAGGGAGCTAACAAAGTTTGCAAGCTCTAGCGATCCATTTATGGACTGGTGCAAGCATCTCGGAGTTGGAATAAACGCTTTGATAGTGTGATCAAAGCATTTGGTTTTGTACAGACTTTTGGAGAAGCCTGTATTTACAAGAAAGTGAGTGGGAGCTCTGTAGCATTTCTGATATTATATGTGGATGACATATTGCTAATCGAAAATGATATAGAATTTCTGGATAGCATAAAGGGATACTTGAATAAGAGTTTTTCAATGAAAGACCTCGGTGAAGCTGCTTAAATATTGGGCATTAAGATCTATAGAGATAGATCAAGACGCTTAATTGGACTTTCACAAAGCACATACCTTGACAAAGTTTTGAAGAAGTTCAAAATGGATCAAGCAAAGAAAGGATTTTTGCCTGTGTTACAAGATGTGAAGTTGAGTAAGACTCAATGCCCGACCATTGCAGAAGATAGAGAGAAAATGAAAGATGTTCCCTATGCTTCAGCCATAGGCTCTATCATGTATGCAATGCTATGTACCAGACCTGATGTGTGCCTTGCTATAAGTCTAGCAGGGAGGTACCAAAGTAATCCAGGAGTGGATCACTGGACAGCAATCAAGAACATCCTGAAATACCTGAAAAGGACTAAGGATATGTTTCTCGTATATGGAGGTGACAAAGAGCTCATCGTAAATGGTTACATTGATGCAAGCTTTGACACTGATCCGGACGATTCTAAATCGCAAATCGGATACGTATTTACATTAAACGGTGGAGTTGTCAGTTGGTGCAGTTCTAAACAAAGCATCATGGTGGGATCTACATGCGAAGCGGAGTACATAGCTCCTTCGCAAGTAGCAAATGAAGGAGTCTGGATGAAGGAGTTCATATCCGATCTAGGTGTCATACCTAGTGCATCGGGTCCAATGAAAATCTTTTGTGACAATACTGGTGCAATTGCCTTGGCAAAGGAATCCATATTTCACAAGAGAACCAAGCACATCAAGAGACGCTTCAATTCCATCCGGGATCTAGTCCAGGTGGGAGACATAGAGATTTGCAAGATACATACGGATCTGAATGTAGCAGACCCATTGACTAAGCCTCTTCCACGAGCAAAACATGATCAGCACCAAGGCTCCATGGGTGTTAGAATCATTACTGTGTAATCTAGATTATTGACTGTAGTGCAAGTGGGAGACTGAAGGAAATATGCCCTAGAGGCAATAATGAAGTTATTATTTATTTCCTTATATCATGATAAATGTTTATTATTCATGCTAGAATTGTATTAACCGGAAACGTAATACTTGTGTGAATACATAGGCAAACAAAGTGTCACTAGTATGCCTCTACTTGACTAGCTCGTTAATCAAAGATGGTTATGTTTCCTAACCACAGACATGAGTTGTCATTTGATTAACGGGATCACATCATTAGGAGAATGATGTGATTGACATGACCCATTCCATTAGCTTAGCACCCGATCGTTTAGTATGTTGCTATTGCTTTCTTCATGACATATACATGTTCCTATGACTATGAGATTATACAACTCCCATTTACCGGAGGAACACTTTGTGTGCTACCAAATGTCACAACGTAACTGGGTGATTATAAAGGTGCTCTATAGGTGTCTCCAAAGGTACATGTTGGGTTGGCGTATTTCGAGATTAGGATTTGTCGCTCCGATTATCGGAGAGGTATCTCTGGGCCCTCTCGGTAATGCACATCACTTAAGCCTTGCAAGCAATGCAACTAATAAGTTAGTTGCAAGATGATGTATAAGGGAACGAGTAAAGAGACTTGCCGGTAATGAGATTGAACTAGGTATTGAGATACCGACGATCGAATCTCGGGCAAGTAACATACCGATGACAAAGGGAACAACGTATGTTGTTATGCGGTCTGACCGATAAAGATCTTCGTAGAATATGTAGGAGCCAATATGAGCATCCAGGTTCCGCTATTGGTTATTGACCGGAGACGTGTCTCGGTCATGTCTACATTGTTCTCGAACCCGTAGGGTCCGCACGCTTAACATTACAATGACAGTTTCATTATGAGTTTATATATTTTGATGTACCGAAGGTTGTTCGGAGTCCCGGATGTGATCATGGACTTGACGAGGAGTCTCGAAATGGTCGAGACATAAAGATTGATATATTGGACGACTATATTTGGACACCGGAAAGGTTCCAGGTGAGATTGGGACAATACCGGATCACCGGGAGGTTATCGGAACCCCCCGGGAGGTATATGGGCCTTATTGGGCCTTAGTGGAAAGGAGGGGAAAGGAGCAAGGGAGGGGGCGCCCCCCAAGCCCAATCCGAATTGGGAGGGGGGCCGGCCCCCCCTTTCCTTCCTCCCTCCTTCCTCTTCCTTCCCTCTCCTACTCCTAATAGGAAAATGGGGAGTCCTACTCCCGGTGGGAGTTGGACTCCCCCCCTTGGGTGTGCCACCCTCCTTGGCCAGCCCCCTCCTCCACTCCTTTATATGCGGGGGCAGGGGGCACCCCAGAGACACAACAATTGATCATTGATCTCTTAGCCGTGTGCGGTGCCCTCCTCCACCATAATCCTTGATAATATTGTAGCGGTGCTTAGGCAAAGCCCTGCGACGGTAGAACATCAAGATAGTCACCACGCCGTCGTGCTGACGGAACTCATCCCCGACACTTTGCTGGATCGGAGTCCGGGGATCGTCATCGAGCTGAACGTGTGCAAAAACTCGGAGGTGCCGTAGTTTCGGTGCTTGATCGGTCGGGCCGTGAAGACGTACGACTACATCAACCGCGTTGTTATAACACTTCCGCTTCCGGTCTACGAGGGTACGTAGACAACACTCTCCCCTCTCGTTGCTGTGCATCACCATGATTTTGCGTGTGCGTAGGAATTTTTTTGAAATTACTACGTTCCCCAACATCTAGAGCTCGGCAGAGCTGTTCTGCCGGGGAAACTTCCCTCCCGGAGGGGGAAATCATCACTATCGTCATCACCAACGCTCGTCTCATCGGGAGAGGGCAATCTCCATCAACATCTTCACCAGCACCATCTCATCTCCAAACCCTAGTTCATCTCTTGTATCCAATTCTTGTCTCAAAGTCCGAGATTGGTGCTAGTAGGTTGCTGGTAGTGTTGATTACTCCTTGTAGTTGATGCTAGTTGGTTTAATTGGTGGAAGATCATATGTTCAGATCCTATATGCATATTATTACCCCTCTGATTATGAACATGAATATGCTTTGTGAGTAATTACGTTCGTTCCCGAGGACAAGGGAGAAGTCTTGCTATGAGTAGTCATGTGAATTTGGTATTCGTTTGACATTTTGATAAGATGTATGTTGTCTAGCCTCTAGTGGTGTTATGTGAACGTCAACTACATAACACTTCACCATTATTTGGGCCTAGAGGAAGGCATTGGGAAGTAATAAGTAGATGATGGGTTGCTAGAGTGATAGAAGCTTAAACCCTAGTTTATGCGTTGCTTCGTAAGGGGCTGATTTGGGTCCATATGTTTCATACTATGGTTAGGTTTATCTTAATACTTTTGTTGTAGTTGCAGATGCTTGCAATAGAGGTTAATCATAAGTGGGATGCTTGTTCAAGTAAGAACAGCACCCAAGCACCGGTCCACCCACATATCAAATTATCAAAGTATCGAACGCGAATCATATGAACGTGATGAAAACTAGCTTGACGATATTCCCATGTGTCCTCGGGAGTGCTTTTCCTATTATAAGAGTATGTTCCGGCTTGTCCTTTGCTACAAAAGGATTGGGCCACCTTGCTGTACTTTATTTACTTTTATTACTTGTTGCTCGTTACAATCTATCTTATCACAACACTATCTGTTACCACTTATTTCAGTACTTGCAGAGAATACCTTGCTGAAAACCGCTTATCATTTCCTTCTGCTCCTCGTTGGGTTCGATACTCTTACTTATCGAAAGGACTACGATAGATCCCCTATACTTGTGGGTCATCAGAGCCCATGTTTATTTGCAAAAGAACTATTCTAAATCCTGATTGATGCACATTGGAAGAATATCATTCGTGTACTGCGAGCTGAGGAACAATTGGATATGCCACTTTTGCGATGAGATATTTAAATATGTGTAGTGTGTAAAATAAAATAATTCTCTACATCTCCTTTCTCCCGGTTCACATTCATTTACTACAATGCATTTCTTTCGTCATTTTTATCATGTCGCGTGCTTCCTTGAGTGGCGAGATGAAATTTACAATATCGTCGAGACATGTAGAAGTGCATGCTCTAGCCAATGCAAACAAAAGACTGATCTGATGAAAGAAACTAGCCAGCACATTATACGTCAACACTCCCCTCACGTGTGGCTCCCTCAGGCCTAAACTTGGACCGAAAGTGGGCTGCAATTTAATTGTGCCAGCTGGGTAGAAGTGCATGCTCTAGCCAATGCAACCAAAAGACCGATCTGATAGAAGAGACTAAGCAGCACATTATACGTCAACAAAACGTATGTTTGTTTTGAGGCTGATTAGGATTTATTTTCACCCTACACCTTTTTGTTAGGTTGATTAAGGTCAATTTCCGCGGTACGATGTTGTGGCATGCATTGGAGTGAACTGTGCTTAGTGTTGCACCTTTTACTAGGGAAGTCCATCATGGTTCTCTTTATTGATATCAAATAACAATTACACTTTTTATGAGATTTTACATTAAAGAAAACTAGGGGTTCATCAACCCAATTATAATGATTTTTTAGATAAATATAAAGTATACAACTAACTCCTGTATCATATCATTCGTTTCTTTTCGTTAGATGCTTCAATTTGATCCTCGAAACATAAGCCTGCATGGGAATCACAATGGTCGATAAAAAAGTGAGATGCAGAAAGAGAAATTTTTATGCTTTGTTGTAACGTGCTTGAGGCATTTTTTGCCTTTTGTCCGTAGCAACGCACGGGCATTGTCATAGTGAGTGTAAAAATACACTCGTCATCAGGCATGGTGTATGTTTGCTACTGGTGAGACGAGGCACAGTCGAGCTGGGCATAGAGGAAGTGATGACATGCACCCAAGGTGTTGAACATAATGCACGAGGGAGAACAGGGGAGAGGGGTCATCTCTAATGTGTGGCATTATTTGCCAACTCAGTCTAAGCCTCTAAGGGGTGGGCCCACTGGTTGGAGCTAGGCGCCGTCAATGCTTTATACAAATTTATACTACATTTCATATTAATTATGTGTTGTTTCTGTTCTATATTTTTAATTCCCTGCGATGTAAACAGGCATTCACATGAAATTTCATATGAATCAGACCATTCTTCTTATTTTTTTTCCTTAGGGAATCCATTTCCCATACGAGCAGGGGAGAGAACAGGGTAACGGGCCTCAACTTGTACAAACAGGACTAATTCAGGCCGACATTGTATGAGCACACTGGCCCAATTCATCCAAGGCCGAAAGAGACGACGGGCTTGTTAACAGAAGCCCGGCTAGCTAGTAGGAAATTCCTGGCAAATGGGTCCTCGCCCCTCGGTGGCATCCGTCACTGGCTAGTCCGCCACAGGCCAGAGGGACTGCACGAGCTCGGCGTAGCAGGCGAAGACGACGGCCAGGGCCAGCCCGAGCAGCGCCGCGCCGACGGCCACCGGCGCGCTCCCGGCCACCCATAGCGACATGCTCACCAGGAGCGCCATGGCGAAGGACCACAGCAGCACCTGCGCGGCCGCCGCCCGCGCCCACGCGAGCCGCTGCCGGGCGCCGTCCTCCGGGAGCGCGCACAGCGCCAGCAGGGACGTGAGCACGCAGAAGCTGAGCAGCTGCGACGCGAACACCGTGAGCAGGAGGTACTCCTCGCGCGCCTTCAGCTGCGCGGCGAACAGCGCGCCGGCGACGAGGACGACCAGCGAGAGCGTCCGCGTCGCCGTGGGCGAGGCGCAGGAGCACGACCTGCAGTTGCCGCAGCCGGCGCCGGACGGCGGCGGGATCTCGTCCGCCTCCGCCGCGGCTAGCAGCGGCTGCTGCTTCTCCATGTCGGGATCCGGCTCGTCGGTGGCTCCCATCACGCATGCACAATGGTACGCGAGTTGTCTGTGTCTCCACAATCCGAGCAGGCGGAACCGCGGAGGCGGGGTATATAAGCGGAGACGCCGCTTGCTGATAAGCTCGGGCGCGGGAGAACCAAGATATACGTGTGTGTAAAAGGCCAAGCTTGAATGGCTAGCGGGATTTACAAGATTGGAAGGACCTGCGTACGTCTGAGTATCTTAGGCAGCTCGAGAAAGTACAAAACAAAAACCCTCCTCGTACAATCTTTTTTTCTTTAACTGTGGATCCAAATCCAACAGCCTATGCATGTTCTTCCCTCTCAGGGAGCAAGGGCAGTCCCGGTGATCATTGCTCACACTCTGCAAGCTGATGCTTGAGGCTCTTTCGTTTTGTAACAGAATAAGAGGAAACGAGATAGACAGAAAGAAAGAGCTGCAACGTTTTGCACGCCGCGCCTGTTGGAACCGCTCTCTCACACGGATGGATGGAGGTAGAAGAAATTTTACCCGATTTCGCAGCCCCGTTACTATTCCCAAAGTACTAACTGAATTTGCAAACACAGTCGTGACCGTGCTTTGTAGTCCTACAGCAGAGTAGCGCCCACGCACACATGACCCGGCCATGGCCACTAATCCATGCATGCATAACTAATCCACCCATGCATTAAAAAACTTACTTGACCGGCCCACGCAAGTAGGTAGCTTATCCATCCATTGCATGCACGAACTAATCAACAATGTATGCACTGACTACTACCACTACGTCACACACGCACGCACACCTATGCCACGTCCCCGTTGCGTCCTGCCTGTCCCGCGCGCCACCGACACGCCCGACGAACCTGACGAGCCCGGCGGCATAAGTGTGTCCCGCCCATTCCGCGCGCACCCGACAAGTCTAACCACACATGCCGTGACTTATTCCAACACACACCCTCTAAGCCACGGCTTAGAAAAGTCCGTCGTAGTCAACGTTGGCATCGGCCAAGAGAGCTTGCTCCGTCGCCGGTCCTTTCCGCAGCTGCGGGCACTCGCGCCGGAAGTGCCCGTGCTCCCCGCACTTGTAGCAGCGCCTGCGCCTGTTGCCGCCGCTCCCCGACGCCACGCTGCGCCCGTCGTCGTCGTCCCGAGCACTGCCGTGTCGACGCTCCCGCGCTGCCCACTGCGTCGCCGTCATGAGCAGCTGCTCACCCCCGCGCTCGCCGCCGTCTTGTCCACGGCGCCGAACCCGCTCGTCGAACGCACGCAGCCGCCCAAGCGCTTCGTCGAACGCCATCGTTGTCACGTCGTGAAACTGCTCGATGCCGGCGACGACGGGGAAGAGGCGATCCGGCACCATATCCAGCAATTTCTTGACAAGTGCCGCGTCGCCCAGCGTTTCCCTGAGGTTGGCATACCTCGCCGCCATCGCCGCGAGCCTCCCGCCGTACACGTCGAGCTCCTCGCCGTCCGCCATCTTCATCCGGTCGAATTTGCCGTGCAGCGTCCCCAGCCTCGTCGCGCGGACCCGATCGACGCCAATGAACCTCACCTTCAGGGAGTCCCATACCTCCCTGGCGGTGAGCTTCATCGACACCTGCAGCAGCACATCCTCCGGCAACGCCCCGAGAAGCAACGCGCGCGCCATCTTGTCCTTCCGCGCGTTCACCGCCGCATCGTCCGGTGCCACCGCCTCCCATACGGTGTGGACGTCGAGGATCGCCTGCGCCTTGATGGCCCAGACCGTGTAGTTGTCCGCGGTCAGCATCGGCAACGCCCTCGTCGCCGATCCACCCGCGCCGCCGCCATGTGGGACGAGCGCCATGGTCGTCGGTGATCGCCCGAACCGAAGCTCTGTATACCAATTGTTGGAACCGCTTTCACACACGGATGGATGAAAATAGAAGGAGGAGCACACAGTACACTGGAGTTTCACCCGGTTTCGCAGCTCCGTTACTATTCGCAGAGTACTAACTGAATTTACAAACACAGTCGTGACCGTGCTTTGTAGTCCTACAGCAGAGTAGCGCCCACGCACACATGACCCGGCCATGGCCACTAATCCATGCATACATAACTAATCCACCCATGCACTAAAAAACTTACTTGACCGGCCCACGCAAGTAGGTAGCTTATCCATCCGTTGCATGCACGGACTAATCAACAATCTATGCACTGACTACTACCACTACGTCACACACGCACGCACACCTACGCCACGTCCCTACTGCATCCCGCGCGTCACCGACACGCCCGACGAACCCGACGAGCCCGACGACACAAGTATGTCCCGCCCGTCCCGCACGCACCTGACGAGTCTGACCATACATGTCGTGGCTTATTCCAACACACACACCCTAAGCCATGGCTTAGAGGAGTTCGTCGTCGTCGACGTTGGCATCGGCCAAGAGAGCCTGCTCCGCCGCCGGTCCTTTCCGCAGCTGCGGGCACTCGCGCCAGAAGTGCCCGTGCTTCCCGCACTTGTAGCAGCGCCTGCGCCTGTTGCCGCCGCTCCCCGACGCCATGATGCGCCCGTCGTCGTCGTCCCGAGCACCGCCGTGTCGATGCTCCCGCGCTGCCCACTGCGCCGCCGTCATGAGCAGCTGCTCACCCCCGCGCTCGCCGCCGTCTTGTCCACGGCGCCGAACCCGCTCGTCGAACGCACGCAGCCACCCGAGCGCTTCGTCGAACGCCATCGTCGTCACGTCATGGAACTGCTCCATACCGACAACAACGGGGAAGAGGCGATCCGGCACCGTATCCAGCAACTTCTTGACAAGTGTTGCGTCGCCCAGCGTCTCCCCGAGGTTGGCATACCTCGCCGCCATCGCCGCGAGCCTCCCGCCGTACATGTCGAGCTCCTCGCCGTCCGCCATCTTCATCCGGTCGAATTCGCCGTGCAGCGTCCCCAGCCTCGCCGCGCGGACCCGATCGGCGCCAACGAACCTCACCTTCAGGGAGTCCCATACCTCCCTGGCGGTGAGCTTCATTGACACCTGCAGCAGCACATCCTCCATCAACGCCCCGAGAAGCAACGCGCACGCCATCTTGTCCTTCCGCGCGTTCACCGCCGCGTCGCCCGGCGCCACCGCCTCCCATACGATGTGGACGTCGAGGATCGCCTGCGCCTTGATGGTCCAGACCGTGTAGTTGTCCGCGGTCAGCATCGGCATCGCCATCGTCGCCGATCCGCCCGCACCGCCGCCGTGTGGGACAAGCGCCATGGTCGCCGGTGATCGCCCGAACCGAAGCTCTGTATACCAATTATTGGAGGGTTAATTATCCTTTTGCCCTCAGTGGTGTCCATCTGCTCAGTTTTGCCCTCAGATGCGAATTGTGCTCAGTTTTGCCCCTAGTCCGTGCGCACCGACTCGTTCCGTGAACTCTGTCGTCTCCGTCAGGTCAACCTTTTGACTCGGCCCTTACAGGTGGGACCAGGCGGTAGAAACGGCCAATTTTATTCAGACCGTTGCACGCGTGGCTTGTGGGACCCAACAAAGAGCCGTTGAGCAGAGAGCCGTTGGCGGGTGTGCTATATAAGCGGGCGACAGCGGTGGTGACCACGGCGACAGAGAGCACGGCGGTGACCACGGCGAGAGAGAGAGCACGGCGACGGGAAGCTAGCTGTGGAGGGCGCGGCGGTGGGAAGCTGGCAGTGGAGGGCGCGGCGGCGTTGAGATCCCCTTCGGCTCCGAGCTCCATGTCTTCCTCAAGCTCCCGCGCCACCTCGCGGATGCAGAGCCGGGCGCGTGTGGACATGCCTGTCTTCGTCTGTCCGCGGTGCCGGGCGGGCGTTGATCGAAGGGTTTCTCAGACACCGAGGAACCAGAATCGTCCGTTCTACGTGTGCAGCGAGAATGGGGTAAGAATCGGAGCAATTGCACCATTTTCGTCGTCGGGATGTTTGAGCAATGGGTTGATCTGTTTAGTGTTCATGCAGGTGACATGCTTCTTTCTTTGGGTCGATGCTCTGGCCAAGACTCTGATGAATGAACTGCAAGAAGAGCATGAAGAATGGTTGCGCATGTTGCCACGAACGGCAGTGGCCACACCACGAGCTCCGGAAGAAGAGATGGATGGCGAAGCACGCACTGACAGAGAGCTAGCTATTGAGCTTAGGATGTTGAAGACGAAGGTTAGGAAGCTTGAAGATCAAGCACTACCAATACCCATTTGCAAATACTTTTGGGCATTTGTAGGTATGGTAATCGCACTGGTTGTAATGTTGAAAATGTATGGAAAGGCATGAATTATGAAGGAATTTGTAATCTTGAAATTGTTTGAGAAATTCACCTAGTTTAAATGTTGGTTAAAGTTGTTTAAATGTTGAAACAAAAAGAGAAGAAGTGACCAACATTTAAATATGTTGGAAAAAAAGAGAAGAAATTAGGAATTCAGAAACTTTTGATCAATGAAATGCAGCTCTCTGCTCTGCCTTTCTGTCCAAAAAAAGGTTGCTCTTGGGCCAAATTCAGAGCGTAGAGCCAAGTGCAGGCTAGACTAATGGGCCAACTGCATCGAATTAGGCCCATTCAGGGGTTTTCTTGCGTATTTTTCTGTTTTCTATTCTGATTTAATTTAGGCAGTAAATCATAATGCTGAAACTTTTTGTGGAAGCTAATTGAATTATTCCGGAGCCAAACAATTAATGTTAGAATTTTTTGGAGTTGTTAATTAATCCAATTCAAATACACCGTGATTTAAATGAAAGACCAAAATGTCATGAAAAATGTGCCTCAGCTCTGGTAGAGGTTTACGCCAGGTGCCAAAATAAATGAACATTTTTTAAGGGCATTACATTGAGAAAAACATAATATGTCTAAAAAATGAAGGGTGGAAAATGCACAAAAAATTGGTGCGCCTGGGGACTCGAACCCAGGACCGCGTGGGTTTGTGGTGTTTAGGGCTACGCTGGTAACCGCTAGGACAGATGGCAAGACTTTGACATGGGTAGGGAAAGAAGGTATACATAGTGAGACTGTGAATTTTTTTTTAAAAAAATAGTGAGACCGTGAATGTTGCACACGCGTGAGAGTGGTTTTCCTTTGTTTTGCACTTAAATTTTGGAGGGTTGGAAGGTTGAAAATGTATGTTGCACTACCACATGATTTTGGTCAGAGTGGCACTTGGTTTAGGGTTAGAGTGGCACTTGGTTTAGGATTTAAAGGGAATAAATTTGCATGTTAGTTCATGACTTTTTGTTTGAATGAAATAGAGGGCTTCTCACCCCCTCCAAAAACCACAAGTTCTCGAACTTCATGACTTGTTTAGGGAAGAAATGATAAGTTTGGGCACGGACATTTTTTAACACACATAATAAGATGGAACACACCGTACCATTACAATAACTTAGATAAGTTCACGGACAGTTCACGGACACATGATGAAACATGACACGACACGACACGACATAGAAAAGCAACAAAATAAAAAACCAAACATGACGAGCTTGACTCCGGGCTTGAACATCTTCATCTTGACCTCCTTCTTCCACCTTGGCCGCGCGCGCCCCTTCAACACCGTCTTCATCTTCACACCTCCTCCTCCTCGTCGTAGGGAAGGGAGTGCATCTGGCCTGGAGCGGGGAAGATGCGCTCGTAGTTGGTGTAGATGTTGTAGACGGTGAAGAAGATGGCCTCGCAGCCGCACCAAAAGACTTGGCCGAGGAGCTCGCGCGCGTCAAATGGGTTGGTGAAGGTGACCGTGAGCAGTAGGAGGATGCCGCCGCGGTCACGAACCTCGTTGAGGGTGAACATCCTCGGCGAGCCCCGTGGGAGGTGGGCATAGCCGGCTCTGAGGAAGGCGCGGGTGAGTTCGACGGAACCCCTCCACCTTGAAATAGCCCACACACGGAGCTCCCTCTCCACGAGCACGCCCGG
This sequence comes from Triticum aestivum, assembly GCF_018294505.1. Taxonomy (NCBI): domain Eukaryota; kingdom Viridiplantae; phylum Streptophyta; class Magnoliopsida; order Poales; family Poaceae; genus Triticum; species Triticum aestivum. Next base: position 577,359,629 of record NC_057797.1, read on the forward strand.
TGGGTAGCGCAGCTCCGGCACCACAGGCGGACGGCTGAAGGTCGGCCCGTTGAACTGCATCTTCTTCACTTGGTCTCGCTTGGGGAGGGCTCGGTCGCTTGGGTGTTTGAAGTTGGAGAGGATCGGATCTGGCTTGTGGGTGGGAGAGGAAGAGAGGCACCCCATTTATAGGCCTGTGGGTGGGAGAGGAAGAGAGAAAGGATGAGAATGGTGCGTGTGTGAATCCGGACGCGTGTGTGTATCCGTTACGTTTTGCACACTTAAATTTTTGCACGAAAACGATGCATCTTTGACCGGGCAGTGCATGTGAACCGCTGCCCTGAACCACTGCCCTGAACCACCTAGCTCGCCTCGCTAGCCTAGCTCGCCTAGCGCGCCTCGCTCGCCTCACTCGCATGCATGCACGTCGCCGCCTCCCGCGCATGCGCAAACCCACGTAGCCGCCTCCATGCATGCAAGGCCTGGAAAGGCTGAGACGGGCTATTTACTGCAGTCTCAGGCCCAGACAACGAGACGGCCCAACGGTCCATCCAGCGCGCCCGATATTTGTTAAAAAAACAATCTCCCAGCCAATCAGATTGCATCTCGCGGATCGCCCCCCTCCTCCCCGCAGATTCCTTCTAGAAGGGTTAGATCGACGGCCCTTGATCACCGCTAGGGTTAGATGAATGGTCCTTATTCAGCGCTAGGGTTAGCGGGGTTTGGGAGGGGTTTGGAGCAGTCAAAGCTATGTTTGACCAGATTTCAAATGAGCATAATAAATTAAATAAAAATCAGAAAAATGAAAAACCTGCGCACATAGTCTTCTTATGTCATATACTAACGATTTAAGTTGATAAACAAGCTTTACATACATTTAAATGATAAGTTCATGTGTATTGTATGATATCTCGAGTATCTCAAACTCTCTTGTATGAAGTGAAGAGAAGTGTTTTGGGAAAATGAACATGAAAATTTCAAAAAACTCACCACAGCTTCATTTTGGAGTGACTAAGAAGGATCCAGGCTTAGTTTTTCATTTTGATGTTTTACACTTGTTTAAATCTTGGTCAAAGTTAAGTTTGACCAGAATTCAAATGAGCAAAACAAATTTAAAAAAGAATCAAAAAATGGAAAAACCAGCGCACATAGTCTGTACATATAGAATATATGTGTAGGAAAGTTATTTGACTGATTTAGATAAGGTTGAAAAAAACCTTGCTTAGAAATGAGGCCGTTTACCCTACCTTTGGACCCCTCTTTTTAGCACATTTTTCATGAAAATTTCAAAAACCTCACCACAACTTCATTTTGGATTGACTAAGAAGTATCCAGGCTTAGTTTTTCATTTTGATGTTTTAGACTTGCTTAAATCTTGGTCAATGTTAGGTTTAACCAGAATTTAAATGAGCAAAATAAAATTCAAAAAAATCAAAAAAAAGAAAAACCATGTGCTCATTCAAACATCATCCAACAGATATTTAAACATCATGTCAAACATACTTCTAACATAGGTCCAACATCATCCAACAGAAATACAACATGTCAAGTGATAAATGTTTCATAATACAACATCATTCCTTATTCATAATGTTTCATAATTGTTCATAGATAGCGTTGGGGCTTCTGTCTGTTCCTTGAGCTTCTTGTCATCACTTTGCTCCTCGTGCACCTTGTGCTCATTGTTTCTTCTCTTCTTCTCTTGGTTGTCGGTACCTTGCGCGTCTTCTTCAAACCTACCATAGAGCTGTGCAAAACATAAAGGGTCCAAAATAAACGGTAATGAGATCGTGTCAAGTGATAGATGTACAGTAGTATTTGACCCTTGCAAGATTTACATACCTAGCAGAACTCACAACAACAGAAGGTTGGTCACCATTTGGAGCCTCACTTGGATCATCATTTGGAGCCTCACTTGGATCACCATGATCACCATTTAGAGCCTCACTTGGATTACCATTTGGAGCCTCACTTGAATCATTATTTGGAGGATATTTTGGATCATCGTCAAAATCATCCGGCTGTTGACCATCATTTTCATCATCTGTTGAGGCAACCGGCTGTTGACCAACATTTTCATCATCTGTTGAGGCAACCGACTGCTGACCAACATTTTCATCGAAGCCTTCATCGAAACTCTCTCCGAATGCTGGATCTACTGTGTTATCACAATACTTACCGAAATGACCAGACCCACCACATCTTGTGCACTTACGCTTCCTCGCTCCAAGTCCAGCTCCTTCGCTGCGAGGTCTTATTCGACTCTTCCTTGGTCTACCTGCTGCTCTCTTCAGAACTGGAGCGCAAAGCTTGAATCCAGGGTCCACCATGTCCTATTGTTGTTTTCCCTCCATAGCAGGCAAGGCATAAGCATATGTGGCTTTGAACCTTGCAACAGAGTAGTAATCATGCACATACTGCTGTATGTTCCCTGCTGGACCTGGGAGAGAAGTGATGAAAAACAAGGCATGAATGCATGGCAACCCAGTTATCTGCCATTGCCTACAACTGCAAGTTCTAGCTTCTAAATCCACTGGATATCTCCATTCCCTCTTCTCTTTATCCAAATATGATATCTCTGCTGTGGTACCCGAGCAAAGCGTCATGTTCATTTCCAAGCCTGTTGTCTTCTGCTTCAGTTCATTCATCACGGCAGGGATGATAATGTGGCCCATGAATTTTGCCTCGGCTATTCCTGCACGATAATGAAATTTCTGCATGTATTCTATCCTTATTCTGTCAAGCAAATCCACCACATAATGACCCTTTAGTTTTCCGGATCGTTGAGTTGAAAGACTCTGCTAGATTATTGTGCACATAGTCAACTTTGCTCACTTCACTGAATTGGCTTCTAGCCCATAACTTGGAGTGGTGTGTTTCCAAGTATTCTTTCACTTTGGGATTCATGTATAACTGCCTCAAGTGGTAGTTGTGCTTCTTCACACTGCATGTCAAAGATGCTGGCCATAAATTGTCGGTATACACCTTTCCTTTGAATTTCTTCATGAAATTTGCAGCAAGGTGACGCATGCATTCCCTATGCTCTACTCCAGGGAACACATTGTCCACGGCCACTTCTAAACCTTTGCAGGCATCTGTATGAATGACCAACCCATTGGGATGTGCAATAGCCCGGCGGAGATTATGCAAAAACCAAGTCCAGCTCTCCTCAGACTCTGTCTCTAGCACACCATAGGCAACTGGAAATACAAAACTATGTGCATCAACTGCACAAGCTGCTACTAACTGTCCTTTAAACCTTCCTGTGAGAAAAGTGGCATCAATAGCCAAATAAGGCCTGCAGCCTACCAAAAAACCCCGGCGACAAGCCTCAAAGCAGACAAAAACCCTTCTAAAACATTCCTTGGTCTTTGTCACTCCCCTGAATGTGTACTCCACGGTGTGGTGATCAATATCTACAATACTACCTGGGCTTGTCCTCTCCACTTCACCTTTGAATGAATACAACAATTGAAAACTTTCCTGCCAGTTACCATAAATAGAATCCATAGCATGTTGTTTACCATTGAACAACCTCATGTATGGTAAATCTATCTTGAACTTATCTTTGATGTTCTTCTGCAATTCCTTTGGACCCACTTGCTGGTTTTCTTTCACCCACTTTTTTACTTCTTCTGCCACCCATCTTGACTTGGCTCTACTGATTGTATCCTTCCTAAGGGTTGATTCCTGACATGTGTGCTTAAAAGGATTCACTTTGACCTGAACATTAGTGCTATTCCGCATTTTAGCTGCAAGCAGCCTCCATGGACAACCCTCAGTCGGACAGTGCACTCTGTAACGTACTTGATCGCTCTTGTCAACTTTGAAAGTGCGTTCTACCTTGATGCAGTATGTCACAAGTGCATTTCTACACTCATTCATGGATGCAAAAACTGTACCTTCTTCCATTTGAGGGTTCAAAGGGTCCCATTGAACAGCTGCAAGGTCTTCGTCCTCACCCATCGCGTCATCATCCACACAGACTGCATTGTGAGCCTCATCTTGGTTTTCAGCCCTAGGTGCCCGTCGTAAATTCTGAATAACATCAGAATATAACTTCTCTTCATCAACCCCAGAATTGTAGCCATCAGGCTCCACTTCAAGGGGGACCCTACTGCTGTTGCCCACACTTGTCGAGCCATCACGTCGCCGTGCACCAACTGAACTGTTCTGGCTAGAGATGCCATTACGACGACTTGATTCTCCCCGAGATGTTGCACCCGCCATCCTAGGTCCAAATGCCTGCTCAAGCACATCAACTTGCAGCCTCACATGGAAATTATCTTTCTCTTTATGCCTAACAAACATGGTAGCTAGCTCTTCATCATTACTAACTGTCACCCAATTCTTTCCCCCATCATAGTATTTGTAAACCACTTCATCAAGCAAACCCCAAGGATATTGGCTACAAATTACCTCCCCAAATTGTCTGAAACTCCAATTACTAGCCATTGGCAACCGATAATCAAAACCTCCTTGGTATTTCTTCTTATCCTTTGCATCGAACATGTACCGGTCCCTTCTAATGTGCACCATGAAAGCAAACCGCAACTCCATCCTAACCGGCGAAAAACAGAGACGCAATCAGCACACTAATTGGGCAAACCTACTCGAATCGAGTGTTCAAATGCACAACTAAGCTCAATCTAAACAAGAGGCGAGACTTACCCCTCGGGAACCCAGTCGTGGACGCGGCGGATCTCCGGCCCGATGCCTGCCTCGCCAAATACTCCGGGGTCGCCGCTGCTCTCCATTTCGCCCTAGGGTTCTTCCTCCTAGTTCAAATAGCTCCAGCAGCCCCCCACCTTTGAGCGCTCCGGCCGGGCGCACGGAAGGAGGCCGCGCCGCGGGTCGAGCAGGTGGCGGGCGCCCCACCCGTGGCGTCGCAGGAAGGTGGTGGGCGTCACAATGAGCCGTGGAGCGTAGGCGCAGGGAGGTAGCTGCGGAGCAGGGCGTGCAGCTGGTGGCGGGGCAGGTGCTGGCCGCGGCGCAGGTGGCGGCGGCGGCGGCGCACGACAGCCGGCCGGGCGGATGGGTGTGAGCTAGAATGATTTGGGGATTTAGTTGCAGGGGCCTACATGTCAGCTCCGGACCCACGTCCACGCGGTCCCACGTGTAAGCTCCGGACCCACAACTACTAACGCCGGCGGACGGAATTGACTCAAATATGGCCGTTTGGCCTCGTCGTAGTTGCTGTGCACGGACTAGGGGCAAAACTGAGGACAATTTGCATCTGAGGGCAAAACTGAGCACGACACCACTGAGGGCAAAAGGATAATTAACCCATTATTGGAACCGCTCTCTTACACGGATGGATGGAGGTAGAAGGAGGAGCACACAGTACACTGAAGTTTCACCCGGTTTCGCAGCCGCGTTACCATTCCCAGAGTACTAACTGAATTTACAAACAGTCATGACCGTGCTTTGTAGTCCTACAGCAGAGTAGCGCCCACGCACACATGACCCAACCATGGCCAGTAATCCATGCATGCATAACTAATCCACCCATGCACTAAAAAACTTACTTGACCGGCCCATGCAAGTACGTAGCTTATCCATCCGTCGCATGCACGGACTAATCAACAATGTATGCACTGACTACTACCACTACGTCACACACATACGCACACCTTCGCCATGTCCCCGCTGCGCCCCGCGCGTCCCGCCCGTCCCGCGCATCACCGACACGCCCGACGAACCCGACAAGCCCGACGGCACAAGTGTGTCCCGTCCGTCCCGCGTGCACCCGACGCGCCCGACTACACATGTCATGGCTTATTCCAACACACACCCCCTAAGCCACGGCTTAGAGGAGTTCGTCGTCGTCGACGTTGGCACCGGCCAACAGAACCTGCTCCGCCGCCGGTCCTTTCCGCAGCTGCGGGCACTCGCACCGGAAGTGCCCGTGCTCCCCGCACTTGTAGCAGCGCCTGCGCCTGTTGCCGCCGTGCTATACTGCAAAACCGTCTCTCTGACAGTATGATATAGTTGAGCCACACGCCAACAGTTCGGACAAATTTGCATTTGAGGAATATATAACCCCCATCTCGACGGGACGCGCGTCGATCCCTATGTTGCATGGAGCTGAGCATCTTCTATTCGCTGGGATCAAGCATTTCCTCTGCATGGGCTTCCAATTGCTCGGAAATTCTCAGCTATATGGGGGCCTTTGATGAGCAAAAAGAATTGATCAAGAAATTGTAAACTTTCGCATAATTGATGGTAAAAGAACGAGAGTTCGTGCTATTGTCTATAAAACTTTTCAGTGCCTAGCTCGAACTGAACTGAACGTCGACATACGTCCGTACATGGCACAGGCCACAGAGTGTCAAGATAAACTCCCGCTGATGGATGTTCAGTCTAAGGGGGATGCTATGGTGAGTGAATCTCAACAAAGATATAGTCAGTTAGTTATACAAGACCCTAGTACAAAGAGCCTAACTGTTCGTGAAGAAGATTCAGGCATATAAGAGTTAGCTAGCTAACACATTTCCAGATGCCCTAAAGCATCACATACAGGAAAGCTATGATTTTTAAGATGATACGTACTTGCATCCCCCACAAACTGCAGAAAGTCTGATGCTGTCAATGACAGGAAAGCTAGCTAGCCCGGGAGTTCGCCATCAGTCTGCACTTTGTAGGTGTCAGGACTCAGGACAGATTGTCACGAAGTTAGTGCTACCTGAACATGCTTGTTTAGCTCAACCCAGTTAGTGCTTTACTGTTAACGCACCTTGCTTAACACCACCACTATCTTCTGGAATGGAGCTCATACACAGATATCATGTATGAATAACAATCCGAGTATCATCTGAGTAGCAGCAACAAATACGAACTTGCATTCTGAAAGCACGACCTATTACAGTATTAGAGAATTCACCTATTCTTGCAGATAATATCCCTAGTTCTATCAAGCACAAGAAGGCAGGGTAGCATAGCATACAAACAAATAGAAATGTCAGTAATGATCCAATCAGGTTGAAAGATCCAGTCTCCCCTTATTCTAAGTACCTGGTGATCTTCAAAAAAACTCGACCAGTGCTTCCCATCTCAGTGAAAATTTTGGTCTTCACATATTTCATCACCCCTGTGTTTATAGTGATTGGCCAAGGAGTAAGCTGATCCACATTGCCGACAGTTCGGCGTCAGTCATCATCAAAATGATCATTTTGCGCTCCTGCAAGAATTCAGCACATGGTACACCGACGTAAAATTCAGAATGGAATTGCACGCCAATACAGGTTGAAAAAGCAACTCTTATGCGCATTTTTGAATCGGTCCGGTCTGAACAGAGCATACACCTCTGCTTGCTACAAAAACTCTTGCTTCCGCTTCTCAAAAAGCTCACGCTTTTACAGCATCTTCCGCGGCCAGCCGCTCGTCCTCAGTGGTAAGTCCCTCGATCAGTGAAATATATGTACTGTCATCAGGGGTGATGCCATTGCCCACCATTTCTTTCACCAGCTCCTCTGCATCCTCTCCTTGGCCATTCTTGCAGAGCCCTTGTATCATTGCATTATATGTCATAACTGTTGGGTTGAATCCCTTGTCTATCATCTCATCCCGAACCTTCAGAGCATCCTTGATGTCACCCTTCATGCTGTAGCCGCTGATCAGGGTGTTGTAACTGACAAGGTCTGGCTTGATACCTCTCTTTGTCATTTTGTCAATGAGCCCACGCGCTTCATCAAGACGCCCCAGCAAGCACAGCCCCCTCATCAGAGTATTGTATGTCACGTCATCTGGTGTGATCCTCTTCTTCTCCATTTCTCCCATGATCTCAAATGCCCGGTCCATATCTCCACCGGTGCAGTGGCTATTGATCAGGGCATTGTACATGACAAGGTCAGGCCTGATGCCTCTCCTCACAGCCTCATTGAACAGACTATCAGCCTCCTGGACCATCCCCTTCTTGGACAAGGCATATATCAAAGACGTATAGGTCACCACGGTCGTACGAATCCCTTTCGCAGCCATATGTTCAAACATCTTCATTGCTTTCTTCTCCTTGCCCTCCTTGCAGTAACCGTTGATCAATATATTGTACGTGAACGCATCTGGTGCAAGCCCCTTGTCACCCATCTCCTCAACCAATGCATGCGCCTCCGCAGCACGCCCTTCCATGAACAACGCGTGCACAAACAAATTGTATGTCGCGACTGTCATGGAAACCCCCCTCGCTACCATTTCTTCCCGGCAACGCAGCGCGGCCTCCAGATTTCCCCGGTCACAGTATGCGCCTATCAGCGCGTTGTACATCATCGGATTTGGCTCCACCTCTCCCTTAGCCAGCATTTCGTCGAACACCTTGGCTGCTTCCTCGACCTTGCCGACCTTGCACCATCCGGAGATAACCGTGGCGTAGGTGTACTTGTCGGGCGGAATACCGCTCCGCTCCCGCATCTCCCGCATGATATCCAGCCCCGCCTGGACGCGGCCGCGGGCGCAGAACCCGGCGATGATGGTGTTGTAGGTGACGGCGTTGGGGCCGGGCATCTGTCGGAGGAGCTCCAGCGCGCGGGCGGGCTTGCCGGAGGAGCAGAGGTGGCGCAACATGATGTTGAAGGTGGTGGCGGAGAGCGGGAGGCGGAGGCGGAAGATATCGGCGAAGAGGACGAAGGCGGGGGCGGAGGGGAGGGAGGAGAGGAGCGGGTGGAGCGTGGCGGTGGGGATGGGGAGGGAGAGCGACTTGAGCCGCGAGTAGAGGCTGAGCGAGGTGGTGTGCGGGCGGCCGGCGATGGAGGCGGTGAGGAGCAGGTGGGGCAGCGACGGGGTGGCGGAGAGGTGCGGCAGCACGGCGAGCGGGGAGAGCGCCGGGTCGGCGGACAGCGCCGACTTGAAGAGCGCGAGCGCCGCGGCCGGAGTGGGCGCCGCGCGGGCGGCCGCCGCGACGGCCGCGGGGGAGGTGGGCGGCGCCATGGAGACGGAGGTCGCTGCTAATCTGTTTCTCTTTTTTGATTTAGTTGCTGCTAACAGTAATGACTAGAAGCCTAGGCGGGTTTGCGAGGTTTTGTTTGCGGAGCCCGTTCAGAATACAAAACAGCAGCACTCTGAACTCTGAAGGGCACGCCAAGCTGCGATAAAATTCAGAACGGGCGACATTTTCGATAAAAGGCGCTTTTATTAATTCATTATGTAGTATCAAGTGGATACAACATAATAAGTGACACCCGGTCTCTGCATAGCTAAGATGCACACAGTCTTAACAAAAAGAAGTATATATAAAAAACGACAAGTTGGCAACAGTAAAGCCATATGAGTCCGAAACGGTAAATAACCTGCATAAAAGAAGAGGTTTTGCCATTAAAAACACAATCATTTCTACATAGGCAAAGCGACCATAATAAGGCAGCCACTCCCATCCGTATTAGCGTACTAAAAGTATTTGGTATTCCATCAAGCCAGTGACCATATATATTGGCAACACTTGTTGGCGGATACAAATTGGACACTATTTGGATGACTGACCATATAGAACGCGCGAACTTGCACTGAAAGAAGAGGTGTTTAATTATCTCGTCATGAGTACAAAAGCTACACTTCTTACTTCCTTGCCAGTTGCGTCGAGCGAGGTTGTCTTTTGTTAGCATAACTCCTCTTCGAAGATACCACATGAAAATCTTATTTTTTTGTGACATCTTTGATTTTCATATTAGTTTATTATTATCCAATGAAACCTCTTAGTGCGAGAGTGCACGGTACATAGTCAACTGTGTAGGATCCAGATGTAGTGAGATTCCAGCAAAACACATCCCTCCCTTGTGTCAAGTTAACCGAATCCAAACGGGATAGAAGATGTTGCCATGACGCAAGGCGGAGGCCAATCAAATCCCTCCTAAATGATACATTCGACGGGGAGGAGCTGAGCACGTGTGCAAGAGTATCATTCTTATCGCGTACAATTCGGTACAAGGCTGGATACTGTTCCTGAAGAGTGGTATTTCCTATCCACCTGTCCTTTCAGAAACGTATCTCGGAGCCGTCCTTTATCGTGAATGATCCAAAGCGGAATAGATGTTTTTTACCGCCATCAGGCCAGACCAAAAATGTGAGTCACCAGGTTTTCAATATGCCTGGGACAACGCTTTTTGGCCTACGTACTTATTGCGCAACAGGGTTTGCCAAACACCATCCTCGGTAAGTAGCTTGAACAACCATTTACTGAGCAAGGCATCATTTTTAACCTGGAGGTCCTGAACACCTAAACCTCCCTTGTCTTTTGATCGACAAACCACACTCCATTTGATTAGCCTATACTTTTTATTTTCACTATCTCCTTGCCAAAAGAATCTGGATATGAAGTAATCTAGTCTTTGCAGAACCCCTTTGGGAGTTTGAAAAAATGAGAGCATGTAGAGAACCATGTTTGTGAGAACAGAATTGATTAAAACTAGTCGCCCTCCAACGGAGAGCAACTTGCCTTTCCAACTGCTCAACCGTTTCTTCAATCGCTCTTCAACATGTTTCCACTCCGCATTAGTGAGACGCCGATAATGAATCGGAATTCCCAAATATTTAACCGGGAATTGGCCTTGTGCACAACCGAACAAGTCAGGATATTGTGCAACCACCTCCTTGGCTTCTTCGAAACAGAACAATTCACTTTTATGGAAGTTAATTTTCAGACCTGACATTTGCTCAAAAGCTGAAAGCAATAGTTTCATATTTTTAGCCTTATCTAGGTCATGTTCCATAAAAAGAATTGTATCATCGGCATATTGCAAGATAGAGAGTCTGCCATCCAGAAGATGTGGCACTACTCCTGCAATTTGACCGTCCTGTTTGGCGCGTTTGATCAAAGTAGCCAACATGTCAGCAACAATGTTAAATAACATTGGAGACACTGGGTCACCCTGCCGTCATCCCTTTTTAGTTTGGAAGTAATGACCTACATCATCATTGACTTTTATAGCCACACTACCTCTAGTAATGAAATTTTGGACCCATTCGTGCCATTTATCTGAGAAACCTTTCATTCTTAGGGTCTGTTGGAGAAATGACCATTTGACTTTGTCGTATGCCTTTTCAAAGTCGATTTTAAATACTACTCCACTCATGTTCTTCCGGTGTATCTCGTGGACGGTCTCGTGAAGGATTACTACTCCATCGAGTATATTTCGTCCTTGCATGAAAGCCGTTTGGGATGGCTGAACAACATGATCGGCGACCGTGTTGAACTTATTAGTCGCAACTTTGGTGAAGATTTTGAAGTTGACAATAAGGAGGCAGATCGATTTGAACTGTTGAATCTGTTCAGCCTCCTTAGTCTTTGGCAACAAAACAATCTCGCCAAAATTAAGCCAAGATAGGTCTAGTTGGACGGCATGAAAAAATGAACAACTCCATTAGGTCAGTCTTGATGACATCCTAGAAGTTCTGATAGAACTCCGCGGGGAAACCATCAGGGCCTGGAGCTTTGTTATGTTCTATTTGGAACACCGCAGCTCGCACCTCCTCTTCAGAGAAAGGTGCCGTCAGGATATCATTCTCTTCTTCTGTGACTTGTGGAATGTCATCTGTTCGGGTCTCATCTAGAGTGAAGTTCCCTTCCTCTGGAGCTCCAAACAGACACTTGTAGTATTTGTTTATATAATGCTTGAGCTCTGCCTGACCCTTGATCCGTCCCTCATCCTGTTGGAGGCTAAAAATACACTTCATCCTATGCCGCCCATTGGCGACCATTTGGAAATATCGTGTATTGTTGTCTCCCTCCAAGATGAATTGGGCACCTGATCTTTGATACCACTTGATTTCCTCTTCTCGCAATAGACGTGCAATCTGCTCATCGGATTGATTTTTCATATCAATCTCCTGTTGAGACAAAATGCGAGTCTCTGCTATTTTGTTGAGGTCATCTATAATAGTGGAAAGGCGTTGCTTTTCTTTTTTATACATACCACTTGTGTGTTTGGCCCATCCAGTTAGGAACTGCCTCATGGCTCGAATTTTGAAGTACCATCTTTGAATCAGTGTGCGACCAACGACAGGCCTCTCCCATAAATTCTTAACTATATCCGCAAACCATCCCAATTCAAATTTGAATGGACGGCGAACAGTGGGAGAGCCAGTAGAGTTAGAATCAAGAATGACAGGTGCATGGTTCGAAAGTGACTCAATATGCTCTTGGGTATGCACTATTACCATAGGGAATTTTAATTCCCACTCGGTATCCATGAGTACCCGATCGAGTTTCTCGTATGTCGGCACCGGACGGTTGTTGGCCCAAGTGAATTGTCGCCCCGACATACTAGCTTCTCGAAGATTCAAACTGTCAATTACAACGTTGAATAAGAAAGGCTAGTGTGTGTCAAAACGATCATTATTTTTCTCTTCCTGGTATCTAAGGATATTGAAGTCACCTCCAATAAGCATTGGATGGGGGTTATCCTTAGCCAAGTTCACCAATTCCCGAAGGAAAGTAGATTTATTCTCATCTTGGGCAGCCCCATAGACTGCGACCAGGCTCCATGTATAATTGTCAGCTCTATTTCATAGGTGGAATTTGATGTGAAATTCACCAACCGAAAAAGCTAACAAGTCCATGGTTGTGGTCTGTATCCCAAGTAAGATTCCTCCAGACCTTCCACGTGGTGGTAAGTGTCGGGGAACGCAATAATTTCAAAAAAATTCCTACGCACACATAAGATCCATCTAGGTGATGCATAGCAACGAGAGGGGAGAGTGTTGTCCACGTACCCTCGTAGACCGAAAGCGGAAGCGTTATGACAACGCGGTTGATGTAGTCGTACATCTTCACGATCCGACCGATCCTAGCACCAAAGGTACGGCACCTCCGCGATCTACACACGTTCAGCTCAGTGACGTCCCACGAACTCTAGATCCAGCTTAGGTCGAGAGAGAGTTTCGTCAGCACAACAGCGCGATGACGGTGATGATGAAGTTACCGACGCAGTGCTTCGCCTAAGCTGTACAACGATATGACCGAGGTGGAATCTGTGGAGGGGGGCACCGCACACGGCTAAACAATCAACTTGTGTCCCTATGGGGTGCCCCCTCCCCCGTATATAAAGGAGTGGAAGAGGGGGAGGGCTGGCCCTCTCATGCCGCGCCCAAGGGGGGAGTCCTACTCCTGGTGGGAGTAGGATTCCCCTTTCCCTTGTTGGAGTAGGAGAGGAAGGAAGAGGGAGAGATAGGGAAGGAAAGGGGGGCGCCCCCCTACCCAATTCGGATTGGGCTTGGGGGGCGCCCTCCACCTTGGCTGCCTCCTCCTCTCTCCCACTAAGGCCCAATAACGCCCATACACTCCGGGGGGGGGGGGGTTCGGTAACCCCCCGGTACTATGGTAAATGCCCGAACTCACCTACCATTCTGATGTCCAAACATAGCCTTCCAATATATCAATATTTATGTCTCGACCATTTCGAGACTCCTCGTCATGTCCGTGATCATATCCGGGACTCCGAACTACCTTCTGTACATCAAAACACATAAACTCATAATACCGATCGTTACCGAACGTTAAGCGTGCAGACCCTATGGGTTCGAGAACTATGTAGACATGACCGAGACTCACTTCTGGTCAATAACCAATAGCGGAACCTGGATGCTCATATTGGTTCCTACATATTCTATGAAGATCTTTATCGGTCAAACCGCATAACAATATACGTTGTTCCCTTTGTCATCGGTATGTTACTTGCCTGAGATTCGATAGTCGCTATCTCAATACCTAGTTCAATCTCGTTACCGGCAAGTCTCTTTACTCAATCCGTAATGCATCATACCGCAACCATCTCATTAGTAACATTGCTTGCAAGGCTTATAGTGATGTGCATTACTGAGAGGGCCCATAGATACCTCTCCGATAAACGGAGTGACAAATCGTAATCTCGATCTATGCCAACTCAACAAACACCATCGGAGACACCTGTAGAGCATCTTTATAGTCACCCAGTTATGTTGTGTCATTTGATAGCACACTAAGTGTTCCTCCGGTATTCGGGAGTTGCATAATCTCATAGTCATAGGAACATGTATAAGTTATGGAGAAAGAAATAGCAATAAACTAAACGATCATAGTGCTAAGTGATACATCTCCAACGTATCTGTAATTTTTGATTGCTCCATGCTATTATATTATCTATTTTGGATGTCAATGGGCTTTATTTTACACTTCTATATCATTTTTGGGACTAACCTACTAACCGGAGGCCCAGCCCAAATTGCTGTTTTTTTTCCTATTTTAGGGTTTCAGAGAAAAGGAATATCAAACGGAGTCCAAACGGAATGAAACCTTCGGGAACGTGATTTTCTCAACAAACGTGATCCAGGAGACTTGGAGTGGCCATTAAGAAACAAGGGAGGAAGGCACGAGGCAGGGGGTCGCGCCTACCCCCCTGGCGCGCCCTCCACCCTCGTGGGCCCTCCGTTGCTCCACCGACATACTTCTTCCTCCTATATATATCCACGTACCCCCCAAACATCCAGGAGCACCACGAAAACCTAATTCCACCGCCGCAACCTTCTGTACTCGAGAGATCCCATCTCGAGGCCTTTTCTGGAGCTCCGCCGGAGGGGGCATTGATCACGGAGGGCCTCTACATCAACTCCATGGCCTCTCCGGTGATGTGTGGGTAGTTTACTTCAGACCTATGGGTCGATAGTTATTAGCTAGATGGCTTATTCTCTCTCTTTGGATCTCAATACAAAGTTCTCCTCGATTCTCTTGGAGATCTATTCGATGTAATCTTCTTTTGCGGTGTGTTTGCCGAGATCCGATGAATTGTGGGTTTATGATCCAGACTATCTATGAACAATATTTGATTCTCCTCTGAATTCTTTTATGTATGATTGGTTTATCTTTGCAAGTCTCTTTGAATTATCAGTTTGGTTTGGCCTACTAGATTGATCTTTCTTGCAATGGGAGAAGTGCTTAGCTTTGGGTTAAATCTTGCGGTGCTCGATCCCAGTGACAGAAAGGGAACCGACACGTATTGAATTGTTGCCATCGAGGATAAAAAGATGGGGTTTATATCATATTGCATGAGTTTATCCCTCTACATCATGTCATCTTCCTTAAAGCATTACTCTGTTCTTATGAACTTAATACTCTAGATGCATGCTGGATAGCGGTGGATGTGTGGAGTAATAGTAGTAGATGCAGAATCGTTTCGCTCTATTTGTCTCGGACGTGATGCCTATATACATGATCATACCTAGATATTCTCATAACTATGCTCAATTCTATCAATTGCTCGACAGTAATTCGTTTACCCACCGCAATACTTATGCTCTTGAGGGAAGACACTAGTGAAACCTATGGCCACCGTAATTCGTTCACCCTTCCACCATTGCTAGCCTCTCTAGTATCACGCAACTTTCACCGGTACCATAAACCCACCATGTACCTTCCTCAAAACAGCCACCATACCTACCTATTATGGCATTTCCATAGCCATTCCGAGATATATTGCCATGAAACTTTCCACCATTCCGTTATTATGACACGCTTCATCATTGTCATATTGCTCGCATGATCATGTAGTTGACATCGTATTTGTGGCAAAGCCACCGTTCATAATTCTTCATACATGTCACTCATGCATCATTGCACATCCAAGTACACTGCCGGAGGCATTCACATAGAGTCATATTTTGTTCTAATTCTTGAGTTGTAAGTAAATAAAGTGTGATGATCATCATTATTAGAGCATTGTGCCAAGTGAGAAAAGGATGATGGAGACTATGATTCCCCCACAAGTCGGGATGAGACTTCAGACGAAAAAAATGAAAAAAGGGGAAGGCCATAAAAAAGAAGAAGGCGCCCAAAAAAATATGAGAGAAAAAGAGAGAAGGGACAATGCTACTATCCTTTTTCCACACTTGTGCTTCAAAGTAGCACCATGTTCTTCATGATAGAGAGTCTCCTATGATATCATTTTCATATACTAGTGGGAATTTTTCATTATATAACTTGGCTTGTATATTCCAATGACGGGCTTCCTCAAAATGCCCTAGGTCTTCGTGAGCAAGCAAGTTGGATGCACACCCACTTAGTTTCTTTTGTTGAGATTTCATATACTTATAGCTCTAGTGCATCCGTTGCATGGCAACCCCTACTCACTCACATTGATATCTATTAATGGGCATCTCCATAGCCCGTTGATACGCCTAGTTGATGTGAGACTATCTTCTCCTTTTTGTCTTCTCCACAACCACCATTCTATTCCACCATAGTGCTATATCCATGGCTCATGATCATATATTGCGTGAAGATTGAAAAAGTTTGAGAATATCAAAAGTATAAAACAATTGCTTGGCTTGTCATCGGGGTTGTGCATGATTTAAATATTTTGTGTGGTGAAGATAGAGCATAGCCAGACTATATGATTTTGTAGGGATAACTTTCTTTGGCCATGTTATTTTGAGAAGACATAATTGCTTACTTAGTATGCTTAAAGTATTATTATTTTTATGTCAATATTAAACTTTTATCTTGAATCTCTCGGATCTGAACATTCATGTCACAATAAAGAAAAATTACATTGAGAAATATGTTAGAAAGCATTCCACATAAAAAATTCTTCTTTTATCATTTACCTACTCGAGGACGAGCAGGAATTAAGCTTGGGGATGCTTGATACGTCTACAACGTATCTATAATTTTTGATTGCTCCATGTTATTATATTATCTATTTTGGATGTTAATGGGCTTTATTTTACACTTCTATATCATTTTGGGACTAACCTACTAACCGGAGGCCCAGCCCAAATTGTTGTTTTTTGCCTATTTTAGGGTTTCGGAGAAAAGGAATATCAAACAGAGTCCAAACGGAATGAAACCTTCGGGAACGTGATTTTCTCAACAAACGTGATCCAGGAGACTTGGAGTGGCCGTCAAGAAACAACGGAGGAAGGCACGAGGCAGGGGGGCGCCTACCCTCCCTGGGCGCGCCCTCCACCCTCGTGGGCCCTCCGTTGCTCCACCGACGTCTTCTTCCTCCTATATATATCCACGTACCCCCAAACATCTAGGAGCACCATGAAAACCTAATTCCACCACCGCAACCTTCTGTACCCGAGAGATCCCATCTTGGGGCCTTTTCCGGAGCTCCATCAGAGGGGGCATTGATCACGGAGGGCCTCTACATCAACTCCATGGCCTCTCCGGTGATGTGTGAGTAGTTTACTTCAGACCTACGGGTCCATAGTTATTAGCTAGATGGCTTCTTCTCTCTCTTTGGATCTCAATACAAAGTTCTCCTCGATCTTCTTGGAGATATATTCGATGTAATCTTCTTTTGCGGTGTGTTTGTCGAGATCCGATGAATTGTGGGTTTATGATCCAAGTTTATCTATGAACAATATTTGAATCTCCTCTGAATTATTTTATGTATGATTGGTTTATCTTTGCAAGTCTCTTCGAATTATCAGTTTGGTTTGGCCTACTAGATTGATCTTTCTTGCAATGGGAGAAGTGCTTAGCTTTGGGTTCGATCTTGCGGTGTCCTTTCCCAGTGACAGCAGGAGCAGCAAGGCACGTATTGTATTGTTGCCATCAAGGATAAAAAGATGGGGTTTATATCATATTGCATGAGTTTATCCCTCTACATCATGTCATCTTCCTTAAAGCATTACTTTGTTCTTATGAACTTAATACTCTAGATGCATGCTGGATAGCGGTTGATGTGTGGAGTAATAGTAGTAGATGCAGAATCGTTTCGGTCTACTTGTCTTGGACGTGATGCCTATATACATGATCATACCTAGATATTCTCATAACTATGCTCAATTCTATCAATTGCTCGACAGTAATTCGTTTACCCACCATAATACTTATGCTCTTGAGAGAAGCCACTAGTGAAACCTATGGCCTCCGGGTCTATCTTCCATCATATTAATCTTCCAATACTTAGTTATTTCCTTTGCCATTTATTTTACTTTGCATCTTTATCCTAAAAATACCAAAAATATTATCTTATCATATCTATCAGATCTCACTCTCGTAAGTGGCTGTGAAGGGCTTGACAACCCCTTTATCGCGTTGGTTGTGAGGTTCTTATTTGTTTGTGTAGGTGCGTGGGACTTGAGCGTGATATCCTACTGGATTGATACCTTGGTTCTCAAAAACTAAGGGAAATACTTACGCTACTTTGCTGCATCACCCTTTCCTCTTCAAGGGAAAACCAACGCAGTGCTCAAGAGGTAGCACTAAGCTAATGGATGGGTCAAGTCAATCACATCATTCTCTAATGATGTGATCTCGTTCATCAAATGACAACTCTTGTCCATGGCTAGGAAACTTAACCATCTTTGATTAACGAGCTAGTCAATTAGAGGCATACTAGTGACACTCTGTATGTCTATGTATTCACACATGTACTAAGTTTCTGGTTAATACAATTCGAGCATGAATAATAAAAATTTATCATGATATAAGGAAATATAAATAACAACTTTATTATTGCCTCTAGGGCATATTTCCTTCAGTCTCCCACTTGCACTAGAGTCAAAAATCTAGATTACATAGTAACGATTCTAACACCCATGGAGTCTTGGTGCTGATCATGTTTTGCTCGTGAGAGAGGCTTAGTCAACAGGTCTGCAACATTCAGATCCGTATGTATCTTGCAAATCTTGTTGGAAATATGCCCTAGAGGCAATAATAAAAGTATTATTATTATATTTGTTCATGATAATTGTCTTTTATTCATGCTATAACTGTATTATCCGGAAATCGTAATACACGTGTGAATACATAGACCACAATATGTCCCTAGTGAGCCTCTAGTTGACTAGCTCGTTGTGATCAACAGATGGTCATGGTTTCCTGGCTATGGACATTGGATGTCGTTGATAACGGGATCACATCATTAGGAGAATGATGTGATGGACAAGACCCAATCCTAAGACTAGCACAAAAGATCGTGTAGTTCATTTGCTAGAGCTTTGCCAATGTCAAGTATATCTTCCTTCGACCATGAGAGCGTGTAACTCCTGGATACCGTAGGAGTGCTTTGGGTGTATCAAACGTCACAACGTAACTGGGTGACTATAAAGGTGCACTACAGGTATCTCCGAAAGTATCTATTGTTTTATGCGGATCGAGACTGGGATTTGTCGCTCCGTGTAAACGGAGAGGTATCTCTGGGCCCACTCGGTAGGACATCATCATATGCGCAATGTGACCAAGGAGTTGATCACGGGATGATGTGTTACGGAACGAGTAAAGTGACTTGCCGGTAACGAGATTGAACAAGGTATTGGATACCGACGATCGAATCTCGGGCAAGTAACATACCGATAGACAAAGGGAATTGAATACGGGATTGATTAAGTCCTTGACATCGTGGTTCATCCGATGAGATCATCGTGGAACATGTGGGAGCCATCATGGGTATCCAGATCCCGCTGTTGGTTATTGACCGGAGAACGTCTCGGTCATGTCTACATGTCTCCCGAACCCGTAGGGTCTACACACTTAAGGTTCGATGATGCTAGGGTTATAAAGGAAGTTTGTATGTGGTTACCGAATGTTGTTCGGAGTCCCGGATGAGATCCCGGACGTCACGAGGAGTTCCGGAATGGTCCGGAGGTAAAGATTTATATATGGGAAGTCCTATTTTGGCCACCGGAAAATGTTCGGGATTTTTCGGTATTGTACCGGGAAGGTTCTAGAAGGTTCCGGAGTGGGGCCCACCTGCATGGGGGGACCCACATGGACGTGGGTAGTGGGGGCAAGGCCCCACACCCCTGGTCAAGGCGCACCAAGATCCCCCCTTAGAAGGAATAAGATCATATCCCGAAGGGATAAGATCAAGATCCCTAAAAAGGGGGGATAACAATCGGTGGGGAAGGAAATAATGAGATTTCTTTCCTCCCACCTTGGCCAACGCCCCAATGGACTTGGAGGGCAAGAAACCAGCCCCTCCACCCCTATATATAGTGGGGAGGCGCATGGGAGCTATAGACGAAGTTCTAGTGCAGCCCTCCCCCTCTCACAAGTACTCCTCCTCTCCCGCGGTGCTTGGCGAAGCCCTGCAGGATTGTCACGCTCCTCCACCACCACCACGCTGTTGTGCTGCTGCTGGATGGAGTCTTCCTCAACCTCTCCCTCTCTCCTTGTTGGATCAAGGCTTGTGAGACGTCACCGGGCTGTATGTGTGTTGAACGCGGAGGTGCCGTGCGTTCGGCACTTGATCATCGGTGATTTGAATCACGACGAGTACGACTCCATCAACCCCGTTCACTTGAACGCTTCCGCTTAGCGATCTACAAGGGTATGTAGATGCACTCTCTTTCTACTCGTTGCTGGTCTCTCCATAGATAGATCTTGGTGACACGTAGGAAAATTTTGAATTTCTGCTATGTTCCCCAACAGTGGCATCATGAGCTAGGTCTATTGCGTAGATTCTTTGCACGAGTAGAACACAAAATAGTTGTGGGCGTTGATTTTGTTCAATATGCTTACCGTTACTAGTCCAATCTTGTTTCGACGGTATTGTGGGATGAAGCGGCCCGGACCGACCTTACACGTACTCTTACGTGAGACAGGTTTCACCGATTGACATGCACTTGGTGCATAAGGTGGCTAGCGGGTGCCAGTCTCTCCCACTTTAGTCGGAACGGATTCGATGAGAAGGGTCCTTATGAAGGGTAAATAGCAATTGGCATATCACGTTGTGGTTTTGCGTAGGTAAGAAACGTTCTTGCTAGAAACCCATAGCAGCCACGTAAAACATGCAAACAACAATTAGAGGACGTCTAACTTGTTTTTGCAGGGTATGCTTTGTGATGTGATATGGCCAAGAAGAATGTGATGAATGATATGTGATGTATGAGATTGATCATGTTCTTGTAATAGGATTCACGACTTGCATGTCGATGAGTATGACAACCGGCAGGAGCCATAGGAGTTGTCTTTATTTATTGTATGACCTGTGTGTCATTGAAGAACGCCATGTAAACTACTTTAGTTTATTGCTAAACGCGTTAGTCATAGAAGTAGAAGTAGTCGTTGGCGTGACAACTTCATGAAGATACGATGATGGAGATCATGATGATGGAGATCATGGTGTCGTGCCGGTGACGATGATGATCATGGAGCCCCGAAGATGAAGATCAAAAGGAGCAAAATGATATTGGCCATATCATGTCACTATTTGATTGCATGTGATGTTTATCATGTTTATGCATCTTGTTTGCTTAGGATGACGGTAGTAAATAAGATGATCCCTTACAAAATTTCAAGAAGTGTTCTCCCCTAACTGTGCACCGTTGCTACAGTTCGTCGCTTCTAAGCACCACGTGATGATCGGGTGTGATGGATTCTTACGTTCACATACAACGGGTGTAAGACAGTTTTACACAGCGAAAACACTTAGGGTTAACTTGACGAGCCTAGCATGTGCAGACATGGCCTCGGAACACGGAGACCGAAAGGTCGAGCATGAGTTACGATCAACATGAAGATGTTCACCGATGATGACTAGTCCGTCTCACGTGATGATCGGACACGGCCTAGTTGACTCGGATCATGTGATCACTTAGATGACCAGAGGGATGTCTATCTAAGTGGGAGTTCATAAGATGAACTTAATTATCCTGAACATAGTCAAAAGACCTTTTGCAAATTATGTCGTAAGCTCGCGCTTTAGTTCCACTGTTTAGAGATGTTCCTAGAGAAAATAGTTGAAAGTTGATAGTAGCGATTATGCGATCAGTAGAAAGCTTATGTCCTTAATGCACCGCTCAGTGTGCTGAACCCCAACGTCGTTTGTCGATGTTGCGAACATCGGACATACACGTTTTGATAACTACGTGATAGTTCAATTAAATGGTTTAAGTAGAGGCACCAAAGACGTTTTCGAAACGTCGCGGAACATATGAGATGTTTCGAGGGCTGAAATTGGGATTTCAGGATCGTGCCCACGTCAAGAGGTATAAGACCTCCGACGATTTTCTTAGCCTGCAAACTAAGGGAGAAAAGCTCAATCGTTGAGCTTGTGCTCAGATTGTCTGAGCACAACAATCACTTGAATCGAGTGGGAGTTGATCCTCCAGATGAGATAGTGATGTTCCCCCAAAGTCATTGCCACCAAGCTGCTAGAGCTTCGTGATTAACTATAACATATCAGGGATATATATGATGATCCTTGAAATATTCACGATGTTTGACACCGCGAAAGTAGAAATCAAGAAGGAGCATCAATTGTTGATGGTTGGTGAAACCACTAGTTTCAAGAAGGGCAAGGGCTAGAAGGGATACTTCATGAAACGGCAAATCAGTTGCTGCTCTAGTGAAGAAACCCAAGGTTGAACCCAAACCCGAGACTAAGTGCTTCTGTAATAAGGGGAACAACCACTGGAGCAGCATTACCCTAGATACTTGGTAGATGAGAAGGCTGGCAAGGTCGATAGAAGTATATTGGATATACATTATGTTAATGTGTACTTTACTAGTACTCCTAGTAGCACCAGGGTATTGGATACCGGTTCGGTTGCTAAGTGTTAGTAACTCGAAATAAAAGCTAAGGAATAAACGGAGACTAGCTAAAGGTGAGCTGACGATATATGTTGGAAGTGTTTCCAAGGTTGATATGATCAAGCATCGCACGCTCCCTCTACCACCGAGATTGGTGTTTGCGTTGATCATAGACATGATTGGATTATGTCTATCGCAATACGGTTATTCATTTAAGGAGAATAATGGTTACTCTATTTTTGAATAATACCTTCAATGGTCTTGCACCTAAAGGAATGGTTTATTGAATCTCGGTCATAGTGATACACATTTTCATGCCAAAAGATATAAGATAGTAATGATAGTACCACTTACTTGTGGCACTGCCATGTAAGTCATAAGGGTATAAAACGCATGAAGTAGCTCCATGTTGATGGATCTTTGGACTCACTCGTTTTTGAAAAGTTTGAGACATGCGAACCATGTCTATTGGTGTATATGCATGAAGAAACTCCATGCAAATGGATCGTTCAGACTCACTTGATTTTGAATCACCTGAGATATGCAAATCATACCACATGGGCAAGATGACTGAAAAGCCTCATTTTCAGTAAGATGGAACAAGATAGCAACTTGTTGGAAGTAACACATTTTGATGTGTGCAGTCGAATGAGTGCTAAGGCATGCAGTGAATATCATTATGTTCTTACTTCACAGATGATTCGAGTAAATGTTGAGTATATTTACTTGATGAAACACAAGTCTGAATTATTGAATGGTTCAAGTAATTTCAGAGTGAAGTAGCAGATCATTGTGACAAGAGGATAAAATGTCTATGATATGATCATAGAGATGAATATCTGAGTTACGAGTTTTGGCACACAATTAAGACATTGTGGAAATTGTTTCGCAATTAATACCGCCTGGAACACCATAATGTGATGGTGTGTCCGAACATCATAGTTGCACCCTATTGGATATGGTGCGTACCATGATGTCTCTTATCGAATTACCACTATTGTTCATGGGTTAGGCATTAGAGACAACCACATTCACTTTAAATAGGGCACCACGTAATTCCGATGAGATGACACCGTATGAATTATGGTTTAGAGAAACCTAAGTTGTCGTTTCTTAAAAGTTTGGGGTTGCGACGCTTATATGAAAAAGTTTCAGGTTGATAAGCTCGAACCCAAAGCGGATAAAATGCATCTTCATAGGAAACCCAAAACAGTTGGGTATACCTCCTAATTCAGATCCGAAAGCAATATGAATTGTTTCTAGAATCGGGTCCTTTCTCGAGGAAAAGTTTCTCTCGAAAGAATTGAGTGGGAGGATGGTGGAGACTTGATGAGGTTATTGAACCGTCTCTTCAACTAGTGTGTGACAGGGCACAGGGAGTTGTTCCTGTGGCACCTACACCAATTGAAGTGGAAGCTTATGATATTGATCATGAAACTTCGGATCAAGTCACTCCCAAACCTCGTAGGATGACAAGGATGCGTACTACTTCAGAGTGGTACGTAATCCTGTCTTGAAGGTCATGTTGCTAGACAACAATGAACCTACGAGCTATGGAGAAGCGATGGTGGGCCCGGATTCCGATAAATGGCTTGAGCCCATAAAATCCGAGAGAGGATCCATGTATGAAAACAAAGTGTAGACTTTGGCAGAACGGCTCGATGGTCGTAAGGCTAATGAGTACAGATGGATTTCAAAAGGAAGACGGACAATGATGGTAAATGTCACCATTAAGAAAGCTCGACTTGTCGTTAAGATGTTTTCCGACAAGTTCAAGGAGTTGACTACGATGAGATTTTCTCACTCGTAGCGATGCTAAGAGTCTGTTGGAATTATATTAGCGATTACTGCATTATTTATGAAATCTTGCAGATAGGATGTCAAAACATTGTTTCCTCGACGATTTTAATGAGGAAAGGTTGTATGTGATACAACCAGAAGGTTTTGTCAATCCCGAAAGATGCTAATAAGTATGCAAAGCTCCAGCAATCCTTCTAAGGACTGGAGTGAGCATCTCGGAGTTGGAATGTATGCTTTGATGATGATCAAAAATTTTGGGTTTGTACAAAGTTTAAGAGAAACTTGTATTTCCAAAGAAGTGAGTGGGAGCACTATAGAATTTCTGATGAGTATATGTTGTTGACATATTGTTGATCAGAAATGACGTAGAATTTCTGGAAAGCATATAGGGTTATTTTGAAAGTGTTTTTCAATGGAAAGCCTGGATTAAGCTACTTGAACATTGAGCATCAAGATCTATAAGGATAGATCAAAATGCTTAATAATACTTTCAAATGAGCACATACCTTGACATGATCTTGAAGGTGTTCAAGATGGACCAGTCAAAGAAGGAGTTCTTTCCTGAGTTGTAAGGTACGAAGTTAAGACTTAAAGCTCGACCACGGCAGAATAGAGAGAAAGGACGAAGGTCGTCCCCTATGCTTAAGACGTAGGCTCTTCAGTATGCTATGCTGTGTACCGCACCTGAAGTGTGCCTTGCCATGAGTCAGTCAAGGGGTACAAGAGTGATCCAAGAATGGCTCACAGGACAGCGGTCAAAGTTATCCTTAGTAACTAGTGGACTAAGGAATTTTCTCGATTATGGAGGTGGTAAAAGAGTTCGTCGTAAAGGTTACGACGATGCAAGCTTGACACCTATCCGGATAGCTCTGAGTAGAGAGACCGGATACATATAATGGAGCAATAATTTAGAATAGCTCCAAGTAGAACAGTTGTTTGGAATAGCTCCAAATAGAGCGTGGTAGCTGCATCTAGGAGATGACATAGAGATTTGTAAAGCACACACGGATCTGAAAGGTTCAGACCCGTTGACTAAAACCTCTCTCACAAGCAACATGATCAAACATAAAACTCATTGAGTGTTAATCACATAGTGATGTGAACTAGACTACTGACTCTAGTAAACTCTTGGGTATTAGTCACATGGCGATGTGACCTGTGAGTGTTAATCACATGGCGATGTGAACTAGATTATTGACTCTAGTGCAAGTGGGAGACTGTTGGAAATATGCCCTAGAGGCAATAATAAAAGTATTATTATTATATTTCCTTGTTCATGATAATTGTCTTTTATTCATGCTATAACTGTATTATCCGGAAATCGTAATACACGTGTGAATACATAGACCACAATATGTCCCTAGTGAGCCTCTAGTTGACTAGCTCGTTGTGATCAACAGATAGTCATGGTTTCCTGGCTATGGACATTGGATGTCGTTGATAATGGGATCACATCATTAGGAGAATGATGTGATGGACAAGACCCAATCCTAAGACTAGCACAAAAGATCGTGTAGTTCATTTGCTAGAGCTTTGCCAATGTCAAGTATATCTTCCTTCGACCATGAGAGCGTGTAACTCCTGGATACCGTAGGAGTGCTTTGGGTGTATCAAACGTCACAACGTAACTGGGTGACTATAAAGGTGCACTACAGGTATCTCCGAAAGTATCTATTGTTTTATGCGGATCGAGACTGGGATTTGTCGCTCCGTGTAAACGGAGAGGTATCTCTGGGCCCACTCAGTAGGACATCATCATATGCGCAATGTGACCAAGGAGTTGATCACGGGATGATGTGTTACGGAACGAGTAAAGTGACTTGCCGGTAACGAGATTGAACAAGGTATTGGATACCGACGATCGAATCTCGGGCAAGTAACATACCGATAGACAAAGGGAATTGAATACAGGATTGATTAAGTCCTTGACATCATGGTTCATCCGATGAGATCATCGTGGAACATGTGGGAGCCATCATGGGTATCCAGATCCCGCTGTTGGTTATTGACCGGAGAACGTCTCGGTCATGTCTACATGTCTCCCGAACCCGTAGGGTCTACACACTTAAGGTTCGATGATGCTAGGGTTATAAAGGAAGTTTGTATGTGGTTACCGAATGTTGTTCGGAGTCCCGGATGAGATCCCGGACGTCACGAGGAGTTCTGGAATGGTCCGGAGGTAAAGATTTATATATGGGAAGTCCTATTTTGGCCACCGGAAAATGTTCGGGATTTTTCGGTATTGTACCGGGAAGGTTCTAGAAGGTTCCGGAGTGGGGCCCACCTGCATGGGGGGACCCACATGGACGTGGGTAGTGGGGGCAAGGCCCCACACCCCTGGTCAAGGCGCACCAAGATCCCCCCTTAGAAGGAATAAGATCATATCCCGAAGGGATAAGATCAAGATCCCTAAAAAGGGGGGATAACAATCGGTGGGGAAGGAAATAATGAGATTTCTTTCCTCCCACCTTGGCCAACGCCCCAATGGACTTGGAGGGCAAGAAACCAGCCCCTCCACCCCTATATATAGTGGGGAGGCGCATGGGAGCTATAGACGAAGTTCTGGTGCAGCCCTCCCCCTCTCACAAGTACTCCTCCTCTCCCGTGGTGCTTGGCGAAGCCTTGCAGGATTGCCACGCTCCTCCACCACCACCACGCCGTTGTGCTGCTGCTGGATGGAGTCTTCCTCAACCTCTCCCTCTCTCCTTGCTGGATCAAGGCTTGGGAGACGTCACCGGGCTGTATGTGTGTTGAACGCGGAGGTGCCGTGCGTTCGGCACTTGATCATCGGTGATTTGAATCACGATGAGTACGACTCCATCAACCCCGTTCACTTGAACGCTTCCGCTTAGCGATCTACAAGGGTATGTAGATGCACTCTCTTTCTACTCGTTGCTGGTCTCTCCATAGATAGATCTTGGTGACACGTAGGAAAATTTTGAATTTCTGCTATGTTCCCCAACAAATCTCCATGTCTCTCTCCTTGACTTGATCGCGGATGGAATTCAAGCATCTTTTGATGTGCTTGGTTCTCTTGTGAAATCTGGATTCCTTTGCCAAGGCAATTGCACCAGTGTTGTCACAAAAGATTTTCATTGGACCCGATGCACTAGGTATGACACCTAGATCGGATATGAACTCCTTCATCCAGACTCCTTCATTTTCTGCTTCTGAAGTAGCTATGTACTCCGCTTCACACGTAGATCCTGCCACAACGCTCTTCTTGGAAATACACCAACTGACAGCTCCACCATTCTATAAAAATACGTATCCGGTTTGTGACTTAGAGTCACCCGGATCAGTGTCAAAGGTTGCATCGACGTAACCATTTACGACAAGCTCTTTGTCACCTCCATAAACGAGAAACATATCCTTAGTCCTTTTCAGGTATTTCAGGATGTTCTTGACCACTGTCCAGTGATCCACTCCTAGATTACTTTGGTACCTCCCTGCTAAACTAATAGCAAGGCACACATCAGGTCTGGTACACAACATTGCATACATGATAGAACCTATGGCTGAAGCATAGGGAATGACTTTCATTTTCTCTCTATCTTCTGCAGTGGTCGGGCATTGAGTCTGACTCAACTTCACACCTTGTAATACAAGCAAGAACCCTTTCTTTGCTTGATCCATTTTGAACTTCTTCAAAACTTTATCAAGGTATGTGCTTTGTGAAAGTCCAATTAAACGTCTTGATCTATCTCTATAGATCTTGATGCCCAATATATAAGCAGCTTCACCGAGGTCTTTCATTGAAAAATTCTTATTCAAGTATCCTTTTATGCTATTCAGAAATTCAGTATCATTTTCGATCAACAATATGTCATCTACATATAATATCGAAAATGCTACAGAGCTCCCACTCACTTTCTTGTAAATACATGCTTCTCCAAAAGTCTGTATAAAACCATATGCTTTGATCACACTATCAAAACGTATATTCCAACTCCGAGAGGCTTGCACCAGTCCATAAATGGATCGCCGGAGCTTCCACACTTTGTTAGCACCTTTTGGATCGACAAAACCTTCTGGTTGTATCATATACAACTCTTCTTTAAGATATCCATTAAGGAATGCAAATTTGACATCCATTTGCCAAATTTCATAATCATAAAATGCGGCAATTGCTAACATGATTTGAACAGACTTAAGCATCGCTACAGGTGAGAAGGTCTCATCCTAGTCAACTCCTTGAACTTGTGAAAAACCTTTTGCAACAAGTCGAGCTTTGTAGACAGTAATATTACCGTCAGCGTCAGTCTTTTTCTTGAAGATCCATTTATTTTCTATGGCTTGCCGATCATCGGGCAAGTCAACCAAAGTCCACACTTTGTTCTCATACATGGATCCCATCTCAGATTTCATGGCCTCAAGTCATTTTGCGGAATCTGGGCTCATCATCGCTTCCTCATAGTTCGTAGGTTCGTCATCGTCAAGTAACATGACTTCCAGAACAGGATTACCGTACCCCTCTGGTGCGGATCTTACTCTAGTTGACCTATGAGGTTCGGTAGTAACTTGATTAGAAGTTTCATGATCATCATCATTAGCTTCCTCACTTACTGGTCTAGAAATCACTGGAATTGATTTCTGTGACAAATTACTTTCCAATAAGGGAGTAGGTACAATTACCTCGTCAAGTTCTACTTTCCTCCCACTCACTTCTTTCGACAGAAACTCCTTCTGTAGAAAGGATCCATTCTTAGCAATGAATATCTTGCCTTCGGATCTGTGATAGAAGGTGTACCCAACAGTCTCCTTTGGGTATCCTATGAAGACACATTTCTCCGATTTGGGTTCGAGCTTATCAGGTTGAAGCATTTTCACATAAGCATCGCAACACCAAACTTTAAGAAACTACAACTAGGGTTTCTTGCCAAACCACAGTTCATAAGGTGTCATCTCAATGGATTTTGATGGTGCCCTATTTAACGTGAATGCAGCCGTTTCTAAAGCATAACCCCAAAACGATAGCGGTAAATCAGTAAGAGACATCATAGATTGCACCATATCTAATAAAGTGCGGTTACGACGTTCGGACACACCATTACGCTGTGGTGTTCCAGGTGGCGTGAGTTGCGAAACTATTCCGCATTGTTTCAAATGAAGACCAAACTCATAACTCAAATATTCACCTCCATGATCAGATGGTAGAAACTTAATTTTCTTGTTACGATTATTTTCCACTTCACTCTAAAATTCTTTAAACTTTTCAAATGTTTCAGACTTATGTTTCATTAAGTAGATATACCCATATCTGCTCAAATCATTTGGGAAGGTTAGAAAATAACTATACCTGCCACGAGCATCAATACTCATTGGACCGCATACATCAGTATGTATAATTTCCAATAAGTCTGTTGCTCGTTCCATTGTTCTGGAGAACGGAGTCTTAGTCATCTTGCCCATGAGGCATGGTTTGCAAGCATCGAGTGATTCCAAAAGTCCATCAACATGGAGTTTCTTCATGCGCTTTACACCAATATGACCTAAATGGCAGTGCCACAAATAAGTTGCACTTTCATTATTAAACTTATATCTTTTGGCTTCAATACTATGAATATGTCTATCACTACTATCGAAATTTAGTAAAAATAGACCACTCATCAAGGGTGCATGGCCATAAAAGATATTACTCATATAAATAGAACAACCATTATTCTCTGATTTAAATTAATAACTGTCTCGCATCAAACAAGATCTAGATATAATGTTCATGCTTAATGCTGGCACCAGATAACAATTATTCAGGTCTAATACTAATCCCAAAGGTAGATGTAGGTGTAGCGTGCCGATGGCAATCACATGACTTTGGAACCATTTCCCACGCGCATCGTCACCTCGTCCTTAGCCAATCTTTGCTTAATCCGTAGCCCCTGTTTCGAGTTGCAAATATTAGCAACAGAACCAGTATCAAATACCCAGGCGCTACTGCGAGTATTAGTAAGGTACACATCAATAACATGTATATCAAATATACCTTTCACTTTGCCATCCTTCTTATCCGCCAAATACTTGGGGCAGTTCCGCTTCCAGTGACCAGTCAATTTGCAGTAGAAACTCTCAGTCTCAGGTTTAGGTCCAGACTTGGGCTTCTTCACTTGAGCAACAAACCTGCTTGCTGTTCTTCTTGAAGTTCCCCTTCTTCCCTTTGCCCTTCTTCTTGAAATTGGTGGTCTTGTTGACCATCAACACTTGATGCTCCTTCTTGATTTCTACCTCCGCAGCCTTTAGCATTGCGAAGAGCTCGGGAATTGTCTTATCTATCCCTTGCATATTATAGTTCATCATGAAGCTCTCGTAGCTTGGTGGCAGTGATTGAAGAACTCTATCAATGACACTATCACCAGGAAGAGTAACTCCCAGCTGAGTCAAGTGATTGTGGTACCCAGACATTCTAAGTATATGTTCACTGACAAAACAATCCTCCTCCATTTTGTAGCCATAGAACTTATTGGAGACTTCATATCTCTCAATCCGGGCATTTGCTTGAAATATTAACTTCAACTCCTGGAACATCTCATATGCTCCATGACGTTCAAAATGTCGTTGAAGTCTCAGTTCTAAGCGGTAAAGCATGGCACACTAAACTATCGAGTAGTCATCAGCTTTGCTCTGCCAGACGTTCATAACATCTGGTGTTGCTCCTGCAGTGGGTTTGGCACCTAGCGTGCTTACATGACATAATTCTTCTATGCAACAATGAGGATAATCCTCAAGTTACGGAGCCAGTCCGTGTAGTTGCTACCATCATCTTTCAACTTAGCTTTCTCTAGGAACGCATTAAAATTCAACGGAACAACAACATGGGCCATTTATCTACAACAACATAGACATGCAAAATACTATTAGGTACTAAGTTCATGATAAATTAAAGTTCAATTAATCATATTACTTAAGAACTCCCACTTAGATTGACATCCCTCCAATCATCTAAGTGATCACGTGATCCATATCAACTAAACCATGTCTGATCATCACGTGAGATGGAGTAGTTTTCAATGGTGAACATCACTATGTTGATCATATCTACTATATGATTCACGCTCGACCTTTCGGTCTCAGTGTTTCGAGGCCATATCTGCATATGCTAGGTTCATCAAGTTTAACCCGAGTATTCTTCTTGTGCAAAACTGGCTTGCACCCGTTGTATGTGAACGTAGAGCTTATCACACGCGATCATCACGTGGTGTCATGGCACGATGAACTGTAGCAATGGTGCATACTCAGGGAGAACACTTATACCTTGAAATTTAGTGAGAGATCATCTTATAATGCTACCGCCGTATTAAGAAAAATAAGATGCATAAAGGATAAACATCGCATGCAATCAATATAAGTGATATGATATGGCCATCGTCATCTTGTGCTTTCGATCTCCATCTCCAAAGCACCGTCATGATCACCATCGTCACCGGCTTGACACCTTGATCTCCATCGAAGCATCATTGTCGTCTCACCAACTATTGCTTCTACGACTATCGCTACCGCTTAGTGATAAAGTAAAGCAATTACATGGCGATTGCATTTCATACAATAAAGCGACAACCATATGGCTCCTGCCAGTTGCCGATAACCGTGTTACAAAACATGATCATCTCATACAACAATTTATATAATCACATCTTGACCATATCACATCACAACATGCCCTGCAAAAACAAGTTAGACGTCCTCTACTTTGTTGTTGCAAGTTTTACGTGGCTGTTACGGGCTTAGCAAGAACCGTTCTTACCTACGCATTAAAAACCATAATGTGGTATAGTGATTGCTTTTTGATATTCAGAAAGAACCCTTTTCATTGAATTTGATTCAACTAAAGTTGGAGAAACTGACACCCGCCAGCCACCTGTGTGCAAAGCACGTCGGTAGAACCAGTCTCATGAACGCGGTCATGTAATGTCGGTCCGGGCCGCTTCATCCAACAATACCGCCGAATCAAGAAACAACTAGTGACGACAAGCAATATGTATATACCCATGCCCACAACTCCTATGTGTTCTACTCGTGCATATAACATCTACGCATAGACCTGGCTCAGATGCCACTGTTGGGGAACACAGTATTTCAAAAAAATTCCTATGATCATGCAAGATCTATCTAGGGATGCATAGCAACAAGATGGGAGAGTGTGTCTATGTACCCTCGTAGACCGAAAGCGGAAGCATTAAGTAATGTGGTTGATGTAGTCGAACGTCTTTGCGATCCAACCAATCAAGTACCGAATGCACGGCACCTCCGTGATCTGCACACGTTTAGCTCGGTGATGTTCCTCGAACTCTATATCCAGCTGAGGCCGAGGGAGAGTTTCATCAGCACGATGGCGTGGTGACGGTGATGATGAAGTTACCGACGTAGGGCTTCGCCTAAGCACTACGACAATATGACCAAGGTGGAAATCTATGGACGGGGACACCGCACACGTCTAATAAATCAACTTGTGTGTCTATGGGGTGCCCCCCTCCCCCATATATAAAGGAGTGGAGGAGGGGAGGGCCGGCCTCCTATGGCACGTCCCAAGGGGGGGGATTCCTACTCCTAGTAGGAGTAGGTTTCCCCCCTTCCCTAGTTGGAGTAGGAGAAGAAGGAAGAGGGAGAGGGAGAGAAGGAAAGGGGGGCCGCCCCCTTCCCAATTCGGATTGGGCTTCGGGATGCTACCTCTTGAGCATGCGCTGGTTTTCCCTTGAAGAGGAAAGGGTGATGCAGCAAAGTAGCGTAAGTATTTCCCTTAGTTTTTTTAGAACCAAGGTATCAATCCAGTAGGAGACTACACGCAAGTCGCCTAGTACCACCACAAACAAATAAGAACCTTGCAACCAACGCGATAAAGGGGTTGTCAATCCCTTCACGGCCACTTGAAAAAGTGAGATCTGATAAAGATAATAAGATAAATATTTTTGGTATTTTTGTTGTATAGATTGAAAATTAAAGATTGCAAAATAAATAGTAAACTAGAATTGTAGATCGAAAACTTATATGATGTAAAGTAGACCCGGGGGACATAGTTTCACTAGTGGCTTCTCTCAAGATATCATATATTACGGTGGGTGAACAAATTACTGCCGAGCAATTGATAGAAAAGCGCATAGTTATGATGATATCTAGGCATGATCATGAACATAGGCATCACATCCGTGTCAAGTAGACCGAAATGATTCTGCATCTACTACAATTACTCCACACATCAACCGCTATCCAACATGCATCTAGAGTATTAAGTTCATAAGAACAGAGTAACACATTAGGCAAGATGACATGATGTAGAGGGATAAACTCAAGCAATATGATATAAACCCCATCTTTTTATCCTCGATGGCAACAATACAATACATGTCTTGCTGCCCCTACTGTCACTGGGAAAGGACACCCGAAGATTGAACCCAAAGCTAAGCACTTCTCCCATTGCAAGAAAGATCAATCTAGTAGGCCAAACCAAACTGATAATTCGAAGATACTTGCAAAGATATCAAATCATGCATATAAGAAATCACAGAAGAATCAAATATTGTTCATAGATAATCTTAATCATATAGTCTGGCTATGCTCTATCTTCATCACACAAAATATTTCAATCATGCACAACCCCGATGACAAGCCAAGCAATTTTTTCATACTTTTGATGTTCTCAAACTTTTTCAACTTTCATGCAATACATGAGCGTGAGCCATGGATATAGCACTATAGGTGGAATAGAATGGTGGTTGTGGAGAAGACAAAAAGGAGAAGATAGTCTCACATCAACTAGGTGTATCAACGGGCTATGGATATGCCCATCTATAGATATCAATGTGAGTGAGTAGGGATTGCCATGCAACGGATGCACTAGAGCTATAAGTGTATGAAAGCTCAACAAAAGAAACTAAGTGGGTGTGCATCCAACTCACTTGCTCACAAAGACCTAGGGCATTTTGAGGAAGCCTATCATTGCAATATACAAGCCAAGTTCTATAATGAAAAATTCCCACTAGTAAATGAAAGTGACAAAATAGGAGACTCTCTATCATGAAGATCATGGTGCTACTTTGAAGCACAAGTGTGGAAAAAGGATAGTAGCATTGCCCCTTCTCCCTTTTTCTCTCATTTTTTTATTTGGGCCTTTTTTCTCTTTTTTTATGGTATCTTTTTTTTTCGTCCGGAATCTCATCCCGACTTGTGAGGGAATCATAATCTCTCCATCATCCTTTCCTCACATGGGACAATGCTATAATAACGAAAATCATCACACTCTTATTTACTTACAACTCAAGAATTACAACTCGATACTTAGAACAAAATATGACTATGTGAATGCCTCCGGCGGTGTACCGGGATGTGCAATGAATCAAGAGTGACATGTATGAAATTATGAACGGTGGCCTTGCCACAAATACGATGTCAACTACATGATCATGCTAAGCAATATGACAATGATGAAGCGTGTCATAATAAACGAAACGGTGGAAAGTTGCATGGCAGTATATCTCGGAATGGCTATGGAAATGCCATAATAGGTAGGTATGGTGGCTGTTTTGAGGAAGGTATATGGTGGGTTTATGGTACCGGCGAAAGTTGCGCGGTACTAGTGAGGCTAGGAATGGTGGAAGGGTGAGAGTGCGTATAATCCATGGACTCAACATTAGTCATAAAGAACTCACATACTTATTGCAAAAATCTATTAGTTATCGAAACAAAGTACTATGCGCATGCTCCTAGGGGGATAGATTGGTAGGAAAAGACCATCGCTCGTCCCCGACCACCGCTCATAAGGAAGACAATTAATAAATCATGCTCCGACTTCATCACATAACGGTTTACCATACGTGCATGCTACGGGAATCACAAACTTTAGCACAAGTATCTCTCAGATTCACAACTAC
Organism: Triticum aestivum; assembly: GCF_018294505.1. Lineage (NCBI taxonomy): Eukaryota > Viridiplantae > Streptophyta > Magnoliopsida > Poales > Poaceae > Triticum > Triticum aestivum. The sequence continues at coordinate 577,394,714 of NC_057797.1, forward strand.
TCAACTAGCATGACTCTAATATTACCATCTTCATATCTCAAAACAATCATCAAGTATCAAACTTCTCATAGTATTCAATGCACTCTATATGGAAGTTTTTATTATACCCATCTTGGATGCCTATCATATTAGGATTAATTTCATAACCAAAGAAAATTATCATGCTGTTCTAAAGGACTCTCAAAATAATATAAGTGAAGCATGAGAGATCAATAATTTCTATAAAATAAAACCACCACCGTGCTCTAAAAAGATACAAGTGAAGCACTCGAGTAAAATTATCTAGCTCAAACGATATAAGTGAAGCACATAGAGTATTCTAATAAATTCCGATTCATGTGTGTCTCTCCAAAATGGTGTGTACAGCAAGGATGATTGTGGTAAACTAAAAAGCAAAGACTCAAATCATACAAGGCGCTCCAAGCAAAACACATATCATGTGGTGAATAAAAATATAGCCTCAAGTAAAGTTACCGATAGACGAAGACGAAAGAGGGGATGGCTTCCGGTGCATCCCTGATACGTCTCCGTCATATCTATAATTTTTGATTGTTCCATGCCAATATTCTACAACTTTTATATACTTTTGGCAACTTTTTATACTATTTTTGGGACTAACATATTGATCCAGTGCCCAGTGCCAGTTCCTGTTTGTTGCATGTTTTTTGTTTCGTAGAAAATCCATATCAAACCGAGTCCAAACGGGATAAAAACTGATGGAGGTTTTTTTGGAATATATGTGATTTTTGGGAAGAAGAATCAATGCGAGACGATGCCCGAGGGGGCCACGAGGCAGGGGGCAAGCCCTAGGGGGTCAGGCGCGCCCTGGGCCCTCGTGGCCACCCTGTAAGGCGGTTGGTGCCCTTCTTTCTCCGCAACAAAGCTAATATCTGGATAAAAAACGCGTCCAAAATTCAGCCCAATTGGAGTTGCAGATCTCTAGGAATTTAAGAAACGATGAAAGGGCAGAATCTGGAATGCAGAAACAGAGAGAGGCAGAGAGACAGATCCAATCTCGGAGGGGCTCTCGCCCCTCCGCCGCCATGGAGGCCATGGACCAGAGGGGAAACCCTTCTCCCATCTAGGGAGAAGGTCAAGGAAGAAGAAGAAGAAGAGGAAGAGAAGAAGAAGGGGGGGGGGGGCTCTCTCGCCCTATCTTCCGGTGGCGCTGGAACACCGTCGGGGCCATCATCATCACCGCAATCTACACTAACAACTTCACCGCCATCATCACCAACTCTTCCCCCCTCTATGCAGCGGTGTAACCCCTCTTTTACCCGCTGTAATATCTACTTAAACATGGTGCTCAATGCTACATATTATTTCCCAATGATGTATGGCTATCCTATGATGTTTGAGTAGATCCATTTTGTCCTATGGGTTAATTGATGATCGTGATTGGTTTGAGTTGCATGTTTTATTATTGGTGTTGTCCTATGGTGCCCTCCGTGTTGCGCAAGCGTGAGGGATCCCCGTTGTAGGGTTTGCAATATGTTCATGATTTGCTTATGATGGGTGGCGTGAGTGACAGAAGCACAGACCCGAGTCAGTAGGTTGTTTGCGTATGGGAATAAAGAGGACTTGATACTTTAATGCTATGGTTGGGTTTTACCTTAATGATCTTTAGTAGTTGCGGATGCTTGCTAGAGTTCCAATCATAAGTGCATATGATCCAAGAAGAGAAAGTTTGTTAGCTTATGCCTCTCCCTCAAATAAAATTGCAATAATGATTACCGGTCTAGTTATCGATTGCCTAGAGACAAATAACTTTCTCGTGACAAAAATCTCTCTACTAAAACTAACTTAGTTGCGTCTTCATCTAAACATCCCCTACTTTTTATTTACGCGCTCTTTATTATCTTGCAAACCTATCCAACAACACCTACAAAGTACTTCTAGTTTCATACTTGTTCTAGGTAAAGCGAACGTCAAGTGTGCGTAGAGTTGTATCGGTGGTCAATAGAACTTGAGGGAATATTTGTTCTACCTTTAGCTCCTCGTTGGGTTCGACACTCTTAATTATCGAAAGAGGCTACAATTGATCCCCTATACTTGTGGGTTATCAATCCCCAAGCTTAGGCTTTTGGTTGTCCTTGAATTTTACCTTGGGGTGACTTGGGCATCCCCAATCTTAGGCTCTTGTCACTCCTTATTCCAAAATCCATCAAATGTTTATCCAAAAACTTGAAAACTTCACAACACAAAACTCAATAGAAAATCTCATGAGCTCCGTTAGTATAAGAAAACAAACCACCACTTTAAGGTACTGTAACGAACTCATTATTTATTTATATTGGTGTTAAACCTACTGCATTCCAACTTCTCTATGGTTCATACCCCCCCGATACTAGCCATAGATTCATCAAAATAAGCAAATAACACACGAAAAACATAATCTGTAAAAAACAGAACAGTCTGTAGCAATCTGTAGGTTTCGAATACTTATGTAACTCCAAAAATCCTGAGAAATTAGGAAGTCCTAAATAATTTCTATATTGATCTACCGCAGTTGGAATCAGTATTTTACCGCTCTCTGGTAAAAAATGGAAATTATTCTCGTGAGCGCAAACTTTCTGTTTTTTTACAGCAAGATCAAATAACAATCACCTAAGAAGATCCTAAAGGCTTTAGTTGGCACAAACACAAATTAAAACATAAAAAACACAATCATAACAGAGGATAGATGATTTATTTATTACTAAACAGGAACGAAAAGCAAGGAACAAAAATAAAATTGGGTTTCCTCCCAACAAGCGCTATCGTTTAACACCCCTAGCTAGGCATAAAAACAAGAATAGATCTAGGTATTGTCATCTTTGGTATGCAATCCATATATGGCTCTCATAATATATTCATAAGGTAATTTAATTTTCTTTCTAGGAAATTGTTCCATGCCTTTCCTTAACGGAAATTGGAATCTAATATTTCCTTCTTTCATGTCAATAATAGCACCAATCGTTCTAAGGAAAGGTCTACCAAGAATAATAGGACATGTAGGATTGCAATCTATATCAAGAACAATGAAATCTACGGGCACATAATTTATATTTGCAACAATAAGAACATCATTAATCCTTCCCATAGGTTTCTTAATAGTGGAATCCGCAAGATGCAAATTTAAAGAACAATCATCAAATTCACGGAAACCTAGCACATCGCGCAAAGTTTTTGGAATTGTGGAAACACTAGCACCCAAATCACATAAAGCTTAGCATTCATAATCTTTAATCTTAATTTCAATAGTAGGTTCCCACTCATCATAAAGTTTTCTAGGGTTAGAAACTTCTAGTTCAAGCTTTTCTTTATGGGATTGCATTAAAGCATCAACGATGTGTTTAGTAAAAGCTTTGTTTTGATCATAAGCATGAGGAGAATTTAACACGGATTGCAACAAGGAAATACAATCTATCAAAGAGAAATTATCATAATTAAATTCCTCGAAATCCAAAATAGTGGGTTCATTGCTATGTAAAGTTTTGACCTCTTCAATCCCACTTTTATTAATTTTAGCATCAAGATCTAAAAACTCTGAATCATTGGGACACCTTTTAACTAAAGTTGACTCATCTCCAGTCCCATCTTTATCAAGATTCATATCGGAAAACAAAGATTTAATAGGAGACACATCAATCACTTTTAGATCTTCATCATTATTATCAAGAAAACTAGAATAACACGCCTTCACAAAGCAATCTTTTTTAGCACGCAGCCTAGCGGTTCTTTCCTTGCACTCATCAATGGAAATTCTCATGGCTTTGAGAGACTCATTGATATCGTGCTTAGGTGGAATAGATCTAAGTTTCAAAGAATCAACATCAAGAGAAATTCTATCCATGTTCCTAGCCAACTCATCAATCTTAAGCAATTTTTCTTCAAGCAAAGCATTGAAATTCTTTTGCAAATTTATAAATTCTTTAACACTAGTCTCAAAATCAGAGGGCTTCTTATTAAAATTTCCATAAGAATTGTTGTAGGAATTTCCATAATTATTAGAGGAATTACTAGGGACGGCCTAGACTTAAAATTTCCTCTATAGGCGTTGTTACCAAACTTGTTCCTACCAACAAAATTCACATCCAAGGATTCATGATTATTCTCAATCAAAGTGGACAAAGGCATATCATTAGGATCAGAAGAAACACTCTTATTAGCAAACAATTTCATAAGTTCATCCATCTTTCCACTCAAAACATTAATCTCTTCTATGTGTGCCATTGAGAATAATTAACCATAATATTATCTAGGAGTTTAGTAGCTTCTCCTAAAGTGATTTCCATAAAAGTGCCTCCCGCGGCCGAATCTAAAAGATTTCTAGAAGCAAAATTCAATCCATCATAAATTTTTGTATAATCATCCATAAATTCAAACCATGTGTAGGGCAATTACGTATCATTAATTTCATTCTCTCCCAAGCTTGTGCAACATGCTCATGATCAAGTTGCTTAAAATTCATAATATTGTTTCTAAGAGAGTTGATCTTAGCGGGAGGAAAATACTTAGAGATAAAAGCATCTTTGCACTTATTCCATGAATCAATACTATTTTTAGGCAAAGAAGAGAACCATGTTTTAGCACGATCTCTAAGCGAAAACGAAAATAGCTTCAATTTAACAACATCATTATCCACATATTTCTTCATTTGCATATCACATAAATCAACAAAGTTGTTTAGATGGGTAGCGGTATCTTCACTAGGAAGGCCAGCAACTTGACCTTTCATGACAAGATTCAGCAAAGCAGTATTAATTTCACAAGATTTTCAGCATCGATAAGAGGAGCAATCAGGGTGCTAATAAAATCATTGTTGTTGGTATTGGAGAAGTCACATAATTTAGTATTATCTTGAGCCATCATGACAAACAATCAACCCAACACACAATCACACAAGAGGTAAGCGAAAGAAGGCGAACGGAAAAACGGAGAATGGAAAAGAGGCGAATAAAATGGCAAGGGCGAAGTGGAGGAGAGGAAAACAAGAGGCAAATGGCAAATAATGTAATGCGAGGGGATAAGAGTTTGTGATGGGTACTTGGTATGTCTTTACTTGAGTGTAGATCTCCCCGGCAACGGCGCCAGAAATCCTTCTTGCTACCTCTTGAGCATGTTTGGTTTTCCCTTGAAGAGGAAAGGGTGATGCAGCAAAGTAGCGTAAGTATTTCCCTCAGTTTTTGAGAACCAAGGTATCAATCCAGTAGGAGACTACACGCAAGTCGCCTAGTACCTGCACAAACAAATAAGAACCTTGCAACCAACACGATAAAGGGGTCGTCAATCCCTTCACGGCCACTTGTAAAAGTGAGATCTGATAAAGATAATAAGATCAATGTTTTTGTATTTTTGTTGTATATATTGAAAAGTAAAGATTGCAAAATAAATAGTAAACTAGAATTATAGATCGGAAACTTATATGATATAAAGTAGACCCCGGGGCCATAGGTTTCACTAGTGGCTTCTCTCAAGATAGCATATATTATGGTGGGTGAACAAATTACTGCCGAGCAATTGATAGAAAAGCGCATAGTTATGATGATATCTAGGCATGATCATGAACATAGGCATCACGTCCGTGTCAAGTAGACCGATACAATTCTGCATCTACTACTATTACTCCACACATCGACCGCTACCCAGCATGCATCTAGAGTATTAAGTTCATAAGAACAGAGTAACGAATTAGGCAAGATGACATGATGTAGAGGGATAAACTCAAGCAATATGATATAAACCCCATCATTTTATCCTCGATGGCAACAATACAATACGTGCCTTGCTGCCCCTACTGTCATTGGAAAGGACACTGCAAGATTGAACCCAAAGCTAAGCACTTCTCCCATTGCAAGAAAGATCAATCTAGTAGGCCAAACCAAATTGATAATTCGAAGAGACTTGCAAAGATATCAAATCATGCATATAAGAATTCAGAGAAGAATTAAATATTATTCATAGATAATCTTAATCATAAACCCACAATTCACCGGATCTCAACAAACACACCGCAAAAAGAACTACATCGAATATATCTCCAAGAACATCGAGGAGAACTTTGTATTCAGAACCAAAGAGAGAGAAGAAGACATCTAGCTAATAACTATGGACCCGAAGATCTGTGGTAAACTACTCACACATCATCGGGGAGGCTATGGTGTTGATGTAGAAGCCCTCCATGATCGAGTCCCCCTCCGGCAGATCGCCAGAAAAGGTCCCCAGATGGGATCTCACGGTTACAGAAGGTTGCGGCAGTGGAAAAGTGGTTTCGTGGCTCCCCTCGATGTTTTCATGGTATAAGAGTATATATAGGCGAAGGAAGTAGGTCGGTGGAGCTACGAGGGGCCCACGAGGGTGGGGGGCGCGCCGCCCTACCTTGTGGCCGCCTCGTTGCTTCCTTGACCTTCACTCCAAGTCTCCTAGATTGCGTTTGTTCCAAAAAAAGGTCCGCGCGAAGGTTTGATTCCGTTTGGATTCCATTTGATATTCCATTTCTGCGAAACAGTGAAATAGGCAAAAAACAATAATTTGCGCTCGGCCTTCGGTTAATAGGTTAGTCCCAAAAAAATATAAAAGTGCATATTAAAGCCCATTAAACATCCAAAACAGATAATATAATAGCATGGAACAATCAAAAATTATAGATACGTTCGAGACGTATCAGGGGGCGCACGCCTCCCACTTGGCTGCCTCCTCCTCTCTCCCACCATGGCCCATTAAGGCCCATTAACTCCCCGGGGGTTCCGGTAACCTCCCGGTACTCTAGAAACTGCCCGAACCTATCCAAAACCTTTTTGGTGTCCAAACATAGCCTTCCAATATATCAATCTTTATGTCTCAGCCATTTCGAGACTTCTCGTCATGTACGTGATCACATCCAGGACTCCGAACTATCTTCGGTACATCAAATCACATAACTCGTAGTACATATCATCATGGAACGTTAAATGTGCAGACCCTACGGGTTCGAGAACTATGTAGACATGATCGAGACTCATCTCCGGTCAATAACCAATAGCAGAACCTAGATTCTCATATTGGTTCCTACATGTTCTAAGAAGATCTTTATCGGTCAAACCGCATAACAACATACGTTGTGCTACCTCTTGAGCACTGCATTGGTTTTCCCCGAAGAGGAAGGGATGATGTAGCAAAGTAGCGTAAGTATTTCCCCTCAGTATTTGAGAACCAAGGTATCAATCCAGTAGGAGGCTACGCGCGAGTCCCTCGTACCTGCACAAAACAAATAAATCCTCGCAACCAACGCGAATAGGGGTTGTCAATCCCTACACAGCCACTTACAAGAGTGAGATCTGATAGATATGATAAGATAATATTTTTGGTATTTTTGTGATAAAGATGCAAAGTAAAATAAAGGCAAAGTAAAAAGCAAAGGAAATAACTAAGTAGTAGGAGATTACTATGATAAAGATAGACCCTGGGGCCATAGGTTTCACTAGTGGCTTCTCTCGAAAGCATAAGTATTCTACTGTGGGTGAACAAATTACTGTTGAGCAATTGACATAATTGAGCATAGTTATGAGAATATCTAGGTATGATCATGTATATAGGCATCACATCCGAGACAAGTAGACCGACTCCTGCCTGCATCTACTACTATTACTCCACTCATCGACCGCTATCCAGCATGCATATAGAGTATTAAGTTAAAAACAGAGTAACGCCTTAAGCAAGATGACATGATGTAGAGGGATAAACTCATGCAATATGATGAAAACCCCATCTTGTTATCCTCGATGGCAACAATATAATACGTGCCTTGCTGCCCGTACTGTCATTGGGAAAGGACACCGCAAGATTGAACCCAAAGCTAAGCACTTCTCCCATTGCAAGAAAGATCAATCTAGTAGGCCAAACCAAACTGATAATTTGAAGAGACTTGCAAAGATAACCAATCATACATAAAAGAATTCAGAGAAGATTCAAATATTGTTCATAGATGGACTTGATCATAAACCCACAATTCATCGGTCTCAACAAACACACCGCAAAAAGAAGATTACATCGAATAGTTCTCCACAAGAGAGGGGGAGAACATTGTATTGAGATCCAAAAAGAGAGAAGAAGCCATCTAGCTAATAACTATGGACCCGTAGGTCTGAGGTAAACTACTCATACTTCATCAGAGGGGCTATGGTATTGATATAGAAGCCCTCCGTGATCGATGCCCCCTCTGGCGGAGCTCCGAAACAGGCCCCAAGATGGGATCTCGTGGATACAGAAAGTTGCGGCGGTGGAATTAGGTTTTTGGCTCCGTATCTAATCGTTTGGGGGTACGTAGCTATATATAGGAGGAAGGAGTACGTCGGTGGAGCAACAGGGGGCCCACGAGGGTGGAGGGTGCGCCTGGGGGGGGGGTAGGTGCCCCCCTACCTTGTGGCCTCCTCTTTTGTGTCTTGACGTAGGGTCCAAGTCTCCTGGGTCTTGTTCGTTGAGAAAATCACGTTCCCGAAGATTTCATTCCGTTTGAACTCCATTTGATATTCCTTTTCTTCGAAACCCTAAAACATGCAAGAAACAACAATTCTGGGTTGGGCCTCCGGTTAATAGGTTAGTCCCAAAAGTAATGTAAAAGTGGAAAATAAAGCCCAATAATGTCCAAAACAGTAGATAATATTGCATGGAGCAATCAAAAATTATAGATATGTTGGAGACGTATCAAGCATCCCCAATCTTAATTCCTGCTCGTCCTCGAGTAGGTAAATGATAAAAACAGAATTTTTGATGCAGAGTGCTACTTGGCATAATTTTAATGTAATTCTTCTTAATTGTGGTATGAATATTCAGATCCGAAAGATTCAAGACAAAAGTTCATATTGACATAAAAATAATAATAATTCAAGCATACTAACAAAGCAATTATGTCTTCTCAAAATAGCATGGCCAAAGAAAGTTATCCCTACAAAATCATATAGTCTGGCTATGCTCTATCTTCACCACACAAAGTATTTAAATCAGGCACAACCCCGATGACAAGCCAAGCAATTGTTTCATACTTTTGGTGTTCTCTAACTTTTTCAATCTTCACGCAATACATGAGCGTGATCCATGGACATAGCACTTATAGGTGGAATAGAATGGTGGTTGCGGAGAAGACAAAAAGGGAGAAGATAGTCTCACATCAACTAGGCGTATCAACGGGCTATGGAGATGCCCATCAATAGATATCAATGTGAGTGAGTAGGGATTGCCATGCAATAGATGCACTAGAGCTATAAGTATATTAAAGCTCAGAAAAGAAACTAAGTGGGTGTGCATCCAACTTGCTTGCTCATGAAGACCTAGGGCATTTTGAGGAAGCCCATCATTGGAATATACAAGCCAAGTTCTATAATGAAAAATTCCCACTAGTATATGAAAGTGATAACATAGGAGACTCTTTATCATGAATATCATGGTGCTACTTTGAAGCACAAGTGTGGTAAAAGGATAGTAACATTGTCCCTTCTCTCTTTTTCTCTCATTTTTTTATTTTTTTATTTGGGCCTTTTCTCTTTTTTATGGCCTCTTTTTTTTCGTCCGGAGTCTCATCCCGACTTGTGGGGGAATCATAGTTTCCATCATGCTTTCCTCACTGGGACAATGCTCTAATAATGATGATCATCATACTTTTATTTTTCTTACAACTCTACAATTACAACTCGATACTTAGAACAAAATATGACTCTATATGAATTGCTCCGGCGGTGTACTGGGATATGCAATGAATCAAGAGTGACACGTATGAAAGAATTATGAATGGTGGCTTTGCCACAAATACGATGTCAACTACATGATCATGCTAAGCAATATGACAATGATGGAGTGTGTCATAATAAACGGAACGGTGGAAAGTTGCACGGCAATATATCTCGGAATGGCTATGGAAATTCCATAGTAGGTAGGTATGGTGGCTGTTTTGAGGAAGGTATATGGTGGGTGTATGATACCGGTGAAAGGTGCGCGGTATTAGAGAGGCTAGCAAAGGTGGAAGGGTGAGAAAAGTTCGTATAATCCATGGACTCAACATTAGTCATAAAGAACTCATATACTTATTGCAAAAATCTACAATCTATCAAAGCAAAGTATTACACGCATGCTCCTAGGGGGTAGATTGGTAGGAAAAGACCATCGCTCTTCCCCGACCGCCACTCATAAGGAAGACAATCAAAAAATAAATCATGCTCCAACTTCATCACATAACGGTTCACCATACGTGCATGCTATGGGAATAACAAATTTTAACACAAGTATTTCAAATTCAAAACTACTAAACTAGCACAACTTTAATATCACCATATTCATATCTCAAAACAATTATCAAGCATCAAACTTCTCATAGTATTCAACACACTCATAAGAAAGTTTTATTATTAATCTTGTATACCAAGCATATTAGGATTTTAAGCAAATTACCATGCTATTTAAGACTCTCACAATAATCTAAGTGAATCATGAGAGATCAATAGTTTCTATAAAACAAATCCAGCACCGTGCTCTAAAAGATATAAGTGAAGTACTAGAGCAAAACTATATAACTCAAAAGATATAAGCGAAGCACGTAGAGTATTCTAACAAATTCCAAATCATGTATGGCTCTCTAAAAAGGTGTGTACAGCAAGGATGATTGTGGTAAACTAAAAAGTAAAGACTCAAATCATACAAGATTCTCCAAGCAAAACACATATCATGTGGCGAATAAAAATATAGCTCCAAGTAAAGTTACCGATAGAAGTAGACGAAAGAGGGGATGCCTTCCGGGGCATCCCCAAGCTTTGGCTTTTAGGTGTCCTTAGATTATCTTGGGGGTGACATGGGCATCCCCAAGCTTAGGCTCTTGCCACTCCTTGTTCCATAATCCATCAAATCTTTACCCAAAACTTGAAAACTTCACAACACAAAACTTAAAGTAGAAAATCTCGTGATCTCCGTTAGCGAAAGAAAACAAAAGACCACTTCAAGGTACTGTAATTAACTCATTATTTATTTATATTGGTGTTATACCTACTGTATTCCAACTTCTATATGGTTTATAAACTATTTTAATAGCCATAGATTCATCAAAATAAGCAAACAACAGACGAAAAACAGAATCTGTCAAAAACAGAACAGTCTGTAGTAATCTGTATCTAGAGCAAGATCTGGAACCCCAAAAATTCTAAAATAAATTTCTGGACTTGAGGAATTTATCTATTAATCATATGAAAAATAATTAACTAAATATCATTTTCCAAATAAAAATGGCAGCAGTTCTCGTGAGCGCTAAAGTTTCTGTTTTTTACAGCAAGTGTAACAGGACTTTCCCCAAGTCTTCCCAACGGTTCTACTTGGCACAAACACTAATTAAACACAAAAAACACAACCAAAACAGAGGATAGATAAATTATTTATTACTAAACAGGAGCAAAAAGCAAGGAATAAAAATAAAATTGGGTTGCCTCCCAACAAGCGCTATCGTTTAACGCCCCTAGCTAGCTATAACAAGCAAGGATAGATCTAGGTATTGCCATCTTTGGTAGGCAATCCATAAGTGGCTCTAATAATAGATTCATAAGGTAATTTAATTTTATTTCTAGGAAAGTGTTCCATGCCTTTCCTTAATGGAAATTGGAATCTAATATTTCCTTCCTTCATATCAATAATTGCACCAATCGTTCTAAGGAAAGGTCTACCAAGAATAATAGGACATGAAGGATTGCAATCTATGTCAAGAACAATAAAATCTACGGGCACATAATTCCTATTTGCAACAATAAGAACATCATTAATTCTTCCCATATGTTTATTAATAGTGGAATCCGCAAGGTGCAAGTTTAAAGAGCAATCATCAAAATCACGGAAACCTAACAAATCACACAAAGTCTTTGGAATCGTGGAAATACTAACACCCAAATCACATAAAGAATAGCATTCATAATCTTTAATTTTAATTTTAATAGTTTGTTCCCACTCATCATAAAGCTTTCTAGGGATAGAAACTTCCAATTCAAGTTTTTCTTCATAAGATTGCATCAAGGCATCAACGATATGTTTAGTAAACGCTTCATTTTGACTATAAGCATGAGGAGAATTTAGCACGGATTGCAACAAGGAAATACAATCAATCAAAGAGCAATTTTCATAGTTAAATTCCTTTAAATCCATAATAGTGGGTTTAGCAACATCTAGAGTTTTAATTTCTTCAATCCCACTTTTATCAATTTTAGCATCAAGATCAAAAAATTCCAAATTCTTGGAACACCTTCTAGGTAAAGGTGGATCATATTCAGTCCCATCATTATTAAGATTCATATTGAAAAACAAAGATTTAATAGGGGACATATCAATAGCTTTTAGATCTTCACCATTGTTTTCATAGGAACTAGAAGAACACGCTCTTATAAAGGCATCTTTCTTAGCACGCATCCTAGCGGTTCTTTCTTTGCACTCATCAATGGAAATTCTCATGGCTTTGAGAGACTCATTGATATCATGCTTAGGTGGAATAGATCTAAGTTTCAAAGAATCAACATCAAGAGAAATTCTATCAACATTCCTAGCCAACTCATCAATCTTAAGCAATTTTTCTTCAATCAAAGCATTAAAATTCTTTTGTGAAGTAATAAATTCTTTAATATTAGATTCAAAATCAGAGGGCATCTTATTATAATTTCCATAGGAATTGTTATAGGAATTACCATAATTATTAGAGGGATTACTAGGATAAGGCCTAGGATTAAAATTTCCTCTATACGCGTTGTTACCAAAATTGTTCCTACCAACAAAATTCACACCCATAGATTCATTATTATTCTCAATCAAAGTAGACAAGGGCATATCATTAGGATCAGAATAAACACTCTTATTAGCACATAATTTCGTAAGTTCATCCATTTTCCACTCAAAACATTAATTTTTTCTATCACATGCACCTTTTTATTAGTAGATCTTTCAGTATGCCATTGAGAATAATTAACCATAATATTATCTAGGAGTTTAGTAGCTTATCCTAAAGTGATTTCCATAAAAGTGCCTCCCGCGGCCGAATCTAAAAGATTTCTGGAAGCAAAATTCAATCCGGCATAACATTTTTGTATAATCATCCACAAATTTAAACCATGAGTAGGGCAATTACGTATCATTAGTTTCATTCTCTCCCAAGCTTGTGCAACATGTTCATGATCAAGTTGCTTAAAATTCATAATATCGTTTCTAAGAGAGATGATCTTAGCGGGAGGAAAATACTTAGAGATAAAAGCATCTTTGCACTTATTCCATGAATCAATACTATTTCTAGGCAAAGACGAAAACCAAGCTTTAGCACGATCTCTAAGTGAAAAAGGAAATAGCTTCAATTTAACAATATATTATCCACATATTTCTTCTTTTGCATATCACACAAATCAACGAAGCTATTTAGATGGGTAGCGGCATCTTCACTAGGAAGGCCGGAAAACAGATCTTTCATGACAAGATTCAGCAAAGCAGTATTAATTTCACAAGATTTAGCATTGGTAAGAGGAGCAATCGGAGTGCTAATAAAATCATTGTTGTTGGTATTGGTGAAGTCACACAATTTAGTATTATCTTGAGCCATCGTGACAAGCAAGCAAACTAACACCCAAGCAAACAAAAAGCAAGCGGGCAAAAAGAGGCAAATAGAGAAAGAGAGGGAGGATAGAGAGAGAGGGGGCGAATTAAACGACAAGGGTGAAGTGGGGGAGAGGAAAACGAGAGGCAAATGGCAAATAATGTAATGCGAGAGATAAGGGTATGTGATGGGTACTTGGTATGTTGACTTTTGCGTAGACCTCCCCCGCAACGGCGCCAGAAATCCTTCTTGCTACCTCTTGAGCACTGCGTTGGTTTTCCCCTAAGAGGAAGGGATGACGAGCAAAGTAGCGTAAGTATTTCCCTCAGTTTTTGAGAACCAAGGTATCAATCCAGTAGGAGGCTACGCGCGAGTCCCTCGTACCTGCACAAAACAAATAAATCCTCGCAACCAACGCGAATAGGGGTTGTCAATCCCTACACGGATATGATAGGATAATATTTTTGGTATTTTCGTGATAAAGATGCAAAGTAAAATAAAGGCAAAGTAAAAAAGCAAAGGAAATAACTAAGTAGTAGGAGATTAATATGATAAAGATAGACCCGGGGGCCATAGGTTTCACTAGTGGCTTCTCTCGAGACCATAAGTTAAAAACAGAGTAACGCCTTAAGCAAGATGACATGATGTAGAGGGATAAACTCATGCAATATGATGAAAACCCCATCTTGTTATCCTCGATGGCAACAATACAATACGTGCCTTGCTGCCCCTACTGTCATTGGGAAAGGACACCGCAAGATTGAACCCAAAGCTAAGCACTTCTCCCATTGCAAGAAAGATCAATCTAGTAGGCCAAACCAAATTGATAATTCGAAGAGACTTGCAAAGATATCAAATCATGCATATAAGAATTCAGAGAAGAATCAAATATTATTCATAGATAATCTTAATCATAAACCCACAATTCATCGGATCTCAAAAAACACACCGCAAAAAGAATTACATCGAATAGATCTCCAAGAACATCGAGGAGAACTTTGTATTCAGAACCAAAGAGAGAGAAGAAGCCATCTAGATAATAACTATGGACCCGAAGATCTGTGGTAAACTACTCACACATCATCGGGGAGGCTATGGTTTTGATGTAGAAGACCTCTGTGATCGAATCCCCCTCCGGCAGATCGCTGGAAAAGGTCCTCGGATGGGATATCATGGGTACAGAAGGTTGCGGCAGTGGAAAAGTGGTTTCGTGGCTCCCCTCGATGTTTTCATGGTATAAGAGTATATATAGGCGAAGGAAGTAGGTCAGTGGAGCTACGAGGGGCCCATGAGGGTGGGGGGCATGCCGCCCTACCTCGTGGCCGCCTCGTTGCTTCATTGACCTTCACTCCAAGTCTCCTAGATTGCGTTTGTTCCAAAAAAGGTCCTCGCGAAGGTTTCATTCCGTTTGGATTCCGTTTGATATTCCATTTCTGCGAAACACTGAAATAGGCAAAAAAAACAATAATTTGCGCTGGGCCTTCAGTTAATAGGTTAGTCCCAAAAATAATATAAAAGTGCATATTAAAGCCCATTAAACATCCAAAACAGATAATATAATAGCATGGAACAATCAAAAATTATAGATACGTTGGAGACGTATCTGGGGGCGCGCGCCTCCCACTTGGCTGCCTCCTCCTCTCTCCCACCATGGCCCATTAAGGCCCATTAACTCCCTGGGGGGTTCCGGTAACCTCCCGGTACTCTAGAAAATGTCCGAACCTATCCAAAACCTTTCCGGTGTCCAAACATAGCCTTCCAATATATCAATCTTTATGTCCTAACCATTTCGAGACTCCTCGTCATGTACGTGATCACATCCGGGACTCTAAACTATCTTTGGTACATCAAATCACATAACTCGTAGTACATAACATCATGGAACGTTAAGCGTGCGGACCCTACGGGTTCGAGAACTATGTAGACATGACCGAGACTCATCTCCGGTCAATAACCAATAGCAGAACCTGGATGCTCATATTGTTTCCTACATATTCTACGAAGATCTTTATTGGTCAAACCGCAAAACAACATACATTGTGCTACCTCTTGAGCACCGCGTTGGTTTTCCCCAAAGAGGAAGGGATGATGAAGCAAAGTAGCGTAAGTATTTCCCTCAGTATTTGAGAACCAAGGTATCAATCCAGTAGGAGGCTACGTGCGAGTCCCTTGTACCTGCACAAAACAAATAAATCCTCGCTACCAACGCGAATAGGGGTTGTCAATCCCTACACGGCCACTTACGAGAGTGAGATCTGATAGATATGATAAGATAATATTTTTGGTATTTTTGTGATAAAGATGCAAAGTAAAATAAAGGCAAAGTAAAAAGCAAAGGAAATAACTAAGTAGTAGGAGATTAATATGATAAAGATAGACCCGGGGGCCATAGGTTTCACTAGTGGCTTCTCTCGAGAGCATAAGTATTCTACTGTGGGTGAACAAATTACTGTTGAGCAATTGACAGAATTGAGCATAGTTATGAGAATATCTAGGTATGATCATGTATATAGGCATCACATCCGAGACAAGTAGACCGACTCCTGCCTGCATCTACTACTATTACTCCACTCATCGACCGCTATCCAGCATGCATCTAGAGTATAAGTTAAAAAACAGAGTAACGCCTTAAGCAAGATGACATGATGTAGAGGGATAGACTCATGCAATATGATGAAAACCCCATCTTGTTATCCTCGATGACAACAATACAATACGTGCCTTGCTGCCCCTACTGTCACTGGGAAAGGACACCGCAAGATTGAACCCAAAGCTAAGCACTTCTCCCATTGCAAGAAAGATCAATCTAGTAGGCCAAACCAAACTGATAATTCGAAGAAACTTGCAAAGATAACCAATCATACATAAAAGAATTCAGAGAAGATTCAAATATTGTTCATAGACAGAATTGATCATAAACCCACAATTCATCGTTCTCAACAAACACACCACAAAAAGAAGATTACATCGAATAGTTCTCCACAAGAGAGGGGGCGAACATTGTATTGAGATCCAAAAAGAGAGAAGAAGCCATCTAGCTAATAACTATGGACCTGTAGGTCTGAGGTAAACTACTCACACTTCATCGGAGGGGCTATGGTATTGATGTAGAAGCCCTTCGTGATCGATGCCCCCTCCGGCGGAGCTCCAGAACAGGCCCCAAGATGGGATCTTGTGGATATAGAAAGTTGCGGCGGTGGAATTAGGTTTTTGGCTCCGTATCTGATCGTTTGGGGGTACGTAGGTATATATAGGAGGAAGGAGTACGTCGGTGGAGCAACAGGGGGCCCACGAGGGTGGAGGGCGCGCCAGGGGGGGGGGGGGTTGGCGCGCCCCCCTACCCATGGCCTCCTCTTTTGTGTCTTGACGTGGGGTCCAAGTCTCCTGGGTCTTGTTCGTTGAGAAAATCACGTTCCCGAAGGTTTCATTCCGTTTGGACTCCGTTTGATATTCCTTTTCTTCGAAACCCTAAAACAGGCAAAAAACAACAATTCTGGGCTGGGCCTCCGGTTAATAGGTTAGTCCCAAAAATAATGCAAAAGTGGAAAATAAAGCCCAATAATGTCCAAAACAATAGATAATATAGCATTGAGCAATCAAAAATTATAGATATGTTGGAGACGTATCATGTTGTTCCCTTTATCATTGGTATGTTACTTGCCCGAGATTCGATTGTCGGTATCATCATACCTAGTTCAATATCATTACCGGTAAGTCTCTTTACTCATTCTGTAATGAAACATCCCGCAACTAAGTCATTAGTCGCATTGCTTGCAAGGCTTATAGTGATGTGCATTAGCGAGAGGGCCCAGAGATACCTCTTCGACAATCAGAGTGACAAATCCTAATCTCGATCTATGTCAACTCAACAAACACCATTGGAGACACCTGTAGAGCATCTTTATAATCACCCAGTTACATTGTGACGTTTGATAGCACACTAAGTGTTCCTCCAGTATTCGGGAGATGCATAATCTCATAGTCATAGGAACATGTATAAGTTATGGAGAAAGCAATAGCAATAAACTAAACGATCATAGTGCTAAGCTAACGGGTGGGTCAAGTCAATCACATCATTCTCTAATGATGTGATCCCGTTCATCAAATGACAACTCATGTCTATGGCTAGGAAACTTAACCATCTTTGATTAACAAGCTAGTCAAGTAGAGGCATACTAGTGACACTTTGTTTGTCTATGTATTCACACATGTACTAAGTTTCCGGTTAATACAATTCTAGCATGAATAATAAACATTTATCATGATATAAGGAAATATAAATAACAACTTTATTATTGCCTCTAGGGCATATTTCCTTCAGCCTCGTGGGCCCAACTTTGCTCCGTTTGACCTAATTCCGCCTCATAAATTCTCTAAAATCAGGAAACCAACAGAGAGCCACCCAAAACACTTTTTGTCTCGGACGTAATGCATATATACATAATCATTGTCTTGGATATCATCATGATTATTCATTTTTCTATCAATTGCCCATCAATAATTTGTTTACTCATCGTATGTCATGTTCAAGAGAGAAGCCTCTAGTAAAAACTATGCCCCCTAGGGTCTATCTTTATCATATATTAAAATACAAGAATATCTTAGCTGCAATTTTATGTACTTTATTTTATTTTATATGTTTTATCTATTTGTTACTACGAGATTTGATCCTTACAATTAACCGCCAAGGGAGTGGCAACTCCTTGTTTCCGTTGGGTGCAAGTATTTGTTATTTGTGTGTAGGTACTGCTAACAAGGTGTTGCGTGGTTCTCCTACTGGATTGAAAATCTTGATTCTTAACTGAGGGAAATACTTATCTCTACTGTATTGTGTCATCCTCTCCTCTTTGAGGAAATCCCAATGCAACTCATAAGTAGCAGTAGAGTGCGCGTGTGTGTGTTCATAGGGGTGAGTGTGTGCGCTTATGTATGAGCGTTTGCATTTGTACTGTGTTGAAAAAAACAAATGGTACAACA
The DNA here is from genome assembly GCF_018294505.1 of Triticum aestivum. NCBI lineage: Eukaryota > Viridiplantae > Streptophyta > Magnoliopsida > Poales > Poaceae > Triticum > Triticum aestivum. The sequence continues at coordinate 577,413,246 of NC_057797.1, forward strand.
GGAGTCCCCTACAACATAAGTCCAGACATAAAAAGGCATCTTAAAGGCGGACCCCTCAAATAGCCCGCAACTACATTCAGATCCGACGCAGCCCCCTATTTGTCTACAGACGCATCCTTGTATCCTAATTCACGAAAACCAAACGCACACTAAGCGAGGTTTGCGGGTGACAACGTGTACCACCGCCATGTAGGCATCCGACAATGCGGTCCCACCCATAACCATATCGCCCGCGCGACCGCATCTCCACTTTGTGAAGAATCATAATTATAACTATGCGCTATTATGTCAATTGTCCAACAGTAATTTGTTACCCACCAACGCTATGCTTACGAGAGAGATGCGTCCAGTGAACCTATTTGTGGATGGTCAAAGGGGAGAACAATGTTGGAATATAATATTTGAAGTTTTTAAAATTTGAACTAGTGATGTACTTGAACATTTGAACTTTTCTAGCTAAATTGAAACTATATATGTGGCCTAATGTCACCCAAACCCTAATGTCACCTAATGAAGGAAATATGCCCTAGAGGCAATAATAAAGTTGTTATTTATATTTCCTTATATCATGATAAATGTTTATTATTCATGCTAGAATTGTATTAATCGGAAACTTAGTACATGTGTGATACATAGACAAACAGAGTGTCCCTAGTATGCCTCTACTTGACTAGCTCGTTAATCAAAGATGGTTAAGTTTCCTAGCCTTGGACATGTGTTGTCATTTGATGAATGGGATCACATCATTAGAGAATGATGTGATGGACTAGACCCATCCGCTAGCTTAGCACTATGATCGTTTAGTTTATTGCTATTGCTTTCTTCATGACTTATACATGTTCCTATGACTATGAGATTATGCAACCCCCGAATGCCGGAGGAACACTTAGTGTGCTATCAAACGTCACAACATAACTGGTTGATTATAAAGATGCTCTACAGGTGTCTCCGATGGTGTTTGTTGAGTTGGCATAGATCAAGATTAGGATTTGTCACTCCCATTGTCGGAGAGGTATCTCTGGGCCCTCTCAGTAATGCACATCACTATGGGCCTTGCAAGCAATGTGACTAATGAGTTAGTTACGGGATGATGCATTATGGAACGAGTAAAGAGACTTGCCGGTGACGAGATTGAACTAGGTATGATGACACCTGATACGTCTCCAACGTATCTATAATTTTTGATTGCTCCATACTATATTATCTACTACTTTGGACATTATTGGGCTTTATTATCCACTTTTATATTATTTTTGGGACTAACCTATTAACCGGAGGCCCAGCCCAGAATTGCTGTTTTTGCCTATTTTAGGGTTTCGAAGAAAAGGAATATCAAACAGAGTCCAAACGGAATGAAACCTTTGGGAACATGATTTTCTCACCAAACATGATCCAGGAGACTTGGACCCTACGTCAAGAAATAAAGGAGGAGGCCATGAGGTAGGTGGCGCGCCAACCCCCCAGGTGCGCGCTCCACCCTCATGGGCCCCCTGTTGCTCCACCGACGTACTCCTTCCTCCTATATATACCTACGTACCCCCAAACAATCAGAAACAGAGCCAAAACCCTAATTCCATCGCTGTAACTTTTTGTATCCATGAGATCCCATCTTGGGGCCTATTCCGGAGCTCCGCCGGAGGGGGCATCGATCACGGAGGGCTTCTACATCAACACCATAGCCTCTCCGATGAAGTGTGAGTAGTTTACCTCAGACCTTCGGGTCCATAGTTATTAGCTAGATGGCTTATTCTCTCCTTTTGGATTTCAATACAATGTCCCCCCTCTCTTGTGGAGATCTATTCGATGTAATCTTCTTTTTGCCGTGTGTTTGTTGAGACCGATGAATTGTGGGTTTATGATCAAGACTATCTATGAACAATATTTGAATCTTCTCTGAATTCTTTTATGTATGATTGGTTATCTTTGCAAGTCTCTTCGAATTATCAGTTTGGTTTGGCTTACTAGATTGATCTTTCTTGCAATGGGAGAAGTGCTTAGCTTTGGGTTCAGTCTTGCGGTGTCCTTTCCCAGTGGCAGTAGGGGCAGCAAGGCACGTATTGTATTGTTGCCATCGAGGATAACAAGATGGTTTTTTTTTATCATATTGCATGAATTTATCCCTCTACATCATGTCATCTTGATTAAGGCGTTACTCTGTTTTATGAACTTAATACTCTAGATGCATGCTGGATAGCGGTCGATGAGTGGAGTAATAGTAGTAGATGCAGGCAGGAGTCGGTCTACTTGTCTCAGACGTGATGCCTATATACATGATCATACCTAGATATTCTCATAACTATGCTCAATTTTGTCAATTGCTCAACAGTAATTCGTTCACCCACCGTAAAATACTTATGCTCTTGAGAGAAGCCACTAGTGAAATCTATGGCCCCCGGGTCTATCTTCATCATATTAATCTTCCAATGCTTAGTTACTTCCTTTGCTTTTATTTTACTTTGCATCTTTATCACAAAAATACCAAAAATATTATCTTATCATATCTATCAGATCTCACTCTCGTAAGTTACCGTGAAGGGATTGACAACCCCTTATCGCGTTGGTTGCAAGGAGTTATTTGTTTTGTGCAGGTACGAGGGACTCGCACGTAGCCTCCTACTGGATTGATACCTTGGTTCTCAAAAACTAAGGGGAATACTTACGCTACTTTGCTGCATCACCCTTTACTCTTCAAGGCAAAACCAACGCAATGCTCAAGAGGTAGCAAGAAGGATTTCTAGCGGCGTTGCCGGGGAGTCTACGCAAAAGTGAACATACCAAGTACCCATAACAACCCTTATCTCCCGCATTACATTATTTGCCATTTGCCTCTCGTTTTCCTCTCCCCCACTTCACCCTTGCCGTTTTATTCGCCCTCTCTCTCTATCCTCCCTCTCTTTCTCTATTTGCCTCCTTTTGCCCGTTTCTTCTTTGCTCGTATGGTTGGAATAGTTGTTTATTTATTACTAAACAGAGAACCTAAGATCTATGGATCTTCATCTGCTTGCTAATCTTTTTAAGAGATCCAATTATGATGAACCAATTGCTAGTGAGTTTTGTGCACTAGATTATCTTTATGAAGTTTTGCTTGAAATTCGTGAATCTGAAAATTGCTATGAAGTATTTTATGAAGTGATTCATGATAGATCTTTGAATAAAAAGCATGATTGCAATGATGCTATTATAAATTCTATTAATGTCAATTGTGCTAATAATATGCAAAACCCTAAGCTTGGGGATGCTAGTTTTGCTATGTCCTTTACTTGTTGCAATGATTATGATTGGGGTGATTCTTCTTTTGATCTTGAAAATTTATTTAAACCCCATGATGAATATGAGATTGATTATAATGTTTTCAATAATATTGAAAGTGGGTTTGGAATAATGTAAACTTTAGATCCCACATATTTGGAGAATGTTCAATCTCATGAAGTTTTTGATAAAAATGGGTTTGGAATGGTCATGACTTTAGTTAATGTTGATCCCACTATTTTGGAAGAGTGTCAACTTTGCATGCATGTGGATCATGTTGAGAATATCTTATGTGATAGCTATATTGTTGAATTCGCTTATGATCCTACATGTAATTATTATGAGAGAGGAAAATATGGTGGTATAATTTTCATGTTACTAAATTACCTCTCGTTATGTTGAGATTGCTATTGTTTCTTTCCGCTTCTTTGCATATGCTAGTTTTTGCTTGCCTTGATAATTTTTTTGCCTATAAGATGCCTATGCATAGGAAGTATGTTAGACTTAGATGTGTTTGTCACATGTCTTATGATGCTCTCTTTGTGCTTCAATTCTTCTCTTTCATGTGAGCATCGTTGAAATCTTATTGCCTAGCTATAAGGCTTTAAAGAAAAGCGCTTGTTAGGAGACAACCCAATATTTTTACTTGCTGTTATTCAATAAATAATTTACCTACCCTCTGTTTTGGTTGTGTTTTTTGTGTTTAATTAGTGTTTGTGCCAAGTAGAACCGTTGGGAAGACTTGGGGAAAGTCTTGTTATCTTGCTGTAAAAAACAGAAACTTTAGCGCTCACGAGAACTGCTGCCATTTTTATTTGGAAAGTGATATTTAGTTAATTATTTTCGCAGATGATTAATAGATAAATTCCTCACGTCCAGCAATTTATTTTAGAATTTTTGGGGTTCCAGATCTTGCGCTAGCTACAGATTACTACAGACTGTTCTGTTTTTGATAGATTCTGTTTTTCGTGAGTTGTTTGCTTATTTTGATGAATCTATGGCTAGTAAAATAGTTTATAAACCATAGAGAAGTCGGAATACAGTAGGTTTAACACCAATATAAATAAATAATGAGTTCATTACAGTACCTTGAAGTGGTCTTTTGTTTTCTTTCGCTAACGGAGCTCACGAGATTTTCTACTTTAAGTTTTGTGTTGTGAAGTTTTCAAGTTTTGGGTAAAGATTTGATGGATTATGGAACAAGGAGTGGCAAGAGCCTAAGATTGGGTATGCCCATGGAACCCCCAAGATAATCTAAGGACACCTAAAAGCCAAAGCTTGGGGATGTCCCGGAAGGCATCCCCTCTATAGTCTACTTCTATCGGTAACTTTACTTGGAGCTATATTTTTATTCACCACATGATATGTGTTTTGCTTGGAGCGTCTTGTATGATTTGAGTCCTTGATTTTTAGTTTACCACAATCATACTTGCTGTACACACCTTTTTAGAGAGCCATACATGATTTGGAATTTGTTAGAATACTCTATGTGCTTCGCTTATATCATTTGAGTTATATAGTTTTGCTCTAGTACTTCACATATATTTTTTAGAGCACGGTGGTGGAATTGTTCTATAGAAACTATTGATCTCTCATGCTTCACTTAGATTATTTTGGGAGTCTTAAATAGCATGGTAATTTTCTTAAATAATCCTAATATGCTTGGTATTCAAGAATAGTAAAAACTTTCTTATGAGTGTGTTGAATGCTATGAGAAGTTTGATGCTTGATAATTGTTTTGAGATATGAAGATGGTGATATTAAAGTTGTGCTAGTTGATTAGTTGTGAATTTGAGAAATACTTGTGTTAAAGTTTGTGATTCCCGTAGCATGCACGTATGGTGAACCGTTATGTGATGAAGTCGGAGCATGATTTATTTTTTGATTGTCTTCCTTATGAGTGGCGGTCGGGGACGAGCGATGGTCTTTTCCTACCAATCTATCCCCCTAGGAGCATGCGCGTAATACTTTGCTTTGATAACTTGTAGATTTTTGCAATAAGTATATGAGTTCTTTATGACTAATGTTGAGTCCATGGATTATACGCACTTTTTCTTCCTTCCACCATTGCTAGCCTCTCTAATACCGCGCACCTTTCGCCGGTATCATACACCTACCATATATCTTCCTCAAAATAGCCACCATACCTACCTATTATGGCATTTCCATAGCCATTCTGAGATATATGGCCATGCAACTTTCCACTATTCCGTTTATTATGACACACTCCATCATTGTCATATTGCTTAGCATGATCATGTACTTGACATCGTATTTGTGGCAAAGCCACCATTCATAATTCTTTCATACATGTCACTCTTGATTCATTGCATATCCCGGTACACCGCCGGAGGCATTCATATAGAGTCATATTTTGTTCTAAGTATCAAGTTGTAATTGTTGAGTTGTAAGAAAATAAAAGTGTGATGATCATCATTATTAGAGCATTGTCCCAGTGAGGAAAGGATGATGGAGACTATGATTACCCCACAAGTCGGGATGAGACTCCGGACGAAAAATAAAAAAAGGGAAAGAAAAGAGGCCATAAAAAAAGAGAAAAGGCCCAAATAAAAAAATGAGAGAAAAAGAGAGAAGGGACAATGTTACTATCCTTTACCACACTTGTGCGTCAAAGTAGCACCATGATATTCATGATAGAGAGTCTCTCATTTCATCACTTTCATATACTAGTGGGAATTTTTCATTATAGAACTTGGCTTGTATATTCCAATGATGGGCTTCCTCAAAATGCCCTAGGTCTTCATGAGCAAGCAAGTTGGATGCACACCCACTTAGTTTCTTTTGTCGAGCTTTCATATACTTATAGCTCTAGTGCATCCGTTGCATGTCAATCCCTACTCACTCACATTGATATCTATTGATGGGCATCTCCATAGCCCGTTAATACGCCTAGTTGATGTGATACTATCTTCTCCCTTTTTGTATTCTCCACAACCACCATTCTATTCCACATATAGCGCTATATCCATGGCTCACGCTCATGTATTGCGTGAAGATTGAAAAAGTTTGAGAATGTCAAAAGTATGGAACAATTTCTTGGCTTGTCATCGAGGTTGTGCATGATTTAAATACTTTGTGTGGTGAAGATGGAGCATAGCCAGACTATATGATTTTGTAGGGATAACTTTTATTGGCCATGTTATTTTGAGAAGACATGATTGCTTTGTTAGTATGCTTGAAGTATTATTATTTTTATGTCAATATTAAACTTTTATCTTGAATCTTTCGGATCTGAATATCCATACCAGAATTAAGAAGAATTACATTAAAATTATGCTAAGTAGCACTTCACATCAATACCGACGATCGAATCTCGGGCAAGTAACATACCGATGACAAAGGGAACAATGTATGTTGTTATGCGGTTTGACCGATAAAGATCTTCGTAGAATATGTAGGAACCAATACGCGCATCTAGGTTCTGCTATTGGTTATTGACCGGAGATGAGTCTCGGTCATGTCTACATAGTTCTCGAACCCGTAGGGTCCGCACTCTTAACGTTCGATGACGATATGTATTGTGAGTTATGTGATTTGATGTACCGAAGGTTGTTCGGAGTCCCGGATGTGATCACAAACACGACGAGGAGTCTCTAAATGGTCGAGACATGAAGATTGATATATTGGAAGGTTATGTTTGGAGACCGGAGAGGTTTCAGATAGGTTCAGGCATTTTCTGGAGTAGCGGGGGGTTATCGGAACCCCCCGGGGGGTTAATGGGCCTTCATGGGATTTAGTGGAAGAGAGGAGGAGGCGGCTAAGAGGAGGGGTGCGCCCCCCAAGCCCATTCCGAAATGGGGAGGGGCTGGGCCCCGTTTCCTTCTTCCCCTCTTCCCTTTCCTCCCCCTCCTAGTTGGACTAGGAAAGGGGGGAACCTACTCCTAGTAGGAGTAGGATTCCCCCCCCCCCTTGGGGCACGCCCTATGAGGCCGACCGAACCCCTCCTCCACTCCTTTATGTACGGGGGAGGGGGGCACCCCATAGACACACAAGTTGATTTCTTAGCCGTGTGCGGTGCCCCCCTCCACAGATTTCCACCTCGGTCATATTGTCGTAGTGCTTAGGTGAAGCCCTGCGTCGGTAACTTCATCATCACCGTCACCACGCCGTTGTGCTGACGAAACCCCCCCTCGACCTCAGTTGGATCTAGAGTTCGAGGGACGTCACCGAGCTGAACGTGTGCAGATCGCGGAGGTGCCGTGCGTTCGGTACTTGATCGGTTGGATCACGAAGACATTGGACTACATCAACTGCGTTACTTAACGCTTCCGCTTTCGGTCTATGAGGGTACGTAGACACACTCTCCCCTCTCATTGCTATGCATCTCCTAGATAGATCTTGCATGATCGTAGGAATTTTTATGAAATACTGCATTCCCCAACAGTGGCATCCGAGCCAGGTCTATGCATAGATGTTATATGCACGAGTAGAACACAAAGGAGTTGTGGGCGTGAGTATATGCATATTTCTTGCCGTCACTAGTTGTTTCTTGATTCAGCGGTATTGCTAGATGAAGCGGCCCAGACTGACATTACATGACCACGTTCATGAGACTGGTTCTACCGACGTGCTTTGCACACATGTGGCTGGCGGGTTTCTGTTTCTCCAACTTTACTTGAATCAGATTCAATGAACATGGTTCTTTCTGAAGATCAAAAAGCAATCACTATACCACGTTGTGGTTTTTATGCAGTAGGTAAGAACGGTTCTAGCTAAGCCTGTAACCGCCACGTAAAACTTGCAACAACAAAGTAGAGGACGTCTAACTTGTTTTTGCGGGGCATGTTGTGATGTGATATGGTCAAGACGTGATGAGATATAAATTGTTGTATGAAATGATCATGTTTTTTTAAAGTTATCGGCAATTGGCAGGAGCCTTATGGTTGTCTCTTTATTGTATAAGATGCAAGCACTATATAATTGCTTTACTTTATCGCTATGCGATAGAAATAGTTGCAAAAGCAATAGTTGGCGAGACGACTATGTGATGACACGTTGATAGAGATCAAGATGATGGAGATCATGGTTTCATGTGATAACCCACAAGTATAGGGGATCGCAGTTTTCGATAAGTCAGAGTGTCGAACCCAACGAGGAGCTAAAGGTAGAACAAATATTCCCTCAAGTTCTATCGACCACCGATACAACTCTACGCACGCTTGACGTTCGCTTTACCTAGAACAAGTATGAAACTAGAAGTACTTTGTAGGTGTTGTGGGATAGGTTTGCAAGATAATAAAGAGTACGTAAATAAAAAGTAGGGGCTGTTTAGATAAGGAAACAATAAAGTAAATATTGAGAGTGTGTAAAACTGGTGGTAGGAGTTGCGAAATTGTCCCTAAGCAATTGACTAGTTTACTAGACCGATAACAAGTATTATGTGGGAGAGTCCACTGCTAGCATGTCATCTCTGACTTGGAATTCTATGCACTTATGATTGGAACTATCAGCAAGCATCCGCAACTACTAATGTTCATTAAGGTAAAACCCAACCATAGCATTAAGATATATTGGTCCCCCTTCAATCCCATATGCATCAATTTCTATGCTAGGTTGAAGCTTCTATCACTCTTGCTCTCCAATACATAGTCCTATCAACATACAAACTAACCCTAGGGTGTGATCCACACGCGCAATCATATGATGGGAACCAAAAGACAACAACATAACCACAAGCAAATTAAATTAATCATAGCGATTCATCAACCACCGATAGGACAACGAAAATCTACTCAGACATCATAGGATGGCAACACATCATTGGATAATAATATGAAGCATAAAGCACCATGTTCAAGTAGAGGGTACAGGGGGTTGCGGGAGAGTGGACCGCTGTAGATAGAGGGGGGAAGGTGATGGAGATGTTGGTGAAGATGGCGGAGGTGTTGGTGTAGATCGCGGTGACGATGATGGCCCCCGGTGGCACTCCGGTGCCACCGGAAGCGAGGGGGAGAGAGCCCCCCTCCTTCTTCTTCTTCCTTGACCTCCTCCCTAGATGGGAGAAGGGTTTCCCCTCTGGTCCATGGCTTCCATGGCAAGGGAGGGGCGAGAGCCCCACCGAGATTGGATCTGTCTCTCTGTCTCTCTCTATTTCTGCGTTCTCAGATTCTTCCCTTTCACCGTTTCTTATATTCCCGGAGATCCGTAACTCCGATTGGGCTGAAATTTTGACACGATCTCTATCCAGAAATTAGATTTCTTGCGGCAAAAGAAGGGCATCAACTGGGGGGGCAGGCGCGCCCTCCTGCCTCGTGGCCACCTCGGGCACCGTCTCGCATGGATTTTTCTTCCCAAAATCATAAATATTCCCAAAAAAATCTCCATCAGTTTTTATTCCATTTGGACTCCATTTGATATGGATATTCTGCGAAAGAAAAAAAACATGCAACAAACATGAACTGGCACTGGGCACTGGATCAATATGTTAGTCCCAAAAATAGTATAAAAAGTTGCCAAAAGTATATGAAAGTTGTGGAATATTGGCATGGAACAATCAAAAATTATATATACGACGGAGACGTATCATCATGCCGGTGATGATGGAGATCATGACGGTACTTTGGAGATGGAGATCAAAGGCACAAGATGATGATGGCCATATCATGTCACATATTTTGATTGCATGTGATGTTTATCTTTTATGCATCTTATTTTGCTTAGTATCACAGTAGCATTATGAGATGATCCCTTACTAAAATTTCAAGGTATAAGTGTTCTCCCTGAGTATGCACTGTTGCGACAGTTCTTCGTGCTGAGACACCACGTGATGATCGGGTGTGATAAGCTCGACGTTCACATACAACGGGTGCAATCTAGTTTTTCACGAGAAGAATACTCAGGTTAAACTTGACGAGCCTAGCATATGTAGATATGGCCTCAGAACACTGAGACTGAGAGGTCGAGCATGAATCATATAGTAGATATGATCAACATAGTGATGTTCACCATTGAAAAGTTCTCCATCTCACGTGATGATCGAACATGGTTTAGTTGATATGGATCACGTGATCATTTAGATGACTAGAGGGATGTCTATCTAAGTGGGAGTTCTTAAGTAATATGATTAATTGAACCTAAATTTATCATAAACTTAGTCTTGATAGTATTTGCATATCTATGTTGTAGATCAATTGCTCACGTCTAGCTTCCCAGTTTTATTTATGATATGTTCCTAGAGAAAACTATGTTGAAAGATGTTAGTAGCAATGATGCGGACTAGCTCCGTGATCTGAGGATTATCCTCATTGCTGCATAGAAGAATTATGTCCTTGGTGCACCGCTAGGTGACAGACCTATTGCAGGAGCAGAGGCAAACATTATGAATGTTTGGAAAGCTCGGTATGATGACTACTTGATAGTTTAGTGCGCCATGCTTTACGGCTTAGAACCGGGACTTAAAAAACATTTTGAACGCCACAGAGCATGTAAGATGTTCCAAGAGTTGAAATTAGTATTTCAGACTCATGCCCGTGTCGAGAGGTATGAGACCTCTGGCACTACTTTGCCTACAAGATGGAGGAGAATAGCTCAACCAGTGAGCATGTGCTCAGATTGTCTGGGTACTACAATTGCTTGAATCAAGTGGGAGTTAATATTCCAGATAAGATAGTGATTGACAGAGTTCTCTAGTCACTATCACCAAGTTACTGGAACTTAGTGATGAACTATAATATGCAAGGGATTTGTAACGCCCGGATAATCTTGCTACAGTAATCCCACGCTAATCATGGCACGTCATCCCGATTACTGTTGCTATCCTCGCAATAATTCGAAACCGTTCAAATTCAAAATTCAAATTGATGAAAACAATAAAAGTTTTCAAAATTTAAAATAAAATTGTTCGGTGGTTGTCGAATATTACAAAGGTAATTATAGTGCAACAGACATATTTTTATAAAATGGCTAAATGGATTAAATGATTTAAGCAGAAAAGAAAAGAATAAAAGAAAATACAAAAGGAAGGAAAAACAGAAAACCAAAAAGAAAAAAAAACAAAAGGAGGGAAGCCCCCCCTGCTGGACCGCGGCCCAGCTGGCCATCGGGCCAACCAGGCCGGCCCAGTCGGCCACTCCTCCACTCCTCCTTATCTCCTCACCCACCGAAACCCTAGCCGCCCCCCCACTCCACCCGATTCCTCCCCCGATCCCCTTCTCCTCCCTCCCGCGTCGACTGGATCGGGATCCGCCTGATCCCGTCGCCCCCCCGACGCCGGCGACCCATCGCCCCGTCCTCACCTCCTCCCCTCCTCCCCGACC